>NC_089257.1:19749594-20062698 GCF_963930625.1 Muntiacus reevesi | reverse complement strand
CACCTTGTGTATGATAGAGAGCTAGTGGGAAGCCACTGCTACAACAGAGAGCTCAGCCCGGTGCTCTGTGATGACCTAGCGGGGTGGGGTGGGGAGTGGGGGAGACTCAAGAGGGAGGAGAAGTCTGTATACATATGGCCGATTCACACTGTTGTATGGCAGAAACTAACACGATACTGTAAAGTAATTATCCTCTAACTAAAAATAAATCGAAAAATAAATAAAAGAGAAAAAGCATTGAAGACTTTCAGACTTGGCATGGAGGATGTGACTCGACTGAGCAGAACCACTGAAGACCCTTCTTTTTTAATGGTAAGTCCTCTGGACCCTCTTCTATCTTGTGGGATTCCTATCACTCAGAAAAAGGAAAAAGGCAAGTCTCACCAGACCTGATGAATTAGCACACTGTCTCTTGGAGCTTCATCCTCGGATGCCTGCGTTCGCTGCCCTCTCAGCAAACCCTGCAGGGCTGAGGTCATAACTCCACCTCCAGCTGTGGCTGTTTGGCGTGTGGTGGTTTGGAATCTGATGACTCAAAGCCATCATCCCAGGTAGCAGCCGGCTGTCTTTGGATTCCTCTCCTCTCCTAATGTTCCATTAACCTCTCACAGCTGCTCTCCCTTTGCACCAGCAGCACTCTGGCTGATCTCTCCCCTTCTGGCAAGGAGGTTCATCATTAATACATCCTCCCCCCGCTTCCCCTCCTCCCCGCCTACCAGAGCTCTCTATTACTGCCTGCTGCGCCAGAGGCAATCCATCCCGCTGTCTGCTCAGCATCAGCTTCACTGGGTTTCAGCACTGTTGGCCCCTAAGGCAATGTGGGTCCAGGACCATTAGATACTGGGTTGGAAGCAACGTTAGGGTACCTACTTGTGTAAGAACAGGAACACTAGGAGAGTTGAGCCCTCATTCCCTTACTGACCTGCTAGCACGCTCTTGTTCAGACTCCAATATCTGTAAGTGGATGGTCTCTTGCCTGGCTATAGCTCAAATTAACTACAATAATAAAAATCATAGCGACAATGGCTAATACAATCATAAGTAAAAACACTAGCATTATAATAACACTGGTCAATTTCATGTAGAGGGTGTTAACTGTGCTAAAACTGTGGCAAACGCTACACTCTCCGATTAAATTCTAACAGCATCTCTGTGAGTTAGGTAATGATGGTAAGGCTATACCAGGCCACAGAAAGTTTAATAAAGCTGCCCAAGGCCATCCCACTGGTAAGAAAAAAGCTTGTACTTGATCCTGACTTCTCTATTTTCTTTAAAGCTTGAGCTTTTAACCATTATGCATACTAATAGAATACCTACCAGCTTGGGATTTTATCTGTATCAACATTTCAAAACTAAATGTCGTCTAGTATTCAAACCATTAGAAAGGTTGATAGAAATGAATTTGGTCTACTTAAATATATAGTGCATTTAGTTTGTACAGATTTAAAAATAAAACATCAAAAAAATTCCCAAGTGTAGTTCTTCCGTTAACCAAGGACATTTCCTCCCTCTCTCCTATTTATAAGGGCAATGTAATTGGGAAGGTGTGAGAAGCACTGATGTTTTGTGACTCTTTGATTAATAAATACTTTTCTCATCAGAATAAGTTAGAGTATAACTTGCAAGAAAACTAGGGTCATGCCTGCTTACCTGTCCCAGTGCTTAGGATAGTATCTGGCATACCGTGGATGCTCATGGCTGTTTAATGAATAAAGAAAGAAAAGAAAAGAAAAAAGAAAAAGAATGATGGAAAGAAAGAAGCATCTCCAGTGATGACAGTACCGTTCCTATCCACAGTCAGTACAGACAGTTCACATCCATGCTAGTGGTTTCCCCATAACTTCTTCTGAGGACATTATTTGGACTTAGGAGTATTTGTCCTTTATGCTTTGCAGTTCAGAAGGTCCAGGGAGTTAAGCCCCCAAGAAGTCCTCTTATTGAGTAATTCAAGTTTGTGGATAAATAACCCAATTTCTTAACCCTCAGTAGGTGATTCTGAGTGAAAGGAAAGGAAGTAGGAAGAAGTGCAATGGAATAAAGAAGAAAAATAATCAAAGAAAGAAAGAGCATAAATGAAGAAATAGGAAAAAAAAGAAAACAGAGCCAGCAGGAGGAATGGAACCAAGGAAGAAGGGAAGGAAGTAAAGAGACAAAGGGGAGGAAATGACAGAAAGGAGAAAAAGGAATCAGAGGGAGAAAAAGAAAGCTAGAGCGGAGGATCTAAGAAAAATAAGTTGAAAGGAGGGAAGTGAAAAAGTGGAAAAAGAAAGAATGAGAGGACCAGAAGAATATTAGGAAGAAGAAACTAGGGAGCAAGTAAGAAAGAAGGATGAAAGGACTTCAGATATTTGTAAAAAGAAAAAAGGGGGGGGGGCAGTAGAAGAAACAGGGATTTAGAGATGCTGATGGTAGGGAGACACAGAGGACGTTGTAAAAATAATTTCCTAAACAATCCGACACATCGTCATGCCTCTCTTCCACAGTGCAAAAGAGCATTTCCTCATGTCTGACTACAGCGCCTGGTTCAGCACGAAGCAGCATATCCCGGATTATAGCAGCAGGATCTCGTTTATCTCCTGCAGGACCACCTTGCCTGTCTCCCTGTGTACATGCCATGTTTCCCCTGTTGAGCCTTGGGTTCTTTGGTTGTTCCCCATGAAAGCCAAGCTTGAGAAATTCAGACTGGGGCAGCTGTAGGTTCAGCCACCTTGAGCATCTCAGTACATTTCAGGGGTCTGGGGACAGATGCATGATGCATTCCCTGGATCAAGGATAACTTATAAGTCAGAAACAAATTTACTGAACAAGACAAATGCCTATCATTGGCATGACATTTCCACTGTGGTTTAATACATTCCTATTTATGGGTGAGAAACTTTTTCTGTCACAAGATAATTATTTATAGCCCAGTCACTGAGAAAATTATTCATTTTTTTCTTTTAAATATTTTCCAAAGTACTTTTTTTCCTCTAGACTGAAAAGATTGACTCAACTTCAAAGATGGTGACAAGAATCAAGAATCTATAGTTTACAGTCAGCTCTGTCACCAGTTAGTAACATAGCCTGATGAACTATTTCATTCCCCTACATCTTGCTCCAGAGGAGTTTGGATAAATTCATTAGTATTCCAAGTGGGCTTTGTAGAACACCTTCTTGATCTCCAAGAACTGGGGAGACAGGGAGGGAGCCAGACCCTCTGGTCATGTTTCATCTAAAACAGTCCTGAGACTTCCCTGGTGGTCCAGTGGATAAGACTCTGCAATTCCAATGCGGGGGGGCCTGAGTTTGATCCCTAGATCACACATGCCACAACACGAGCTCTAAGGCCACAACGAAGAGCCATTAAACCAAATAAATTTTTAAGAAAGAAAATAAAAATAAAATAGTCCTAATAATTGATTTCACCATGTTGAGGTTCAAATAAGCTTCCCTTCAAAGAAAAATTTCCATGAAAAATATGAATAATGTTAACATTAACACATTAATTACAAAATAATAATATTAAACATGTTTTAAGTCCTTTTCAAGTCTTCTTGTATCAATCAATTCTCATTCTATAAAGAAGCAAATAAATCAAGATAAACACCCTGTAAAAACAGTCTAAGGCACAAATGGCATTTTCTTTCAATGGAAGTGGACAGAATTATTCTAAAGCAAAATGCAAGAATGCATTAAATTATGGAGACATTTGTAGAGACACCTGCCAAATGTGTCTCCATGGGTCTGTTTACTCTTAAAATCTTTTGTCAATTTCCCCCCTGCAGACTACAAGCAGGGCTGCCAAGCTTTCTGAGAAGCTCTGCAAAGGCATGTCTTTAGAAAGGTAGATTAGGGGATGTCTGCCTCCCCATCTTGTGCTCTTATCAAAATGTCAGAGGAGCACACATGCTGAGAAGATTTCTCTCCCCTTCCACGTGCATTAGCCCTCAGTCTGTGGATTAGATGGCTATCACGGAGACTGAAAGCAAATGGAAAAAGACATTAAAATCTTTCTTGCCTTAAGTTCCCTTTGTGTTTTGTCCAGGCCAGAAGGGAAGTCAAAACTGCTTCTCTCCAAGGTTGGCAATTTCCAAGAGATCAAGCCGAGTGTGGGGTAAGGAGCAAGCAGCTTCTTGGGGCCCCTCAAGCTCCAGCTGTTTTCTTGATTTGTCTATGAAAGAAGCAGGAAAAGGTGAAAGGTATTAAGAAGATGAAATGCAAGGGTGGGAGGTGGGAACTCCTTGCTAAATTGTAGCTCCAAATTGATTTAAGAAAAGGGCCCTGGGTAGGAGCAGCAATTATGTGAAAATGGAAGTATTCCTGGATACTTCTGAAGGCCATCAAATACTTCACTACTTCTATGACTCTGAGGAACAGAAGACTGTTGTTTTGTTTGTTTGGAAGTTTACAGTCACAGCTCCTTACCCCAGGCTTCGAGTCACACCTGCAGACAAGACATTATTCTGGGACACTCAGGCTCCCTCAGATCATCTGAAGTAGATGAAAAAGTTCCTCCCCAAAGAGAGAAAGCTGTCTGTTTGCAAGTAGACTGTTCTTATCGAGATAATTCTATAAAATGTTTATTCTTTAAAAGTAATTCTGTAATCCTGTTCTGTAGAAAGAAGATGAGAAATCTTATAGTAAAATAACCATCAGTCAAAAATCCTGGCTTTTTCTCTTACTAGCTGGGTGACCACAGGCAAGTTACTTCATCTGTTTTCTCATCTGTGAGTGCTAAGTCACTTCGTTCACGTGCTACTCTTTGCGACCCCATAGACTGTAGCCCACCAGGCTCCTCTGTCCATGGGATTTTCCAGGCAAGAATACTGGAGTGGGTTGACAATTCCTACTCCAGGGCATCTTTCCGACCCAAGGATTGAACCCACATCTCCTGTGACTCCTGCATTGGCAAAGGGATTCTTTACCAGTGGTGGCTCAGGAGAGATGTCACTGTTTTAGCTTAATTTGAATCAGGATAGTTCTGAAGTTGACAATTTTATGAAAGGGCAGATTAGAATGAAAAAAAAGAGAGAAGGAATTAAATAGTTCGTTTTATACGATTCATCCCCCTCAAACAACAAAGATGGTAAATGAGTTTACCCAGGAGGACTCTCTGGAAAATCAGCATTTTGCAAATGTCTACATTGAAAGCTGCTTGAAATTCCAAAAACACCTATCTGTTGTTTTACCAAAGGGAAAATATGTCACAATCCATGACAAGAATTAGAAGTACCTCTGAATATGCCATAGAGAAAACAGCTATTTACTCAGCCGAAATAGCTCAATAACTTTATTGCTTAGAAAATGATTGTTTCTTCTCTGTAGAAATGATTTTCCCATTCTTGAAAGATATCCTTGGAACTGACTCCGTTTCTTTCAGGTAATCCTAAGTGAGATCTAAGTTTATCAAAAATGAGTTGGCAAGTCACCTTGAAAAGGGTGGCATGTTGAATTGAGTTAATAAACATTATTCATATTTTCTGTTTTAAAATCAAATCACCAAATATGCTGTTAGGCTTTTGTAATGGAGAAATGTAAAAGTAATAACAAAATCCATGCATTATTTAAATATCAAATATAACATGTAAACAATGCTATTGAGATACTGGATACAAACAAAATGCAAAATGTCAAATATAGGAATATAATTCAAAAGAAACTTAATGCATAAATGCTGAATGCAATATATATGTATGCATATATAGTTAAGATAAAGATTAAATTACCAAGTAAATTATCCAGAAGGTAGAGGTCACATTAGGATGTAAAGATGAGGGAACACTTAATAGAGGAAGTATTATTTTACTTTGTATCTGGAAAAGTGGGTGTAATTTGTGTAAACTTGTAAAAAAAAAAAAAAAGCATCCTTGTTTATTGAGTTTGGCGAAGTAAAACTGTGAAGGCCAAAAAAATGTGAGATAGGTGTAAGGACAGGAAATGGTAAATAGATTTGACCTTTGATATCTGGTAATGACAAAAGTATGTTGGATGCCTCGCTAAGGTTTGTAGACTTTATCATGTATGCATCCCAGAGCACAGGAAGGCTTTTTGACCAGTAAGAGAAGTTGAGTTTGAGGAATAATATGACAAAAGTGCAGGTAATAAGTTGGAGAAGATAATGAATGGAGTTAGGACAAGCAGCTATCAATTCCTTTCAGAAGATTTGGCTTGAGACAGAACACAAGCAATATTCCAATATTTCAGATTTCAAATTATGACTGGCAATATTCATATGAGGTGGGGAACCTTATGCAAACTGATGTTAGCTGGGTTATCAAAAGACATGGCTCCCTCTTTCTAGCCAGCTACTGAAGGATAAAATGATCTCTCTCTGTAGTCAGCGTAAGAACACTGAAGAGTTCTGACTACTGCTAATGTGTCCTAGATGTCCTGATGGCTGATAGTAAAGAATCTTCCTGCAGTGCAGGAAACCTTAGCTTGCTCCCTGGGTCAGGAAGATCCCCTGGAGGAGGGCACAGCAACCCACTCCAGTATTCTTGCCTGGAAATCCCATGGACAGAGGGGCTTGGTGGGCTACAGTCCATGCAGTCACAAGAGTTGGACTTGACTAACTAACACACAATGTATCCTAAAAGTCTATCTTTCTGAGTAAACTGCTTTACTTTTCCATGTGTCAGTTTCCCACTTAATAAAGTTGATTTAGTAATAGTTCAACTGCTGTAGGAAAAGTTTAAATTAGTTCATCTATGTAAATAAAGCAAACAGAATAGCACCAGGTACATAGTAGATGCTGTATGTGTCTTAGCTATTTTTATTATTTATTGCAGATGATGCAACTTTAATGGCAGAAAGTGAAGAGGAACTAAAGAGCCTTTTGATGAAGGTGAAAGAGGAGAGTCAAAAAGCTGGTTTAAAACTCAACATTCAAAAAACAAAAGTCATGGCATCTGATCCCATCACTTCATGGCAAATAGATGGGGAAAAAGTGTAAACAGTGACATATTTTATTTTCTTGGGCTCCAAAATCACTGGAGACTGTGACTGCAGCCATGAAATTAAAAGTTGCTTGCTCCTTGGAAGAAAAGCCATGCCAAACCTAGACAGTTTATTAAAAAGAAGAGACATTACTTTGCCAACAAATGTTCGTTTGAGATCGTATACTCAAAGCTATGGTTTTTCCTGTATTCATATATGGATGTGAGAGTTGGATTATAAAGAAAGCTGAGTGCCAAAGAATCAATGCTTTTGTACTGAGGAATTGGAGAAGACTCTTGAGAGTCCCTTGGACTGCAAGGAGATCAAACCTGTCAATTCTAAAGGACGTCAACCCTGAATATTCACTGGAAGGATGGATGCTGAAGCTCCAATACTTTGGCCAACTGATGTGAAGAACTGACTCATTGGAAAAGACCCTGATGCTGGGAAAGATTGAAGACAGAAGGAGAAGGGGACAACAGAGGATGAGATGGTTGGATGGCATCACCAACTTGATGGACATGAGTTTGAGCAAGCTCTGGGAGTTGGTGATGAACATGGAAGCCTGGCATGCTGTAGTCCATGGGGTCACAAAGAGTCAGACATGACTGAACTGATGACTACCTTTAAAGTCCAAACCATATGTGATGCAAGTTTTATGCTTCAGGGCATGATGTAGAAAATAATCACTGGCATTATTTCTTACTGCCCCAAGTAGGAATTTTTTTCAATGGATTTTATCTTTTCTTATATATTTTACCTACTAGTTAAGAGAATAGGGTGATGAAATAATATTTGACAGTCTCTATCCTCCACCTATGGGCTTCCCAAGTGGCACTAGTGGTAAAGAACCCACTTGCCAATGCAGGAAATGTAAGAGATATGAGTTCAATCCTTGGGTTGGGAAGATACCCTGGAGAAGGGCAGAGCAACCCACTCCAGCATTCTTGCCTGAAGAACGCCATAGAGAGAGGAGCCTGGTGAGCTACAGACCATGGGATCACAGAGAGTCAGACAGAGACTGATGCAACCTAGCATGCATCGTCCAGCCATGAGAATATTTTAATTGTTTCCTTCTATGTTTTCTCTTCAGCAAAAGTAACTTAGAGAGACTATCTATCTATATATCCAAAAGGTACTAGTTGAAATGGAAACATGAAAAAGAAAGTGAAACTGTTAGCCACTCAGTTGTGTCCATCTATTTGTGACCCCATGGACCATAGCCTGCCAGGCTCCTCTGTCCATGGGATTCTCCAGGCAAGAATACTGGAGTGGGTTGCCATGCCCTCCTCCAGGGGATCTTTCCGACCCAAGGACTGAACCCAGGTCTTTAAAGCAAAAGTAATTTAAAGAGAATATTTATTCATTTACCCAAAATGCATTGGTTGAAATGAAAATATGCAGATTAATAATGGAGGGACTGAGGGACCCTAATATATGGCCCCTAATACTTCTAACTGGAGTTTATCTAGTCCTGCAACCTTCCCCTTTGCCAATAATGCACAACCATCAAAAATCCATATGTATTCTTAATTTTGGCCACTTCTCTTCATACAAGGAAGATAAGAAGGTAGCTCTGCTCATTGGGAGTATTTCCCATCTCCGCTGCCTTTTAGGACTACTCTATCTGAGACTGTAACACAGAGACCATCAATTTTCGGCTCATACACTATACCCATATGTAAATCAAGTTCAGAACTTTTGGCTCATACAATATGGAGTCAAGCTCTTTTTCTTCGTCCTCCTTCAAAGAGTATCCTCTGTGACCAATAGGTTTGAGCTGTGCAAGCAGTAGCGGTGTGACCGTGGAGACACTATATTGTTCAGAGCCAATTTTTTTGTGTACCTGCCTGTGTTACTGACCAGCTCGTGGGCAATCCTGGCACTACCATTTTCATCTTATCATGTGGTGTCTCTCAGCTGATAGAACTAAAAACTACAAAACACTTATGGAAGAATTTTTTTTTTTTTTAATTTGGAAAGACATCCATTTTCATTATCTGGAAGACTAGATTTTTGTTAAAATGACCATACTATCCAAAGTGACCTACAAAATCAGTCAATGCCTATCAAAATCCCAGTGGCATTTTTAAAAAAATAGAAATAGAAAAACAGTCCAAAAATTCATGTGACACCACAAAGAATCCAAAATAGCCTAACCAATCTTAGGAGGGAAGAGTAAAGCTGGAATCAACACACTTTCTGATTACAAAATATATTACAAAGCAACAGTTATTATAAGAGTATGATACTGGCATAAACACAGGTCTGTAGACCAACAAAACAGAATAGAAAGTCCAGAAGTAAAACCACACATAAACAATCAACTGATCTTTGACAAGGTTGCCAAGAATATACAGCATTGAAATGATAGTCTTTTCTACAAATGGTGCTGGTAAAATTGGATATCCATATGGGCTGTTTTTTTCTTAAGGTGCATAATTCTTTGTTGGAAATGACATGGAATTTTTTTCAGTTTATATGATAATTCTCATCAGAGATTGAGCTATAAATGTATAACGTTTTTCCTACCACAGGTAATTTTTGTACCAAAGGATTTGCTCAGCTGTATGACCCAAGCCACAAGTCTATATGCATTGAAATCTTGTCACCCTATATGAAACATAATTGTTTTTCTAGAAATATGCTATTTCTAGAAGCTGAAGATAATACCAAACATTATGCTTTCTTCTTATTTTTGAGGTTAAGAGAAACAATTATTTGTCCTTTATTTTGGATGAGATTTCCTGATACAATTTCCAAATTTTCATAGGCTTTATTTCCTACCTTCCAGATCCAGTATTCATACCAAGGCCCACAATTTACTTGACATTTCCTGCTCATGATTTGATTATTGTTGTGCTATTGATTTACTGAGTCAATTCCATTATTACGTGGAATAATCACATAGTCAAAGTCCCTTTATACTGTAACAGGACCGAGGGTGAGAATGTCAACATAACCATGGTGAAGTGAAAGTCAGTCAGTCGTGTCTGACTCTTTGCGACCGCATGGACTATACAGTCCATGGAATTCTCCAGGCCATTATACTGGAGTGGGTAGCTGGTCCCTTTTCCAGGGGATCTTCCCAACCCAGGGATCAAACCCAGGTCTCCTGCACTGCAGGCAGATTCTTTACCAGCTGAGCCACAAGGGAAGCCAACAAATACTGAAGTGAGTAGTCTATCCCTTCTCCAGCAGGTCTTCCCAACCCAGGAGTTGAGCCAGGGTCTCCTGCATTGCAGGCGGATTCTTTACCAACTGAACTATCAAGGAAGTTCATAGCTTCCCTGTCAAAACTCTTTCTTGTCATTTCTTGTCATAACCCTGGACAAGAATATAAATGTAGACTGCTGTCTGTCTTCTATGATGGTAAACTGTTTTTTGCCCCCTTTTGGGTAGAAATGGGAAAGAACGTGGCTGCCAATCAATGACTATATTTATCTAAGACCACGCTAACGTCTTTCGGTAAACATTCCATATTCGATGCAGCAGCTGCAATAAGAAGTGCTGTTTGATTGAGTTTGGAGGAAATCTTCTTTCATACTCTAAGACTAGAAAGCGGGCAATCTCAGAGAATTTCATTTGGCTTTCCTTACTATAATAACTCTTAGTCCATAGGTCAGGGAATAACATAAGTGTGTAAATTATTAAGCATGTCCTTTCCAACTGATATTTGGAGACTGGGAAATAACCACAGGTTAACTTTACAGATCTAGTGGATCACTGTGAGCCGGATACAGATAGAGATTCCATTCATTACCTTACTCACTCTAATAGCATCTGGGTGTCACTGAAAACTCAGCCTGTGTCCGACAGTCCTTACATTGTCTGGTCATTCTCTTTTCCTCAGTGTATGATTTTAGTTACTGAAAAAGGAGAGCAAGTCATTATTGAGCACATTTGGTGCTGCAAATTCTTTCTTCCTGATGAGACAGCTTCAGCTTCAAAAACTGGGCTCTAGATCTGAAAAGTAGTTTAGACCATAAAACGAGTCAAAGGATCTCTGATTTCTGTTATTTTAGGGTTCTGTTATCTCCATTGGTATCAAAGAACCCAGTTTTGTTACACAAAGCATCTTCTATTATGTCTAACTTGGAGAACAGAGTCACCCCTGATTTTAGCACCCATTGTCTGTGCATTATTTTTTCCAATAAATTTTAATCTAAATTTTACTTTTTTATTGCCTTTATATTTTTGTGAGAACACTAAAGTTTTACTCTCTGAGCAAAATTTCAATTACATGATGCAGCATTATCAGCTACAATCACAAAACATTAGACCCTCAGGCATTATTCCTATTATAACTGAAAGTTTGCACCCCTTTATCAGCTTCTCCCTCCTTGCCTCACCCCCACGCCAGTCCAAGCAAACACTTTTCTACCCTGTTTCTATGAGTTAACCTTTTTTCTGTTTTTTTTTAGATTCCATGTGTAAGTGATACCATGAAGTACATGAAGTATTTGTCTGGCTTATTTCACTAAGCATAATGCCCTCCATGTTGTTGAAAATGGCAGGATTTATATCTTTTATGAGGCCAAACAATATTCCATTGTGTGGATATTATGCTTATTATATTAATCTATATATATATAAATTATATATAATACTTGTATATATGTATATATATACACATATGATATGTATGATATACATATGTGATATACAAGGGAATACAGATATTTCTCTCAGACAATTATTTCATTTATTTTGGATATTTACTCAGAAGTGGGGTTTTAGACCATATGATAGTTCTGTCTTTTGTTTCATTAAGAAATCTCCCATCAGTTCAGTTTAGTTAGTCGCTCAGTCGTGTCCGACTCTTTGCGACCCCATGAACTGCAGCACGCCAGGCCTCCCTGTCCATCACCAACTCCCTGAGCTTGCTCAAACTCATGCCCACTGAGTCAGGGATGCCATCCAACCATCTCATCCTCTGTCGTCCCCTTCTCCTCCTGCCTTCAATCTTTCCCAGCATCAGGGTCTTTTCCACTGAGTCAGTTCTTTGCATCAGGTGGCCAAAGTATTCTTTGAAATCTCCATACTGTTTTCTATAATACCTGAGCCAGTTTACATTCTCACCAACCGAGTATGAATGCTTCCTTTTTCTCCACATCCTTGCAAGCATTTGAAATTGTTGTCTTTTTTATAGTAGACATCCCAAAAGGTGTGAGGTAGTATCTCACATTTGCATTTCCTAATGATTTGCATTTCCCTTATAATTAATGATGATGAGTGCCTTTTCAAGTACCTGTAGGTCATTTGTATATTTTCTTTGGAAAAATTACTATTCAGTTCCTTTTTCCACTTTTAATCAGAATTTTTGGGGGGTGTTGAGTTGTACTAATTCCTTGTATATTTTGGATATGAACCACTTATTGGATATGTGGTTTGCAAACATTTTCTTCCATTCCATATGTTGACTTTTCATTATGTTGATGATTTCCTTTGCTTTGCAAAAGCCTTTTAGTTTGTTGTAGTCCCACTTGTTTATTTTAGCCCTTGTTTTTGTATAAAATCCAGAAAATAATCACCAAGACCAGTGCCAAGGAGCACATTCCTAATTCTTTCTTCTAGGAGCTTTGTAGTTTCAGGTCTTAGTTCAGGTTCAAAATCTATTTGGAGTTGATATTTTTGTACTTTGTAAGATAGAGATTTCATTCTTTTGCATGTGGATGTCTAGTTTTCCCAACACCTTTTATTGAGGAAACTGTTTTCTGCATTACTTATCCTTGGAGACTTTGTAGAAGATCAATCGACCATATGCATGGGTTCATTTCTGAGCCTTGTGATATAGTCTGAAATCAGAAAGCGTGCTGTCTTCAGCTTAGCTAGTCTTTCTCAGGATTGCTGTTTGAGGTCTTTTGTGGCTCCATATGAATTTTAGGATTGTTTCTTCTATTTCTATAATAAAAGCCATTGGAATTTTAATGGCATTTACATTGAATCTGTAGATTATTTTGGGTAGTACAGGCATTTTGACAATCATTTTTTCTAATCCATGGATTTGAAATATCTTCCTATTTACTTGCATTTTCTTCAATTTTTTTTCCAGTATGCAGATCTTTTACCTCTTTGGTTAAACATATTTCTAAGTATCTTATTCTTTTTGATGAGATTGTAAATGGAATTGTTTCTTTAATTTATCTTTTCAGTAATCCATTGTGAGTGTACAGAAACTTGTTCAACTTCCCACAGCTAGAATACTATAGCATCGTGGAATTTTAAAAAGGACATTCTTCCCTTTGAAGACTGAGTTCCTAACGGCCTATGGAACTGTCTCCTTTTCTCTCAACTGGTAAGCTTCTCTCTTCTGAGATGCTGACCGTTTTAAGGGCACTTCTTTCTTCCTGGGTTCTCATATCCTTGATGTCATGAACCACATTTTATGTCTGGATTATACTTGAGTTCTTCTTGCAGGTGGCTTCAGTCTAACAATTCAAGACTTTGAAGAGTTTTTGTTTTTGTTTTTGTTTTTTTTTTTTTCTGATGAAGAGTTTTAATAAATACTATTTGATCATCATTTTTCCCTCAGTCATTTAACCTCTGATATTTAGTAGGTATTTAGGGCTTCCCTTGTGACTCAGTTGGTAAAGAATCCATCTGCAATGTGGGAGACCTGGTTTGATCCCTGGGTGGGGGAGATCCCCTGGAGAAGGAAAAGGCTACCACTCCAGTATTCTGACCTGGAGAATTCCATGGACTGTATAGTCCATGAGGTTGCAAAGAGTTGGACACAACTGAGCGACTTTCACTTTTACTTTTCATTTAGTATGTATTGCTTATTTTTCTTTACTTATGCTTCTCTGAGGAAGCAGGAGCTATGTTTTAGTTACGCAGATATGCCCAGAGCCTGGTAAAGTGGCAGAGATATTTTGATCATTCTGTACATACTTGATGAATAAAAGAATGAATAGAGAAGGCCTCAATTTTAAGTTCTAGCATTTCATTTACATCGCTCATCCTGCATCAGTTTAGGATGATAACTCACAAAACAGGAGTCCAGGTCATAAATCTAATATTCTGCAACCATATATCATCGGGAAAGTTACCAAAAACATATGAACTCCAGTTTATCCATCTGTGAAATGAGACATAGAGTTTAAGCTCTTAGTTCAGGGATAAAATATAATGCATAGGAAAAAGTCCTATCATTTTAAAGTTTACATAAGTGGGAAAAATTGATTACAGATAATAAAAATAACCATGCACTCTTTAATCAAGGGTGTTTTGAGAATTTCCTTTAGCTCTTCTTATCTATACCAATCACATCATTTTGTTGTTAACTTACTTTTCAAACACCTACATTATTTCCTCACCTATAAATGATGACTTAAGGTTCAGACTTTGTCCAGTTATTCCCTTGCATTTTCTTCTAGATGTATTCATAGAGCAATGCTCATGATATCTAGGCTTCCCTGGTGGCTCAGATAGGAAAGAGTCTGCCAGCAATGCAGATCTATCCATGGGTCAGGAAGATCCCCTGGAGAAGGGAATGGCCACTCAATCCAGTATTTTGCCTGGAGAATTCCATGGACAGAGCAGCCTGGTGGATTACAGTCAGTGGGGTCACAAAGAGCCAGACATGGCTGAGTGACTAACACTCTCATAATATATACTCAATAAAACTCTTGAGTGCTTTAGAGTTACCCCAAATACTTTTTAAAATAAAATTCCTTTGAGACTTCTATTTTCTTTGCTAATATGAAACAGTATGAAAAGGCAAAAAGAACACTGAAAGATGAACTCCCCAGGGTGGTAGGTGCCCAATTTGATACTGGAGATCAGTGGAGAAATAACTGCAGAAAGAATGAAGGGATGGAGCCAAAGCAAAATCAACACCCAGTTGTGGATGTGACTGGTGATAGAAGCAAGGTCTGATGCTGTAAAGAGCAATATTGCATAGGAACCTGGAATGTTAGGTCCATGACTCAAGGCAAATTGGAAGTGGTCAAACAGGAGATGGCAAGAGTGAATGTCTACATTCTAGGAATTAGTGAACTAAAATGGACTGGATGGGTGAATATAACTCAGATGACCATTTTATCTACTACTGTGGGCAGGAATCCCTTAGAAGAAATGGGATAGCCATTATAGTCAACAAAAGAGTCGAAAATGCAGTACTTGGATGCAATCTCAAAAATGACAGAATGATCTCTGTTCGTTTCCAAGGCAAACCATTCAATATCACGGTAATCCAAGCCTATGCACCGACAAGTAACACTGAAGAAGCTGAAGTTGAACAGTTCTATGAAGACCTACAAGACCTTTTAGAACTAACACCCAAAATAGATGTTCTTTTCATTATAAGGGACTGGAATGCAAAAGCAGGAAGTCAGGAAACACCTGGAGTAACAGGAAAATTCGGCCTTGAAGTACAGAATCAAGCAGGGCAAAGGCTAATAGAGTTTTGCCAAGAGAACGCACTGGTCATAGCAAACACCCTCTTCCAACAACACAAGAGAAGACTCTACACATGGACATCATCAGATGGCCAACACCAAAATCAGAATGATTATATTCTTTGCAGTCAAAGATGGAGAAACTCTATGCAGTCAGCAAAAACAAGACCGGGAGCTGACTGTGGCTCAGATCATGAACTCCTTATTGCCAAATTCAGACTTAAACTGAAGAAAGTAGGGAAAACCACTAGACCATTCATGTATGACCTAAATCAAATCCCTTATGATTATACAGTGGAAGTGAGAAATAGATTTAAGGGACTAGATTTGATAGACAGAGTACCTGATGAACTATGGATAGAGGTTTGTAACATTGTACAGGAGACAGGGATTAAAACCATCCCCAGGAAAAAGAAATGCAAAAAAGCAAAATGGCTGTCTGAGGAGGCCCTCCAAATAGCTTTGAAAAGAAGAGAAGTGAAAAGCAAAGGAGAAAAAGAAAGTTATACCCATTTTAATAGAGTTCCAAAGAATAGCAAGGAGAGATAAGAAAGCCTTTCTCAACAATCAATGAAAAGAAATAGAGGAAAACAATAGAATGGGAAAGAATAGAGATCTCTTAAAAAAAAATTAGAGATACCAAGGGAACAGTTTATGCAAAGATGGGCTCAATAAAGGACAGAAATGGTATGGACCTAACAGAAGCAGAAGATATCAAGAAGAGGTGGCAAGAATACACAGAAGAACGGTACAAAAAAAGATTTTCATGATGCAGTTAATCACAATCATGTGACCACTCATCTAGAGCCAGACATCCTGGAATGTGAAGTCAAGCAGGCCTTAGAAAATATCACTATGAACAAAGCTAGTGGATGTGATGGAATTCCAGCTGAGCTACTTCAAATCCTGAAAGATGATGCTGTGAAAGTGCTGCACTCAATATGCCAGCAAATTTGGAGAACTCAGCAGTAGCCACAGGACTGGAAAATATCTGTTTTCATTCCAATCCCAAAGGAAGACAATGCCAAAGAATGCTCAAGCTACTGCACAATTGCACTCATCTCACACACTAGTAAGGTAATGCTCAAAATTCTCCAAGCCAGGCTTCAGCAACATATGAACCGTGAACTTCCAGATGTGCAGGCCAGTTTTAGAAAAGGCAGAGGAACCAGAGATCAAATTGCCAACACCCCTGCAAGATCATCGAAAAAGCAAGAGAGTTCCAGAAAAACATCTATTTCTGCTTTATTGACTATGCCAAAGCCTTTGACTGTGTGGATCACAGTGTAAAACTCTGAAAGAGCTGGGAATACCGCACTACCTGACCTGCCTCTTGAGAAACCTGTATGCAGGTCAGGAAGCAACAGTTAGAACTGAACATGGAACACAGACTGGTTCCAAATAGGAAAAGGAGTACCTCAAGGCTGTATATTGTCACCCTATTTATTTAACTTATATGCAGAGTACATCATGAGAAACTCAGCTGAAGGAAACACAAGCTGGAATCAAGATTGCTGGGAGAAATATCAACAATCTCACATATGCAGATGACACTGCCCTTATGGCAGAAAGTGAAGAGGAACTAAAGAGCCTCTTGATAAAAGTAAAAGAGGAAGTGAAAAAGTTGGCTTAAAGCTCAACATTCAGAAAACTAAGATCATGGCATCTGGTCCCATCACCTCATGGGAAATAGATGGGGAAACAGTGGAAAGAGTGACTGACTTTATTTTGGGGGGACTCCAAAATCACTGCAGATGGTGACTGCAGTCATGAAATTAAAAGATACTTACTCCTTGGAAGGAAAGTTATGACCAACCTAGACAGCATATTAAAAAGCAGAGACACTACTTTGCCAACAAAGGTCCATCTAGTTAAGGTTATAGCTTTTCCAGTGTTCATGTATGGATGTGAGAGTTGGACTGTGAGGAAAACTGAGTGCCGAAAAACTGATGTTTTTGAACTATGGTGTTGGAGAAGACTCTTGAGAGTCCCTTGGACTGCAGGGAGATCTAACCAGTCCATCCTAAAGGAGATCAGTCCTGGGTGTTCATTAGAGGGACTGATGCTGAAGCTGAAACTCCAATACTTTGGCCACCTCATGAGAAGAGCTGACTCATTTGAAAAGACTCTGACGCTGAAAAAGATTGAGGGCAGGAGCAGAAGGGGGCGACAGATAATGAGATGGTTGGATGGCATCACTGACTCAATGGACATGAGTTTGGGTGGGTTCCAGGAGTTGATACTGGACAGGGAGGCCTGGCATGCTGCGGTTCATGGGGTCACAAAGAGTTGGACACAACTGAGCGACTGAACTGAACTGAATATGAAAAATGTCATTATCCCTATGGGTTCTTTCAGATTGTGCTTCATCTTATTAGTTCAGTTCAGTTCAGCCAATCAGTTGTGTCTGACTCTTTGCGATCCCATGAACTACAGCACGTCAGGCCTCCCTGTCCATCACCAACTCTGGGAGGTTAATCAAATTCATGTCCACTGAGTCAGTGATGCCATCCAACCATCTCATCCTCTGTCGTCCCCTTCTCCTCCCGCCTTTAATCTTTCCCAGCATCAGGGTCTTTTCAAATGAGTCAGTTCTTCACATCAGGTGGCCAATGAATTGGAGTTTCAGCTTTAGCATCAATCCTTTCAATGAATATTCAGGACTGATTTCCTTTAGGATGGACTGGTTGGATCTCCTTGCTATCCAAGGGACTCTCAAGAGTCTTCTCCAACACCACAGTTCAAAAGCATCAATTCTTCGGTGCTCAGCTTTCTTTATAGTTCAACTCTCACATCCATCCATGACTAATGGAAAAACCATTGCTTTGACTAGATGGACCTTAGTCGGCAAAGTAATATCTCTGCTTTTTAATATGCTGTCTAGGTTGTTCATAACTTTTCTTTCATGGAACACACATCTTTTAATTTCATGGCTGCAGTTACAATGTGCAGTGAGTTTGGAGTCCAAAAAATAAAGTCTGTCTGTTTCTTTTGTTTCCCCTTCTATTTGCCATGAAGTGATGGGACCAGATGCCATGATCTTAGTTTTCTGAATGTTGAGCTTTAAGCCAAGTTTTTCACTTTCTTCTTTCACTGTCATTTAAGAGGCTCTTTAGTTCTTCACTTTCTGCCATAAGGGTGGTGTCATCTGCATATGTGAGATTATTGATATTTCTCCCAGCAATCTTGATTCCAGCTTGTGCTTCATCCAGCCCAGCATTTTTCATGATGTACTCTGCATATAAGTTAAATAAGCAGGGTGACAATATACAGCCTTGATGTACTCCTTTTCCTATTTGGAACCAGTCTGTTGTTCCATGTCCAGTTCTAACTGCTGCTTCTTGACCTGCATACAAATTTCTCAGGAGGCAGGTCAGGTTCTCTGGTATTCCCATCTTTTTAAGCATTTTCCAATTTGTTGTGATCCACATAGTCAAAGTGTTTGGCATAGTCAATAAAACTTTTCTGGAACTCCTTTGCTTTTTCACTGATCCAGCACATGTTGGCAATTTGATCTCTGGTTCCTCTGCCTTTTATAAATCCAGCTGGAACATCTGTAAGTTCACAGTTCATGTACTATGGAAGCCTGGCTTGGAGAATTTTGAGCATTACTTTGCTAGCATGTGAGATGAGTACAATCATGCAGTAGTTTGCACATTCTTTGGCATTGCCTTTTTTTGGGATTGAAATGAAAACTGACTTTTACCAGTCCCGTGGCCACTGCTGAGTTTTCCAAATTTGCTGGCATATTGAGTGTAGTACTTTCACAGTATCATCATTTTGGATTTGAAATAGCTCAACCCTTTATTTCTACCCATTAAATATTCTTATCATTTACACACACACACACACACACACACACACACACACACACACACATATATATATATTCTTTTGGAATTGTCAAGTCTCTCTCCCTAATAGCTTTTGACTGACTTGTCTTTGATTCCCAAGGGGACAGAGGGTGATGAAGAAAGAAAAGTAAGAAAAGCATAAGATAAGATGTAGTAAGTCATAAGTAATATTGACTGAAAAGGAACAGAGGGATTATTCTTTGCCTTTCAAAGTTGGCTCAAATTTACTTTTGAAATCACTTTCAGGAGGAAATAGATTAGAAACACAATTTTTTCAAGAGATCACCCAACTTCTTTTTATCCTCTGTGCTTTTCAAGGAAACACAATAGGTGGGTGGGACTTGTGAAACCTAAACTACTTTCCTAAACAGGAGGATGAGTTCAGAAAAGAAGTTTCTGCACTCCTGAAACTCTCCAGTGCCGTGAAGATTGCAGCTTTCTGAAGTGGCATTTATTTCATCTTGGGATTTATACATGCTGAAAAAGAACCACTTCTTGAGTATACTGCCACGTTACAGAGAACAGTCCAATGCACATGCAATTGAAGTGAATGAAGTGGAATCTTGGAAAAGATTTACAGGGAAAAAACTACACTTGAAGCAAATTTCTTTGCTCGGAGGCATCTGCATTCACACTAAATGGTCTCGAAGATGGACAGTTGTCCTCATTCTTTCCCCCATCACTCTTTTTTCCCCAAAATGTCTTTCATTTATGGGAAAGTGGGATGCTGCTGACCACAGTAACTTGGGGGAAAGAAAAGCATTCCTAAGTAAGACACTAGATAAATACACTCTGACATCATTCTTCCTAAAAACTCAAATCATTTTCTTGGTGACATTTGCCATCATCACAATTGTAAATTTATTCTATGACCCCCGTGCCCCAATCAACACAGCCAGAGCAGAATCACACAATGTAGCTTTTCTTATGGAATTTAGAAGAAGTGATTCAAATTTTTCATTTTGAAATTGGGACTAGGTTATTCATTCTCTCCGTTACCTATCTTTACCAAAAACGATATCTGTGTGTGAGTGCTCAGTTGTGTCCGACTCTTTTTAACTGTTGACTGCAGCCCTCCAGGCTGCTCTGACCATGGGATTTCTCAGGTAAGAATACTGGAGTGGGTGGTCATTTCCTTCTCCCCAGACTATATAGGGTGCACAAAACTGAAGCAAATACTGATGACAAATCTAAACACAGACTGAATTCCTGAAAGTGGCATTTTGCCTGCTAGTCACATGACCTCTTCCTAGTCTTGTGTGCTTAGCCAGTCAGTTGTGTCTGACTCTTTGTGACCTCATGGACTGTAGCCCACTAGGCTTTCCTGTCCATGGGATTTTCCAGGCAAGAATACTGGAGTGGGTTGCCATGCCCTTCTCCAGGGTATCTTTCCATCCCAGGGATTAAACCTGGGTATCCTGCAGCTCCTGCATTGCAGGCAGATTCTTTACCATCTGACCCATAGTCTGGCATTAACTTGTACAGTATAACTATAGTATAGACCCTTGACCACAACACTTTCTTTTTCTATCCTTAAAATAATGGAGGTCATAAAATAATGAATATGAATTCGGAGGTCTTTATGAGACCTTTAAAGTTTCTTTGGGTAATAAGCTCTTTTGAGGCTCTGATAAATTCTCAAAAAAAAAAAAATAATAAGCACACAAAATTTTGCTCTCAAATTCAAGAGTTGATGAACCTGTGTCCTGAAGAACATAAAAGAGAAAGTAATTTTTTTGGACTCATCTTGTTAAGGGAACAAAACATGTACAACTGAAATGACTTGAAAATATATATATAAAGGTACAATTACAAATTCAAATGTGACTACAAGGGTTTCAGGAAAGAAATATAAATGTGTAAATGGATGAGGACAAAGAGTTAATACATCTCCATTATTTTAAAGCTGTGATACTCATAGATAGAAGGACAGAGGGACAAATATAAAAATAAATAGGCGCATGTATACATATGGGGTTGGCCAAAAGGTTTCTTTCAGTTTTTTCATAAGATGATATGGGAAAATCCAAAAGAATGTTTTGGCCAACCCAATACATATCCATGCATACACATACTCGTGTGTGTGTGTGTGTGTGTGTGTGTGTCTGTGTGTGTGTGTGTGTATTTCATAGGATGAGTGACGTGAGTTCAGTGATTTAGCCCTTGTGCTACCACTTTGTGATCTTTGAGAAAGAGCATAGCTATGAAGCAAATAATGCCTATGACAGACAAGGTCTGCATAGTACTCACTCACTAGGAATGAGTTAAGAGTTAAGGAAAAAAAAAAAAAGGAGTTAAGACAGTTGCAAAACCAGGCTTTCTGATGCAGAGTTAGAAAAAGTCATCATAGTCAAGATTTGCCCACATGTTATAATGTATTCATAAATAGCACCTAGGGGACAGTGACATTCATACATATGCTTTCAAAAAGTACTTTAACTCCTAGAGGAGTGGTCAGGTGTTCCAGGATCTATGTCTTAAAGGAACATGCCTGCTTTTCAGTGGGTGTGCATATGCTATTTCAGTTGTAGGGAATTATTGCCTCTTATTCTCTTTGCTATTGATGTTCAGCATGCTTTTGCTCCACACTGGGGCCTTAGACCGAGTGCTGTCCATGGATCCTATTGGCTTTGATGAAAAAGAGAGAGAGAGAAAGAATGGTTTTAAATAAACAAAAGAGTCTGAAGCTCCAGTCCCTCCAAGGGGCAGCAGTGTCATTAAGTATGACAAGGAATGTATTTTTATATTATATTTAGGAAATTTGTGAATGCTGATGAGGCTTTTCTGTTTTTTCCCTGGGCAATGTCATGGCACTGCCGTGAATGCTGCCTGAACATATATATTTCTCCTTTTTCCTCTTGCCTGGGTTGTAGGTTTATTGACTATTTATCCTGATCTGAATAGTTAGAGAATGTACCTGTGGTTTTTACTGGCGGTTACTTTCAGTGACTGCTTGGCCCAGGGTCATCTTAAATAGAGCGAGATCATAAGTTGACTTTGGTAAGAACATATTTGCCTTCACCTCTGCCATGTTCTGTCCTGGTGTGTCATCATGGGGAGCTGTTCAAGAGAAGTCTCAGTTTCCCCATCTATAAAACAGAGATAACATTAGTATTTCCTTCACTGAGCTTTTGGGAGAAAAAAAAATCATCAAATGAAAGTATTTAGCATAGTACAGGGTACGTGGTAAGGGCTGAAAAAATGTTGGCTGTTGCTGTTATGAATCTTTGTGTGCTTATTCGTTCAGTCATGTCTGACTTGTTGCGAAAAAGTCCTCTGTCAGTAAGCCTAGAGGGCAAAAGGAGTGTGGCAGGCAGATCTGATTTATCTCCAGGATTCCTGCCGCTCCCCACTATATGTTCCCTGTATGACCCTTTCCCCTTGAATGTGGGTGGGATTCGGGAGTACCGGAGTCATTGCACCTGTGATTATGTTACATGATACATCAAAAGGGATATTTCAGATGTCACTAAGGTCCTTAATCAACTGACATTGAGTTAGTAAAAAGTGAGGTTATCCTGTGTTGGCCTGACCTAATCAGATGAGTCCTTTAAAGAAAGAAAGTGAAAATGTTAGTTGCTCAGTTGTGTCTGACTCTTTGCAATCCCACGGACTGTAGCTGGCCAGTCTTCTCTGTCCATGGAATTTTCCAGGCAAGAATACTGGAGTGGATAGCCATTCCCTTCTCAAGGGGATTATCCCAACCCAGGGATCAAACACTGGTCTCTTGCATTGCAGGCAAATTCTTTACTATCTGAGCCATCAGGGAAGCCTAGTTAATTTACTTTGAAATCAGCCTTACCCTTAAATGTTAAGCTACATATACCAACTTGTGAGATACTGCAAAAGCTTCTAGGATAGCAATTCTAAGTCTACCACCTAGCTCGTGTGTGTCAAGAGCACTGCCTTTCAATATGAGACCATACCTATCAATGTAAGCTTGTCAATCAAGGCCTCAGAATCAGAAGTCTAACTTTGGCAAAAAGTAGGCTTCTTCAGGAATATGATCAGATTCTATTTGTATCACCTACCAAAAAAATGAAGCATCATGAAAATATTGACATAATGAGAAGAAATATATACCTGCATACATATACGAATATATATGTGTATGGATGTGAACGTGCAAATAAACACACACAACATATAAATTTATGTAATATATATTATATATATGCATATATTGGACACACACAGGCATGTCTATATGGCTTAAATAAAGCAAGATTGAGAGAAACAAATGCTGATTTTCCCTTTCATCACTGAGACGGGATTCTCATAAGCCCTTTCTTGTGACTGGGCTTTGTCACTGTCTTTCTCTCCTATGGCCCCCATCCCCAACGCCAACCTAATCCTCAGCATGAACTTCCATATAGTGATGCCAAAGTTAACTTGGGATCCTGAGATAGCTATGTTGGATAGCATGTTAGTTTTGCTAAATTTGCAGGTAATTTCTTTTTATGTCTTTTAATTACTGAGAGGGTTGCCTGTTTTACCACCTTCTCATTGTATTCTTCACTCAACTTCTAGACTTCATAGCAAAAGACCACGAAGTTCCCCAGGGAGGAGTAACTATTGGTTTTCTAATCAAACAAGGTCATATGTGATTCAGTTCAGTATCACTCTGGATACGAAGCACCCACCCCTGTGAGTGATGTTAGAAATGAATGTGAGGGTAGTAACTCTGCTAACAGAGGACTAGAGGGACTTCATTTCCTCTGAGCAGCTGGAAGCATCCATTTTTCAAAAGCACTTAATACCAGGATATGTACCCATCTATTTCTTGTACACATTCGGTGGCATGTAGGCGCTGGAAGGACCTCAAGTCATCAAATCCCATTGCTTGTTTCTCCCATTGCTCTGCTGGCTACAAAGCAGACTGCAACAAGAGAGAGAATGAGTGTCCGTGTGCGTGTATGGGTTCATATGGTGGGTGTTTTCTCTTGCACAGACTTACAGGAAATTGTTCAGGGAAATACCTATCTGAGATTAGCTGCTTAGTAAGTCTGTCTGCCTATGTGTTTGTTGTTTCTCTCAATTGGATAGAAACTATATGCCCTGGGCATCTCTCTTTTGATAGTTGCATCCTGTTTGTTTCTTCAAGTATTTTATCTAGATGCCATTTTAGTTCTTCAAATATATGCTTCAATTTTGTTTATATCACTGCGAGTTACACCTTGGGCACACATCACTCAGTAAGTCTTCCGTGTAGGTTGTTCTTTCATATGAGCACAATGTACCCTGATGAAGGACTCGGGGGAGCCTATGTCTTAAAAATACCCCCTGTGAATGGATTGCCTGCATTCACTGCTTACACTGGGACCCACAAAAGGTGAAAAACTATAGACCTAATCCATGTGGGATTTTTGACATGAGGACTATGTCTTAGTTCTGTGGGTGGCTATAACAAAATATAGACTGGGTGGCTTAGAAACAACAGATATTTATCCCCACAGTTCAGGGGGTTGAATGTCTGAGATCAAAGTGCTAGCATTATCAGAAGGCAGGAAATGGATAAGCTTGCTTTTACTGATGTCTCCTTGAGCATTATATATATATTTTTCTTCTTTGTCAGAGATTGACATCTTGTGATGTCAATTGACACTTTACACATGAACTTTAAAGTATATGTAATGTTCAGCATTAACAGTTTGCTTGAAAAACACTAAGATATGAATGGATTCTACTCAATTAAATCATAAGAAAAAAATGAATAAAGATCTGGAGCATGGAATTATTGTTTTAGCCTGGCTGTCTTTCATTTTGACTCCTGTTTTGCTTCCAGTTTTATTGACATATAGCACGGTATAAGCTTAAGGTGTATAGCACAGTAATTTGTGCATACATCATGAAATGATCACTGCAATAAGTTTAGTGAACATCCATCATCTCATATAGTTACAAAAATGAAAGAAATAGAAAAAAAATTTTTTTCCTGTGAGGAGAATGGTTAGAATTTATACTCTTAGCAGCTTTCACACATAACATACAGCAGTGTTAATTCTATACATCAGGTTTTGCATTGAATCCTTGGTACTTCTTTATCTTATAATTTGAAGTTTGTACTTTTGGACTACCTTCATCCAATTTCCCTTCCGTCAACCCCTGCCTCTAGTAATCACAAATCTATTTTTTTCTATGACTGTTTGTTTTTGAAAATAATTGACCTACAATGTTATGTTACCTCTTGGTGTACAACATAGTGATTCAATATTTCTATACATTTCAAAATGATCACCATGATAAATCTAGTTATGGTATATCACCTCACAAAGATATTACACAATTATTGACTATATTCACTACTGTCTACACTTCATATGGATGACTCATTTATTTTGTAACAGGAAGTTAAATCTCCTAATCTATCTCACCTGTTACTCTTCTCATCCAACCCCCTCCCATATGGCAACTACTTGTTCCATCTTGTTCTTTGTCTCTATGACTAAGGTTCTGCTTTGTTATGCTGATTCATTTGCTTCATCTTTTAGATTCCACATATAAATGAAAGCATACGGAATTTGTTTTCTGCTGTCTGACATTTCACTTAGCATAATACTCTATAGGTCCATCCACATTGTCACAAATGGCAAGATCTCATTTTTGATGGCTGAATAATATCTCACTGTGTATATGTATACACCAGGAGCTAATTCCCTGGTAGCTCAATCGGTTAAAAAAAAAAAACTGCCTGCAGTGCAGGAGTCCCAGGAAGATCCCCTGGAGAAGGAAATGGCAGCCCACTCCAGTATTTTTGCCTGGAAAATCCCATGGACAGACGAGCCTGGCGGGCTACAGTCCATGGGGTCGCAAGACTCAGACACGACTCAACAACAAAACCACCACCAACATAGTGTCGCAGCTGCAGAATCTCCTGATGGAGTTTACGTTTCAGGGCAGCAGGTGGACAAACTAAGACCTATAAACTATGTAGTCAGTCACAGAGAGGTAAGGTCCACAGAGGACAGTATAGAGCAAGGAAGGGGGGTGGAGGGCATGGGCAAGGGCAGTGTTATGTTTATGGAGTGCTCAGGAAGGTTTGATGAACTCTCAGTATTTAACTATGGACCTGAAAGAGGTGATGAAACAAACCTCTCATGAGCTAGCTCCAAGTTATGTCAATCACATCATAGTCTATGTGATGTGTACTCTCTAGCATGGGACCCAAGCTGGGCTAAATTGCCATCAAAAATAACTTTCCTTAACACTAATGTACAAACAAGCTCTTGGTAGCGGCCTTGGCTAACGTTTTGGAAGAATGTGCCTAAGATTGACAAAAGAAATCAAAATCAAGCTCAAAACTCTCGACCCAGTCCTGACTAGAGATTTTTTTAAATTATTAGTTTTCTCCACACTAGTTTGAACAAGTTCTATCACATACAAATGGAATAGTCATGTCTTACATGTCTATTTATTATTAAGGAAAATGTAAAAATTTTATATGTGTATCATATTTTCTTCATCCATTCACTTGTCAAATGGGCACTTAAATTGCTTCCATAACTTGGCTATTGTAAATAGTGCTGCAATAAATATGATTGCAGATATCTCTTCAAGATCCTGGTTTTATTTCCTTTGGATGTCTATCCAGAAGTGAGGTTGCTGGATTGTATGGCGGCTCTATTTTTAATTTTTTGAGGAACCTCTGTATTATTTTTCATAAAGTGAAGTTACTCAGTCGTGTCTGACTCTTTGCAACCCCATGGATTGTAGCCTACCAGGCTCCTCCGTCCACGGGATTTTTCGCACAAGGGTAATGGAGTGGGCTGCCATTTTCTTCTCCAGGGGATCTTCCCGACCCAGGGATCGAACCCAGGTCTCCAGCACTGCAGGCAGAAACTTTACCGTCTGAGCCACTAGGGAAGTCCCTAGCGTTTTTCATAAAGCCTCTACCAATTTCCATTCCACCAACGGAAATTTGTTGAGTAGATCTTGAGTGTTCTAATCACCCCCCCCACACACACACACACAGCATTTATACAGAAAATGTAAAATATAAAACACTAACGTTGCTTAATTTGTGAAGTCTACAATTCTAGCCCCCTAATACTTAAGAAGCAAGCATAGATACAACACTTACCTAATTCTGAGTGAATTTCACCCATATATATTGCTCCTAATTGCCTCTTCTACTCTGACACTATAATCGGGTAGTCATGCTGATATCTATGCCATTGCTATGTTTCTATAAATATCCTACTTCTTCTACTAAAACACACTGCAGTCAAGAGAGACAAATAAATGGAAGTGATAAATTCTTGGTACAAATATAAAGGTATGTACTCCAACTCCTGGGCTTCCCAAATGGCGCTAGTGGTAAAGAACCCACCTGCCAATGCAAGAGACATAAGAGACATGGGTTCAATCCCTGGGTCAAGAAGTTCCTTTGGAGGAGGGCATGGCAACCTACTCCTGTATTCTTGCCTGGAGAATCCCACGGACCAGAGCCTGGCAGGCTGCAGTCCATAGGGTCACAAAGAGTCAGACACAACTGAAGCAACTCAGCACGCATGTATACATTCCAACTCTAAGGCAAGCTGTTTACTGAGTGTCCACAACATACTACTCGATCTGAAGACTATCAAATTTAAAGCAGCTTATTCTGGAGGTCTGCAGGTGGTGGTGACTGATAATTTCAGGGTCAGTGGTATGTGCAGGAGTTGGGAGCTGACACGTCTTTGAATGGTGAGACTTCTAGGTCCTGAAGAGAATGGCTCCAGAATGGACAAGCTTTGATATAAGGGTAAAAGTAAGGATTATTCAGGGTGTGAAGCAAAATATTATTCTATACACTGGAAAGAAAAGTTCAAAAGTTCAAACAGCTTTTAAAAAAAAATTTTAAACTAATTTATTTATCTTAATTAGAGGCTAATTATTTTACTATATTGTGGTGGTTTTTGCCATACATTGACATGGACAAAGGACTTTTCTAAGATAGAAAACTAAAAAGGAAAGGAGTGATATTTAAAGACAATGAAGTGAAATCTACTAACTAGTTTCTTCCAGAATGATTCAATATGATTTAGCATTTATAAAAAGTGGGGCACATATTTAAAATTATTCTGAATAACTGGATATAAGAAAGATTTCCACTTTATGATTGTATTGATTTAAATATCCCTTTGAACATAAGACAGGAAAAGAGGAGAGAAAAATAATCTTAGGGAGAAAAAGAGAAGAGAACCATTCTCCTAAATGATGTATTTTATTCTCCCTCCTAATCTGTAGGAGAGATAGTAACTTCAAAAAGCCCCTTAGCTTAAGCTCAGAGAACATACTGCTCTTCCCAGTGGAGTTTGCAAATTCAGATCAGCAATTATTCCTATTAAGTAATCACCCCATTAAATATTTCATCAAGGAGTTGGTTGCTGTGCCCATCTGTCTTGTCCATTTTCAATTACAGTGGCCATAATTCTTTTATAGGGAGGTTCATGTAACTTTTCAATCTGCCTTAAAATTTTCTCCTGTAAAATTGAAATTTTATGGGATTTCCATAGGATACAACTCATAGTAGAGATTGAAATTCTGTCCCTTTATTCTTTCTCATTTTTAAAGTCAGGGCCATTTCACCTACATAGAAAATGTTAAGAAAAGGGGTATCAGACAAGACAGGCAATTATGCTGGTATTTCTATCTGCCTTTCTGATCTGTAGTAAATCATTCAGTGACAATTAAACTGTCAAACTTCCCCCTCACACAAACCGACCAGCTTAAAGATTAGAAGTTTCTCCTTGATTAGGGAAAATCCACTGGAAAACAAACAACGAGTAAATCAAACACAAATGGACCTTAGCTTCAAGTACTGCTTTGCAAGGAGACAGGGAGGCCTTGGAGAACCACACCCATTCCTCAACTCGCATATGTCCTATCCACTGTTTCTTACTTCCTTAGTAAACTGAAGTCAAAGCAACCTTGAACTAGTCCAGATCATCATTCTCAATGGAAATGCTGATGAGGTTTTAGGATCTAGCCAACATATCAGAATCTTCCATTTTTCTTTTTTTGTAAAACGTAAACAACATTCATCTAATGGATTTCTCCATGTTCGGAATTCTAAGCATATGAATTCTTTTCACACTCAATGACATTTCACACGCAGCATATTTTTTTTTTCCCACATGGGGCATTGAAAGTTTAAAGACTTAAGAGTTTAGTGTGCTGGAAGTGTTCACTATGTGGTAGAAAGTCACCCAGGCTGATAAAAAGAGTCAGGAATGACAGGGAGACCAGTACACAGCAAAGAGGAATAAAGGGAGTCCTGGAAAAGGTCCTCGGAGAAACACCTGGAATATAATCCCCTTAGGTATAAATCTAGTGACCATGCAAACCTAATGCTTCAGAGACAATTAGAAGGCCTGGAGAATGCTTTCCAGAGGCACACTAGCCTAGAGGCCAGGAAAAGGTGGTATTTTTGTGTTACAGTTACTAATGAAATCTGTCCAGACTAATAGGAAAGGGAAAAAACACTCTAGACAGCTTTTTAAAATGAAGATTAGTTGTCCTGCTAAATACTTGAGAAAAAAATTAGAGCCTATTTTGCATGAATTGTTAACTTCTAAAAAGAAATGGATGAGGACCAAAATAACTCAATAGAGATTGTTCTCGTTTAAAGAACTCAAGAGAAAAATAAAATGGAAAGGAGAGAGCAGAGAGTAGACACAGGCAATGGAACTCGGAGTCTCTGACAGAGTCTATGTTTTATAACTCTGTTTGTTTATCAGCAGCTCGGGTGGGATCACTGCAGAATGCGATCTCAGATAGCACATAATTTATTACAAAGTTTAATTTCTACCTCCCTCAGGAGCGTGGGGTTTTATCTCTGGAATATCAGCAGTGGGAGGATTCATATTAACTAGAGAAGCAGCGAGGGCTGGTTGATAATTTTAAAGCCTTTAGACAATGCTACATATCCCCAGGCCCTGGATCTGCAGTAATGGACATTCTAATAACTGATGCTCATCATTTCATTAATTGCTTACTGTGAGTGAAGTATGTTAGAGGGGACTCTTCTTTCTTGTTGGGAGGTGAAGTTATGTTTTATGCTAGAGAAAGCCATCTCCTGTGATGATTCAGAAAACCTGGACTTAACTTTCAGAGCTTCTGAAAATGCCCAAATCCCTCTTAACATATATTTTCAATGCACTTTGCTTAGTTGCTCAGTCATGTCCGATTTTCTGCAGCCCCATGGACTGTGGCCCACTAGGCTCTTCTGTCCATGGAATTTTCCAGGCAGGAATACTGGAGCAGGTTGCCATTTCCTACTCTAGGGATCTTCCCGACTCAGGGATCGAACCCACGTCTCCTCCATTGGCAGGCAGATTCTTTACCACTGAGCCACCTGGGAAGCCCCACATTCTCAATAGGCAGAGAGAAATGCACAAGAAAGATCAGAGGCTGAATTGACCATTTGCTTACTGGAGTTCTTATACAGCTCAGATGCCAATGGAAAGTGTGTAACGAAACCATTTTCCTGTCTCAGGTCCTATCAGTTCAGTTCAGTCGCTCAGTCATGTCCAACTCTTTGCAACCCCATGGGCTGCAGCACACCAGGCCTCCCTGTCCATCACCAACCCCCAGAGTTTACTCAAACTCATGTCCATTGAGCCAGAGATGCCACCCAACTGTCTTATCCTCTGTTGTCCCCTTCAATCTTTCCCAGCATCAGGGTCTTTTCCAATGAGTCAGTTCTTTGCATCAGGTGGCCAAAGAATTGGAGTTTCAACTTCAACATCAGTCCTTCCAATGAACACCCAGGACTTATCTCCTTTAGGATGGACTGGGTGGATCTCCTTGCAGTCCAAGGAACTCTCAAGAGTCTTCTCCAACACCACAGTTCAAAAGCATCAATTCTTCAGTGCTCAGTTTTCTTTGTAGTCCAACTCTCACATCCATATATGACCAGTGGAAAAACCATAGCTTTGACTAGACAGACCTTTGTTGGCAATGTAATGTCTCTGCTTTTTAATATGCTGCCTAGGTTGGTCAAAACCTTTCTTCCATCTGTATTTAACTAGAGAAACAGGTCCCTGATCCAATGCCTTCTCTTTCCCTCCAGGGACATCACTCCAGTCTTGTGTAATCAACATTCCTTGCCTGGATAAGGTCCTGACTGATCTCACTTCTTTCCTTCTTATTCTCCCTAAAGTCTCTTTTCTATACAGCAGCTAAGTAAATCTGATCACTTCACTTACCTGCTCAAAAGTAACTAGTAACTTTATTTCACACTAATATACCCAGACTTTTGCCATGGTCCACAAAATTCTACATAATGTGACTCCTGGTTCTTGGTTACTCCTCTGAAATCATGTTTTACCTCCTGTAATCAGTCAGACTCAAACTCTTCCAGAAAATTGCAGAGGAAGGTAAAATGTCAAACTCATTCTATGAGGCCACCATCACCCTAACACCAAAACCAGACAAAGACGCCACTAAAAAGAAAACTACAGGCCAATACCACTGATGAATATAGATGCAAAAATCTTTAATAAAATTCTAGCAAACAGAATCCAAAAACATATTAAAAAGATCATACATCATGACCAAGTGGGCTTTATCCCAAGGATGCAAGGATTCTTCAATAGTCGCAAATTAATCAATGTGATACACCACATTAGCAAGTTGAAAGATAAAAACTATATGATTATCTTAATAGATGCAGAGAAATCCTTTGACAAAATTCAACACCCATTTATGATAAAAACTCTCTAGAAACCAGGCACAGAAGGAACATAACTCAACATAATAAAAGCCACATTCAAACAAACCCACAGCAAATATTATCCTCAATGGAGAAAAATTGAAAGCATTTCCTCTAAAATCAGGAACAAGGCAAGGGTTCCCACTCTCACCACTAATATTCAACATAGTTTTGGAAGTTTTAGCCCACAGCAATCAAAGAAAAAAAATAAAAGGAATCCAGACTGGAAAAGAAGAAGTAAAACTGGCACTGTTTGCAGATGACATGATCCTCGACATAGAAAACCCTAAAGACTCCACCAGAAAATTACTAGAGCTAATCAGCAGTATGTGAACTGTGAACTTCCAGATATTCAAGCTGGTTTTAGAAAAGGCAGAGATCAAATTGCCAACATCCTCTGGATCATCAAAAAAGCAAGAGAGTTCCAGAAAAACATCTATTTCTGCTTTATTGACTATGCCAAAGCCTTTGACTGTGTGGCTCACAAAAAACTGAAAAATTCTGAAAGAGATGGGAATACCAGACGACCTGACCTGCCTTTTGAGAAACCTATATGCAGGTCAGGAAGCAACAGTTAAAACTGGACATGGAACACAGACTGGTTCCAAATAGGAAAAGGAGTACCTCAAGGCTGTATATTGTCACCCTGCTTATTTAACTCATATGCAGAGTACATCATGAGAAACACTGGGCTGGAAGAAGCACAAACTGGAATCAAGATTTCCGGGAGAAATATCAATAATCTCACATATGCAGATGACACCACCCTTATGGCAGAAAGTGAAGAGGAACTAAAAAGCCTCTTGATGAAAGTGAAAGAGGAGAGTGAAAAAGTTGGTTTAAAGCTCAACATTCAGAAAACTAAGATCATGGCATCTGGTCCCATCACCTCATGGGAAATAGATGGGGAAACAGTGGAAAGAGTGACTGACTTTATTTTTGGGGGCTCCAAAATCACTGCAGATGGTGATTGCAGTCATGAAATTAAAAGACACTTACTCCTTGGAAGGAAAGTTATGACCAACCTAGACAGCATATTAAAAAGCAGAGACACTACTTTGCCAACAAAGGTCCATCTAGTTAAGGCTATAGTTTTTCCAGTGTTCATGTATGGATGTGAGAGTTGGACTGTGAAGAAAGCTGAGCACTGAAGAATTGATGCTTTTGAACTGTGGTGTTGGAGAAGACTCTTGAGAGTCCCTTGGACTGCAGGGAGATCTAACCAGTCCATCCTAAAGGAGATCAGTCCTGGGTGTTCATTGGAAGGACTGATGCTGAAGCTGAAACTCCAATACTTTGGCCACCTCCTGCGAAGAGTTGACTCATTGGAAAAGACCCTAATGCTGGGAGGGATTGGGGGCAGGAGGAGAAGGGGATGACAGAGGATGAGATGGCTGGATGGCATCACCAACTCGATGGACATGAGTTTGAGTAAACTCCGGGAGTTGGTGATGGACAGGGAGGCCTGGCGTGCTGCGATTCATGGGGTTGCAAAGAGTTGGACATGACTGAGCGACTGAACTGACTGACTGAATCAGTTAGATTCGGCTTCTGCTTATCACACAAGTTCCTGCTCAGAGTAATGATACTTATTTCTGTCTATACCTAGAATGGGCTTCCCTGGTTGCTCAGACAGTAAAGAATCTGCCTGCAATGCAGGAGACCCAGGTTTGGTACCTGGGTTGGGAACATCCCCTGGAGAAGGGAATGGCTACTCACTCCAGCATTTTCCACACCTGGAAAATACCATGGGTAGAGGAGCCTAGCAAGCTGTAGTCCATGGAGTCACAGAGAGTTGGACAGGACTGAGTGACTAACACTTTCATTTTCATGTCTAGAATACTCTTTCTTAGGTACTCCCACGGCTTGCCCTATGGCTCAATTCATATCTATATTTTTGATGCCAGTTTCTTGAACCAACAGATATAAAATGGAAGCATCCTTGTTGCCGTTTGCTTGGTTTTTCTTCACAGCTCTTATCAGTTTCTATGTTTAGTTTCTGATCTTTCTGCTCCTTTGAGAATGGGATATTAGCATTGCATTTTAGTGCTCAGAACACTTTCTGATACATAGAAGACACTCAGGAAATAAGGGAGGGAAGGAGGGGGTAAGGTAGGGAGAAAGGAAGGAAAGAAGGAACATAGAACTTAAATTTACAAAAAAAAAAAAAAAAAAAAAAAAACACCTAAGCAATTCATATCCTTTTATCATTTATTACCTAAAAGGATGAAATAAAAAGATTTAGCATACCAAGAAACTACAGGTAAAATTCCAACTCCTGAGAAACTTCAGACATGCAAACCTTCTCTCCCCCATTGAAAGAAGCAAATATTTGTGGTAGGAATGACTGTGTGATGATAAAGAGGAAAAGCAACTTTAAGAGTTACTAATTTGCTTTTCTTTCATTTTGGCTGACTATCAATTTAGTGACCAACAAACACACACAAAAAAATGAACCAAAACAATTTTAGAAAAAAAGCCAGAAAGAACTGAGATTGTCAACTAGAACCAGCTGTAAATCAAATCTTACAGTTTGTGATCAATTACATTAAATGACATGGATCTTATGCACCAACTATCAGGGCTCACACTGATTGTTAGGAGAGAACTTACTGCACAAACTTTCTTATTGATACTGCTCATTTGACTAATTCGCTCATCTAGTGTAAACACCAACAAACAACCATAATTCACCTGTTGTGGATAATTTCTTCCCCGTCTTGACTGTTGGAAAATAAAATAAAATCTCAGTAAATATTTTCTTTTACCTCAACTCACCATCTAGTGGCAAAGGAGGTGAACGCAGGATTCCTATTGGAAATAACATGTCCTCCCCACAATATTTGCTTAATGTTTACTTTGCGCCAGGAATTATATCTAGTACAGTGTTAAGAGGAGGTGCTTAATACAAAATGACAAAACTTTACAGTGGGTATTACTGGACTTCCCTGGTGGTCCAGTGGTTAAGACTTTGCCCTCCAAAGCAGGGGGTGTAGGTTTGATCCCGCTCAGGAGCTAAAATCCCACATACCTTGCCACCAGGAGACTGAAACATAGAACAGAGGCAATATTGTAACAAATTTAATCAAGTCTTTAAAAATGGTCCACATGAAAAAAAAAAAAATAAAAAATAAAGGAGTATTATCATCCCATTTTGCAGATGAGGACATCAAACCCAAGAGTGATGGATATAGGAAGTAGTGCAGCTGATAAGTGAAAGAGCCCATAAACCTATCCAGAACTGTGCCCCCCATCTCATCATAATGCCCTCTCATTAAATTGCAGCTATAGTCTATGGCTAGGTAACAGTTTGTTCTTCTGAGAAATTAGCCTGAACTTGGCGCAACTGACAAATAGGGATAGTTATCACATAATCTTAGTGAATGTTGATTTCAAGAACAATATCACTTGAACCACTGGGTTACTAATTCAGAATGGTTTTCAGGGGATAATTCCAGGTATCTGCACATGGGAGCAATAGCGGCATGCACAATGATGACCCTTAAATCATTGAAACTTGAATAAGTCAATGCAAAGAGTTTAGTGAACATACAGAGTATAGTTCTCTGTAGGAGTAACCTCCACTAGGCAATGAACATATTTTTGGGTTTAGAGATCAAACACATTTTAGTTCAAGTGAAAGCACATCAGAATTTAAATGCATATCGTTAGCAAATATAAATAAAACCACATTACAGACAATATGGTTAAACTTAATAGGCAGATGGAAAGTATATCTAGAAAATTGAAACTCAAAGAGTAAGAATTTTTTAGTGCATTTTGGGGCACATTGGGGTTACTTACCATATTCCAATTCTCATTCTTTAAGGTACAAAATATGTTTAGTGTGCTTTGAGGTCAGGCACAGCCATCTGTCTTTCTTAAGACAATGGTATATGAGAGAAAATTTTGTGCTTAATTCACCTTCCAGTGCCAAGTGGTTAAAAACTAATACACAGTGACTGACTTTATTTTGGGGGGCTCCAAAATCACTGCAGATGGTGATTGCAGCCATGAAATTAAAAGACTCTTACTCCTTGGAAGGAAAGTTATGACCAACCTGGACAGCATATTAGAAAGCAGAGACATTAGTCGACAGGTCTGTATAGTCAAGGCTATGGTTTTTCCAGTGGTCATGGATGGATATGAGAATTGGACTATAAAGAAAGTCGAGCACTGAAGAATTGATGCTTTTGAACTGTGGTGTTGGAGAAGACTCTTGAGAGTCCCTTGAACTGTAAGGAGATCCAACCAGTCCATCCTAAAGGAGATCAGTCCTGAGCGTTCACTGCAAGGACTGATGCTGAAGCTGAAATTCCAATACTTTGGCCACCTCATGCAGAGAGCTGACTCACTTGAAAAGACCCTGATACTGGGAAAGATTGAGGGCAGGAGGAGAAGGGGATGACAGAGGATGAGATGGTTGGATGGCATCACCGACTCGATGGACATGAGTTTGAGTAAACTCTGGGAGTTGGTGATGGACAGGGAGGCCTGGCATGCTGCGATTCATGGGGTAACAAAGAGTTGGACACGACTGAGCGACCAAACTGAACTGAACTGAACCACATGAGCTCATCCTTAAACAAAAGAGAAAATCCAATCTGACATTTATTGTTGTTCAGTCACTCAGTCGTGTTCGACTCTTTGCAACCACATGGACTGTAGCACACCAGACCTTCCTGTCCTCCACTATCTCACAGAGTTTGCTCAAGTTCATGTCCATTGAGTCAGTGATGCGATCTAACCATCTCATCCTCCACTGCTGTCTTCTTCTTTGCCTTCAATCTTTCCCAGCATCAGTATCTTCTCCAATCTGACATCATTCTGACATTATTTGGGACAGAGGGTCCTCTGAGTACAACCATTTCAGGTTCATCTACGAAATGAAAATAATCTCATGGATAATCATCTTGGTACCACGAGCCATTGATATTGTCTAATTAACTCATCTGTATCTTCTTATTCTTTACCAAAATATCTTTCAATGTGAACTTTTCTTACCATGTAGCCTGCGGGAAGTAATGGGAAACAGCTGCCCTGCCTGTCAATTATGTTTCTTCATCATTAAACTGATTCCTTGGCATCTGAAACTAGTTAGAGTCCTATTCGTTTGGCTAATATAGCTCTGGCCCTGAGAGGTGGACTGCATGAGTAAGGGTTCATCGGCTAAAATGGGCTTGGGGAAACCACACAACTGCTCCTAAGATGGAGAGGGAGAGGCAGAGATAGGTAAATTGCTTGGTTATTTCCAACAAGATCCTTGTTTAAATTCTGCTCTCATGAGAAGACCAATCACCCCTTAGTCCTTCTGAAGTTGATGAAGCAAAATATGTTCATAAAGCTATGTCTATGCTTTTAATCAGTGCTCTTCAGACATTTATTTCTGGTCAAGAAGGCAGGTGGGAAAGCAAGGGTGTCTCTGCTTTCCCTATTGGATTTCCAGATTGCCTCATGTGCTTGGATATTTTGTTGAACAAATAACCTCCTCCATCAAATTGACAGGTCTTTTTGGTTAACTTGTTTCCATAATAAATGTTCCATCACCTACATCTATTTTTATTAAACAAGGTGTGGTGAGGAAAGAGGAAAGGTTTTGTACAGTCAGTGGGCACTTCTATTTTCAGCAGCTATGGTATTTTTAATTCATGTTTTTATATCCTTCCAGATAATGTGTACCAGATTATGAATGTCAGGCATGTAATAAGATTATTTTCTACTGCCATCCATTTTCATAGGAATTCATGGACAGGTTCTACCGGTTGGGACCCACAAGTATTTGACAGCACCTGACTTATAAATTACTCCATTCCTTCAGCAGTTGATTGATTTCTAGACATAAATAACAAAGGAAATGCCAGAGTAATAATTCATCCATTCTTTGTGGTCACGACTTGTGTTTCAGAAACATTGTTTATTTTGCTGGGGTTCTGACTGGACTTATAATTTATCTGGCCCTGGGCACACACTGCTTTTGCTCTTGCTCTTTCAGATTATTGTCCCCAGGAATGAACAGCAAGTATCACACATTCAAGTGACTAAATCCAAAGCTCTGTACACTGACAACCACCAATTCTGAACTGCATTTGCTAGAAAGAAGTCAACAAACTGTTGAGAGAAAGCATTAGCTAAATCCATTTGTGGGATCAATTGCAAATCCCTCAGCCTAATAAAAGATATGTATCAATGCAGGAAACCTGGGTTCAACCCCTGGATTGGGGAGATCCACTGGAGAAGGGAATGGCTACCCACTCCAATATTCTTGCCCGGAGGATTTCAAGGACAGAAAAGCCTGGTGGGCTACAGTCCATGGGGTCACATAGAGTCAGACAGGACTGAGCAACTGAACAACAATTGCTTTACATTGTTGCATTCATTTCTGCTGTATACAACATGAATCAACTGTTATACATACATATATATATATATATATATATATATATATATATATATACACACACACACATACATATGTATTTATATATGTATATATCTCCCCTCCCTGTTGAACCTCCCTCCTCACAATCCCACCCTGTCCAGGTCATCACAGCACAGAGCTGAGTTCCCTGAATAGACAGCATGTTCCGGCTAGCTATTTGTTTTACACATAGTAATGCATATATGTCAACGATACTTTCTCAAACATCCTCCCCTCTCCTTTGCCCACTGGGTCCACAAGTCCATTTTCTATGTCTTTGTTTCTATTCCTTCCCTCATAGGTTCATGGGCATCATTTTTCTAGATTCCACATGTATGTGTTAATATATGATATCTGTTTCTTTCTTTCTGACTTCACTGTGTGACAGACTCTAGGTTTATCCATCAGACTCTCACTATCGCAGACTCAACTGTGTTCCTTTTTATGGTGTTTATTTTCATTTGTCCGTTTCTTCCCTTCCTTAGTTCCACCTCCCTTGTTTCCATCCTTTCCTCCTTTCTTCCTTCCCTCTTTCCTGAATAAAGCACTCATTAGTATCTAGTACAGACGTCTTAAGCTCAACTGGACTCGATCATACTTCATTCTTCTCAAGTTCTCTAGCTCACAACTTCTCTGTCTGGAATGCTCTCTTCATTTTCTATGAACATAAGTAGTCTCCATTCGAAAGCTACTGGATATAATTCCTTTTCCACTAAGTCCTCAACAGACACTTGAATCTGTATTAGCTCTCTCCTATGGCATTTACCAAAATATTCATTGTTTTAGAAATATTTGCATGCTCGATGCTCACCTTTTTTACCCATCTAGGTTGTTAGTATGCTAATTGTTTATGGGAAGAGTGCTATGCTTAGTCACTCAGTCGTGTCTGACTCTTTGTGACCCCATGGACTTTAGCCCACCAGGCTCCTCTGTCCATGGGGATTCTCCAGGCAAGAATACTGGAGTGGGTTGCCACGCTGTCCTCCAGGGGCTCTTCCCAACCCAGGGATCAAACCCTCATGCATTCCAGGTGGATTCTTTACCATCTGTGCCGCCTGAGGCACCCGCGTTGCCTTCCACTGAATGTATAGAAAAAATATCTACACAAAATCCCAAATGATAACAATAAACACTACAGAAAGGTCACAACGCTAGGCTGTAAATGTATCTCAGTTCAAGACTACCCTCTGTAAATTTACTGATTTGAAATTCTGAAGACCCCTCTGCATTTCAATTGCCTGCTGTGCCAAGTGGAGAGAACTACACTGGAACATTCATGACTTCAAAATTCATGACTCTAATATATACCTTCTGTTAAATGATTCAACATCAGATAAATCAGAGCATCTCACTATCACAGATAGAGGCTTTAAAACATTCAGGGATAATTTTACAGACTCTCTCTGGATAAGAGAGTCAACATATCAAAGCCCTTTAATGTAATAATAGCAGATATTCATTACTGAACACTTCACAGATGGCAGGTACTATGTTAGATTTTTTTTTTTTTTAACTTTTATTGGAGTATAGTTGCTTTATAATGTTATGCCTGTTTCTACTGTATAGCAAAGTGTATCAGCTACACATTTACTTGTATCCCCTCTGTTTTGGACTTCCTGTCCATTCAGGTCAGCACAGAGCACTGAGCGAGGCTCCCTTGCCTACAGCGGGTTCTCAATAGTTATCTATTTTATACTCATGTGTGTGTATGCGTGCTCACGCAGTCACATCTGACTCTTTGCAGCTCCATGGACTGTACCATACCAAGCTCCTCTGTCTATGGGGTTCTCCAGGCAAGAACACTGGAATGGTTTGCCATTTCCTTCTCCAGAGAATCTTCTCCACCCAGGGATCATACCCTTGTCTCCTATGTCTCCTGCATCGGCAGGCAGATTCTTTGCCACTGAGCCACCTGGGAAGCCCAACAAAGTAGTGGATACATGTCAGTCCCAATTTCCCAATCCATCCTACCCCCAGCTTTTCCCTCCTTGGTGTTCACATGTTTGTTCTCAACATCTGTGTCTCTATTTCTGCTTTGCCAAAAGGTTCCTTTGTACCATTTTTCTCAAGTAGCTCACTGGTAAAAACAATAATCCCCCTGCCAAGCAGAAGACTCAGGTTTAATCCTGGGGTCAGGAGGATTCCACGGAGAAGGAAATGGCAACCTATTCCAGTATTCTTGCCTGGGAAATCTCATGGACAAAAGAGCCTGGCAGGCTACAGTCCATGATGTTGCCAAGAGTTGGGCATGACTTAGCAACTAAATAGCAACAATACTGTTTTTTCTAGATTCCACATATATGTGTTGATATATGATACTTATTTTTATCTTTCTGACTTACTCTGCTCTGTATGAAAGACTCTAGGTTCATCCACTTCTCTGCATATGACACTATTTTCTTCCTTTTTATGATTGTGTAATAGTCCATTGTATAAATGTGCCATTTCCTTATCTGTTCTTCTGTTGATGGATATTTAGATTGCCTCCATATCCTAGCTATTATAAATAGTGTTACAATGGACATTACAGTGTGTGTGTTGTTTGGAATTATGGTTTTCTCTGGGCATACACCCATGAGTAGAATTGCTGGGTCATATCAGATATGCAGATGATACACCCTTATGGCAGAAAGTGAAGAGGAACTAAAAAGCCTCTTGAGGAAAGTGAGAGAGGAGAGTGAAAAAGTTGGCTTAAAGCTCAACATTCAGAAAACTAAGATCATGGCATCTGATCCCATCACTTCATGGGAAATAGATGGGGAAACAGAGGAAACAGTGGCTGACTTTATTTTTTGGGGCTCAAAAATCACTGCAGATGGTGACTGCAGTCATGAAATTAAAAGATGCTTACTCCTTGGAAGAAAAGTTATGACCAACCTAGATGGCATATTAAAAAACAGAGACATTACTTTGCCAACAAAGGTCCGTCTGGTCAAGGCTATGGTTTTTCCAGTAGTCATGTATGGATGTGAGAGTTGGACTGTGAAGAAAGCTGAGCGCCAAAAAACTGATGCTTTTGAACTGTGGTGTTGGAGAAGACTCTTGAGAGTCCCTTGGACTGCAAGGAGACCCAACCAGTCCATCCTGAAGGAGATCAGTCCTGGGTGTTCATTGGAAGGACTGATGCTGAAGCTGAAACTCCAATACTTTGGCCACCTCATGCAAAGAGTTGACTCATTGAAAAAGACCCTGATGATGGGAGGGATTGGGGGCAGGAGGAGAAGGGGATGACAGAGGATGAGATGGTTGGATGGCATCACTGACTTGATGGACATGGGTTTGAGTAAACTCCAGGAGTTGGTGATGGACAAGGGAGGCCTGGAGTGCTGCGATTCTTGGAGTCGCAAAGAGTCAGACACAACTGAGTGATTGAACTGAACTGAACTGATGATGGTTCTTTAGTTTTTTGAGGAATATCCTTTTCCACAGTGGCTGTATCAATTTATATTCACACCAAGAGTGCACAAGGGTTCCGTTTTCCCCACATCCTCTCCAGCATTGTTTGTAGATTTTTTTTTTTTTTTTTTGATGATAGCCATCTGACTGGTGTGAGGTGTTACTTCATTGTAGTTTTGATTTGCATCTTTCCATGTGCCTCTTTGCCATGTATCTTTTTTGGAGAAATCTTTAGGTCTTCCACCCATTTTTTTAACTGGGTGTTTGTTTTATTGACACTGAGCTGCATGAATTATGTATTTTGGAAATGAATCCCTTGTCAGTTGTTTTGTTTGCAAATATTGAGCTAAGTATTTTAGATTATGCTCTCCAATCCTCACCAGAACAAATAAATAAAATCATGTAATAGACTTTATTGCACTTATTTCACTTGTGAAAAAAACTGAGGCACAGTTAGGTTTATCACTTGGCCCATCCAAAGTCAGAATTCAACCAATGTCTATCTGATACTCTTTCTTCCAAAGGCATAGGTAAAAATTCTTATGTAGTCTATATACATATGTTAATTGGTATCAATACATAGTATATTAACATGATTTTTTTGGCACAGAGCATAACTAATGTTTTTAAATATTTCATGTAAGTTCACTTTCTTTCAATTAACTTTTAGACTTGACGTTAAAGACCTTTGTCAATTGCTACCCCTAAGAAGTAATATTTTAATTAAGTCAATAGTAGCCAGTGACAGTGCCTGAAGGGGCATGGAACCTACAACATACTCTCTAATGCCAATCTCCCTAAGCCAAGTATCTCCAGTAGTGGATATTGTTTGCACAGAATCCTCTATGCTCTTTTCTTTTCCACGTGCTATGTGGTATACATCAGAAGACTGGAATTAACGATGCAGACTGGACCCAGGGGACAGAGTCAATAGAGACAACCAAGACAATGCAAATCACATCGTCATGCAAGGTCTTCACATGCTAGCCTATGATAATCCAGACTCAGGGACCAAGATGAATTCTCTATCTTTTAAGGAGTTCTCCTAGAAATAGTTCAGTCATCCTGTTGAGCCAACACTGCTGCATCTTCGTGTGTGCATAAAAGCCAATGTCAAAAGCACATTTAACAACTGACAACGCATTCACAGTCACTTGTTTGATCCTAACCACCCTCTGAGGGAGGTGTTTCCCCTAACCTCTTAGTTACAGAGACTGGTTGGTGTTCTCTTTTTATTTCCTTTTAAAACACTTCCCACCTTCACTTTTCCCCCTTGTAACTATTGCAACAATTTTATACACATCCACTAATTTTTTAAATAACATGCAGTCTTGCATTGTATGTGTATTATTTTATACAAGTAAACAGTGCTGTACAATAGATCACAGTCTGTACATATTTTTTTTCCCCTTCACTGCTGTATTTTTAAGATTGATCCATGGTGCCATGTGTACATCTACCTTTTTATTTAGCCTTAATTGATGGCATAATTTATAGTGTGTATCTACTGTGTATAAATTATCCTGCCCCAATGATAAACACAGAGACGGTCTATGACTTAATCTTTTTCCAAACAATACTGTACTGAATATTCTTATACAGAAACCCCTGTGAGCCATTCTCAAGGCAATTAGCCATAGACATCTCCATAGAAAATTTGACTAAATATTGCTTTAAAGGTATGTAGAATGACTGCAACAGTCTGGACTTAAAGAAGCAATGCTCAGGAATCCTGTGACTCCATACTCACTCCCATACTTGGCATTCCTCAGCTTACTAAAATTTCTTCCAATCTGATGCATGCAAAGTGATATTTGTTTAATTTGCATTTTGCTTGTGTTGAATCTGAAATCATATACCTTCCATAAAGACTACCTACTTTTGGCGAGGTATAGGCTCTCAGTAAATGTTTAACTGAATGTTTCATCATATACTGATGGTCTGTTTGCATATCTGCTACTACTACTTCTACTATTACCACTGTTACTGTTTTTATTACTATTTTATCTATTGGGTTTTCTGCATTTTCTTTTTGATTTGTGTGAGTTCTTAGTATAATACAGATATAAATAATCATAAGTTTTATTTAATCTCTTCTTCCAATCTGTCATCTTTTAACTTTTTCCCACCTCCTTACCATAACAGAAGTCCCTAATTTTAGTATAATTAAATAAATAAAAGGCTTGCCATGTGGTCTATTCTATGATAATTATTATAAAAAGCTTTCTCCAATGTACAGATTATAAACATGTGCTTCTTACTTTCTTATATCAACTTTAGTAATTTTACATTTCACACTGTTTCATAATCTATCTGGAGCATACATTTATATGTAATATTACAAAAAAAAAAAACCTGATTTTTTTAGTTTAGTTTAGTCCCTCAGTCGTGTCTGACTCTTTGTGACCCCATGGATTGTAGACTATCAGGCTCCTCCATCCACAGGATTTTCCAGGTAAGAGTAGTGGAGTGGGTTGCCATTTTCTTCTCCAGAGGATCTTCCCGACCCAGGGATCGAACCTGGGTCTCCCACATTGCAGGCAGATACTTTACCGTCTGAGCCACCAGGGAATTCCACCTCTAGGCACCCCCAAAAAGAGCAGAGAGAATTCCACAAAACTCCCTAAAAATGAACACCCCATTCCCCACACATACACACACACATAAAGTTTGTTTCCTGTGGCATTTAAATTAATCTGGTTGGTCCATAAAAAATAAGTATATATAGTTGGTTTTTCCTACGTACATGTATATATATATATATATATACACACATATTATTTTTTTTAATACCTCCATATTTTGAAGCAAATTTCACATTCTCTATTAATGTCATTACAACAGTGTCATTTCAAAGACTTGTATAGTTTCTTTCTGGTTTAGTCCTCTGTAGACCCACAGACAACAAAATCTACATGAATAGTGTCCTTGGAGTTGGGCACGGAAATGACCTGTGCTCTTGTTAGATATTGCTCTGTGCAAACTTGACTCATCTCCAGTTACAAAAACAGTGCCTGAATTTTCCATTATAAATAATATTTGTTGCAGGATTTTGGTAAATAACTTTTAATCAAGTTAAGGAAGCTCCTGAAGTACAAAGAGATTTTTTAAATGCTTTACTTCTTTGAAAACAGAAAACATGATTTATTTTTTTTTCCTTTGGTTAATAAACTAGAGAAATTACATTGATTCATTTTCTGATAAATGAAAAAAAATCATGAGTTAAATATGACTTGATCACATGTGTTTTAATGGACTACAGTTTTATTAAGTATTTTAATATCCAAAGTCTTCCAAAATAACTTTACTACTATGCATTCCCACCAGCAAAAAATGAAAGTTCCTCTTGCTCCATAATCTTGTCAGCATTTGATATCATCATTATTTTGGATTGTGGCAGTTCTGTTAAGTAGGTAGTGGTAGCTCATTGTTGTTTTGATTTGCAATTCCCTAATAGCATATATATGATTGTTGAGCATCTTTAGTATGCTTATTTTATTTTTGGTAAGATATCTGTTCAGGACTTCGTTCTCCTTCAACATTATGTTGGTTGTTTCAGGTCTTTTGTTCTCCACAGAAACTTTGGAATCATTTCAATAATGTCTTCAAAATAATTTGCTGGAATTTTGATTAGGAATGCATTGAATCTAAAATCAAATTGGGAAGAACTAACATCTTAACAACATTGTCTTCCTATCCATGTGCATGGAATTTCTCTCCATTTATCTAATTTTTTAACTGTGTTATAGAGTTTTATATATTTTTTTTCTTATAGAGTTAATACAGAGTTGGTAAATTTGTACCTAAGTATTTCATACTTTGGGTGCTAATGTAAATGGTATTATGCTTTTACTTTCAAATTCCACTTGATCATTGCTAGTATTATAGGAATGCAGCTGACTTTTGCACATTAACCTTGTATCCCATAATTCTTGACTTGTTCCTGATGTCAGAAAGCTTCAAGCTTCTCACCACTAAGCATGATGTTAGCTGTAGTCTTTTTGAAGGTATTCTTAATCAAGATGAGAAAGTTCCATTTCGTTCCTTGTTACTGAGAGTCTTTATCATGAATTGATGTTAGATTTTGTCAAATGTATTTCCAGTGTCTAATGATATGAAATGTGACTTCTCTTCTTAGCCTATTGATGTGATAAAGTACATTCATTGACTTCCAAATGTTAAAACAGCTTTGCTTACTTGATATAAAAAGTGCTTGGTCACTGGTAGGTAACTCTGTTTATACATTGTTGAGTTCAATTTGCTAATAAAAATCAACAACCCTTCCAGATCCTTCAGAAAAATGAGGTCCCAAGGCAAACTGCTGCCTCCAAAACTGGAAAGAAAGGGAAAAATACAGATAATTACAACTTACCAAAGCAGAAACCTAGGCGCAGAAGCCCTGGGGAACGAGTGCCAGAGGACAACCTCAGCCGTAACGGACAAATTGCTAGAGGCTCAGCGTGGAAAAGTCTGGGAATTAAAAACTCCAGAGGGGCCCAATCATCGAAGGATGCCTATGTCCTCCTTATGAGTTTTAATATCCAGCAGCTGAACAGTGAAATCAGCTGGTTCTTACAGTGAATACTGGAGAAAAATCTCCTCCTGTTTCATAAAGCGAAGAAGAAATGTAACCATTTGAAATAATCCAGAACAATCTGCTTTTCTTAATAAGACCTGCCCTAGGAGAGACTGTTTTATCAGAGCCTAAATATGTGTACTTAATTTAGTCAAGTGAAATGTAATACTTGGAATTCACTGGAGACAAAGTGCTAAGTAGGCAACAATCTTAAGAACTCTCTAGAACCTTCTACTCGATCCCTCTCTCCTCCGTTCCTACCAACAGTTGATCTGTGTTCTTTTCTATTACAGATTGCTTGACAAAAATATTAAGATAGAATATCTCATCCAAATTAGATTAATTTTCCAAATATCAGTCAAACAAAAATGTCTCTAAGTTGAACATTATAAAAAAAAATTAGGGGTAAGATTAGGTCAAAGTGCCTTTACAGTCCCTAGAAATCATGTACATCACACACTCAGCCAGCAAATTTAACTTGAAAAAAAAGGAAAATGGATCCAAACAAACAAAAAATAGTCCTGACTTTTTTTTCCTATATGAAATCATTAATTCTTGATTAGAGGCACAAACTGCTTGGAAATGGATGCCAGAAGATAAGAAAATAAAAACACTCCTAATAATGGGCTCTAGGATTATGTACTTAAAACGTTTCTCTTTCACCAGCTTATCAGGCGACCAAAAAATTGAAAGCAATTTGTATTTGGAAGTAGAGAGACACTTTATGACGGTTACGCTCTATGCAGCATTCTGGAAAAGCCAATAAATGCAATTATCATGCAGTTGTGTTGCTCATTAGATGATCAGTGTAAACAAATAACATGACTCAGAATCAATCACCTGTTTCTCCTAGAAGCAAAGGGAGCCTGATATCTGGAGAAGAAGGAAACATTCTAGACAGGACTGGCTCTTCTGGGTCAGCTTCTGAAAGCAACTGTTATTTGACATGACATATATGTTTGTTCAAGAGGGTATCAAGATGCCCTCAGTGGCACACCTAAGGGCAGAAAGAGGGAAAAATAGAGGCGTGCTCCATTTGTAAACCCTTCATAATAGCCTCCAGAACACAGTAAGCACAGGCAGATATTGGTTATTAGAGCTAAATAAAGACAGCGAAAAATAAAATAATTCCTATCCTTGGAAAACAGTAAAAAGAGGGACAAGAGACAGAGTCCTCCAGTTTGGAGGCTCGTTATGGTCAAAGTGCCCTTATGCCCGGGACTCAGGGATTATGTCATTCCCACTATCATGAAGTGACCCCTCACACAAACACACAAATTAACAGAGCTCCTCCTTCCTTATGTAATAGCAAAGAATCCTTCAGGGAAAAACAAGGTGATTGTCTTAAATTTTATCTAACGCATTGTAACAATATTTCTCAACTGGCAGTCATTTTGCCTCTCACCTACTGGTACAATTTAGTAACATCTGGATATATCGGTTGTTACAACTGAGAAAGGTATTACTGGTATCTAGTAAATAAAGGCCAGGGATGCTGCTAAACACCCTTGAATTCTCAAAGAAAGTGGAAAGAAAAAATATGTCGTCCAATGCACAGGACACATTCCTTCTAACAGAAAATTATTTATTTCAAAATATTAATTGTGCCAAAGTTGAGGATTGATGCAATAAATAACAGTAGGTAAAATCAGCTGTACATGAAAGATAGGTCCCTGTTGCTCTTTATTTGATTTCCTGACACTCTATAAGAATCTGAAGCTTTCCTTAATAGATATTAGAAAGAAATCTTAAGTAAGATGTCATCTCTCAGGGACAGACCTAATATTAAAAGGAGTGCTTGTTCAGATTGCACCCCTCTTAGCTCCATAGAATAATGTTGCATTATTATCATCAACATATATGTTACCAAAGTAAAATAAAGCCTTTCCTTTTCGTCACATGCGTTAAGATACTGTGGAGCAGTTACAGTTATCTTACCACTGAGATATTCGCCCTACTTCCCCAAGAACTGATACTTTAATATTTCAACATCTCAGGACACAGTATTGCTGGAGAAAGTTGAAGTGATTCATACATGCTTTCTTCTTCTCTGCAACTAAGTAACTGATGCCTTTCACCAAGATAATTGGAATAAAAACTAAAGAAGTCCTTGAATCCTTTGATTCAGTCATTATTTATCTCAAGATACACATTGACCTCAATAGTCATAGGAAGGACTGATGCCGAAGCTGAAGCTCCAATACTTTGACCACCTGATACTAAGGGCCGACTCATTGGAAAAGACCCTGGTGCTGGGAACGACTGAAGGCAAAAGCAGAAGGGGCTGACAGAGGATGAGATGATGGATGGCATCAGAGACTCAATGCACATGAGTTTGAGCGAACTCCAGGAGCTGGTAAAGGACAGAGGAGCCTGGCGTGCTGCGGTCCACAGGATCACAAAGAGTCAGACATGACTTAGCCACTGAACAACAACATATTCACCTGCTATATACTAGGCATTTTGCCAGACACCAGAGCTTTGATAAGAGGACAAATACCATCCTTTTCCTCACAAAACATAAACTTATATGGCCTGTGAGTTGCTAGGGCAAGGGGACAGAGGTGAGACAGCGTTCACCGACAGGTAAACCCACAATTATTGGGACAGGAAAAATAATCTCTTTTCTACCAAGAGAAGTCTACTTCCAGTCCCTAGGATCTGTGAATACATTATCTTACGCAGCAGTAGAGAACTTAGACGATGGACAGAATTGGTAATCAGCGACAAGAGTCTCAAGGGAATCCAACATGAGCCTTATGTGGGCATCTTGAGCTCCAAAGCTGGAGGATAATGTATTTCTATTGTTTTAAGCCTGTGCATGCATACGGTTTTGTTACAGCTGTTGTTGTTGCTTAGTTGCTGAGTCATGTCCGACTCTCTTGCAGCCCCGTGGACTGCAGTCTGCTGGACTCCTCTGTCCACGGGATTTCCCAGGCAAGAATACTGGAGTGGGTTACCATCTCCTTCTCTAGGGGATCTTCCTGACCCAGGGATTGAACTCACATCCCCTGTATTGGCAGGCAGACTCTTCACCACTGAGCAGCAGGACACGGACACAAATGCCTAGTGCTTTGAAGAGGAAAAATGAGAAATACCTGAGCAAGGCAGGGTTATAAGGTTTGTGTGTGTATATCTCAGCGTCTGAGGGGTTAGGAATCAATCAAGAAAAACTTTCCAGATTAAACTCTCAACTGCGTCCTGAAGAATACATGTGTGTTAGTCTTTTGAAGAATAGTATACCAGAGCTCCAGGCAGAAGGAATAGCGGCAAAGGTTTGGAAGTGAACAAGACTGTGCTTCTGGTGAATTGTGTTACATTGCTCAGTTAGTAGAGTAAGAGGAATGCAAATAATGGGAGAAAAAGCAGGAGATATAAAGATCAGAAGGTTGAGTACTGCAGACAAAGTTACTGAGTCTGGATTTGACTCTAAAAAATAGTCAATAACAACTTTTAAATAAAGAAATGACAGGGTCTAATTTTAGAGAAGAAAAGTGCTCTGGTTGCTGCATGAAGAGAGGATTGGAGAGAGAAAAACTAGGAGCAGGGAGACCAGCTTGAGAGAGTTGCCAGCAATTCCTGGGAAAATGGTCACCCACAAAAATTCATTGCACTGGAGATAGAAATAGTTGGGTTAAGAAAAGGAGGATCAAGAAGAATTGGTTAAAACATATAGACAAACAACTATGTGTCTATGATGACAAAGAGGAGGAGGCAAGGATGAAGCCCAGGTGCATCCAGCTTGGAAAATTCAGTGGATGGGAGAGAGTCTTTCTATTGAACAGAGAAACATGAGCACTCAAGAATTTCACTCAGCAAAAAAAAAAAAAAAAAAAAAAGGATTTAAATATGTTCATGTTGTAGGGTCTGAGAAATACAAGGGTGGACCAGAATGCCAGGAAAGTAGTTTACAGGCTCCATGGCTGTGTGATGTCTTACAGCTACACACTCCTGCAGGACCATTTGCTAGGGTCAGAATTTGAGAGTGCCTAGGAAGGGGGTCCCTGGTAGCTCAGACAGTAAAGAGTCTGCCTGCAATGTGGGAGACCTGGGTTTGATGCCTGGGTCAAGAAGATCCCTTGGAAAAGGAAATGGCTACCCACTTTAGTATTCTTTCCTGGAAAATCCCAGGGACGGAAGAACCTGGCAGGCTACAGGCCATGGGTCTCAAAGAGCCAGACACCACTGAGTGACTTCACTTTCACTTTCAGGAAGGGAGTCAGAGGAGGATTAGTTTCTTAAATGACTCACCTCTAAGCTCGGTGGTCTGTTCCTTTTAGTCTTGAAATTGGCCTTTGGATCATAAATAAAAAGCAGTTTTTAATATAATATAGAAAAAAGGAGGGGAAAATTCATCTTTTAAATGATTTCCTTCTGAGTCAAAAACATCTCTAAAAATTAAAGAAATTTCTGGCCTTTTACTCACAGACATGAATAGATATCTAGGTTCAATTAAGATTTGTGTAAAAACGAGAGAAGGGGGGAGGACAGAAAGAGAGTAAGAGAATGAGAGCAAGAGAAGAAATCTTTGTCCTAAAAGACAGCTGAATGGGGGTGTGGGGGGGAGGATTCCCTTTCTTAAAAGATCGTTGAATAAAATATAACCTTGCAATGACTTTGAATAGCTCAGGTGGTTCTGGCGCAATAAATATACATTTCCAAGTTATTAGTGATTTGCAAACATGATTCACCTGTGGCTGATTTATGAGCATCAAAACATTGATACATGAATTTGTTCCTGAATTCCAGCATATCCTAGTGAGCCAGGGGACTATTTACAACCCTTTGCATTCCTGTAGGTGTGGGTTGCAGATGTTTCATTTCATTGTTGATAATATGCATTCATAAATATATATGTAGGCAGACACTTGAAAATTTGGAAGCTGTTCTATTATTCAAAATATATTCAATGTGCCTCTAACCCTCGTATCGCCACAACATCATTCTTTTTCATTTCTGCCTTTTTTTCACATCTATATAATGAGTTTACTTGCATTCTTTTCCCACCTGATCTTGTCTCTATTGAACTGAAGATTTTTTTAACCTCTATGGATCCCCATCTTGCTCATTTTCCTTTTCTTCCACTTAAATTTGTATTCTAAAATGGTATTTAGTTTTACCAAACTCTAGGTAGGAGAGCAGGAAGACCATCCTTAGATGGAAATACAGTTTCCTTCATTTACTAGCTATGTGACATTGGCAAATTATGTAACTTCTCTAAATTTCAGTTTCTTTACTGGTAAAGTGGAGGTACTATGACCTACCACATAAGTTTATTTTACAATTGTGTAACATGGCCTTCTTTGTTCTACAAAGGATTTACACCACCAAATAGTTTTTTTTTCTTTTTTGTACCTGAATTATCCCATGTCTGAGAATATAGCCGAGTGTGGAAATAGGTAGAGTGTAGCGGATTATGTGGCAGAGATGTGTTCCACAGTGATAAACATGACCCAAAAACGTAGTAAGAAATACAGGGAGAAAAGAAAGCATAGTTTTATGTAACATGGTTTTACTTAACATCTTTTTCTGTTATTCCAGATATGCCAAATCATGAACCTATGACTTTCAGGCCAAAATCTTGTTTCGATTGTGATGATGCATTTTAGAAGGCCAGGGAGAAAATAAAATACCTTTTAAAAGAAATTGTTAAGTGGTATAACTTTAATTTCTGTGCAGTTATGTGGGTGCTATCATCTGTAGGATATAAACCTGATATCTTTTAAAATCACTAACAGGGATGACATCTGTTCCATCAACTTTCATTAACTTGCATCCTTATCTGTGCTAAAGGAGAAAAAAAAAGGTATGTAAGGGATTATTTAATGCAGAATATGCTCCAAACTTCCTCTCATACCTGCCCAAAGTATGTGCGAACATATGTGGCACCTTCTTCCTTCTCGACGGCTTCCTGAATCCCAGCTTTGCCCCAGATTTCTTCCTGGCTAGTCTTTCAGGAAAATAAGAATTGTGGGTACCTGTTAAGTAATCTCCATTTCAAGACCCAGTCACTTTCCATACAAACTTTTATTGCAAAGGGCCAGCCCGTAAATATTTTAGGATTTGAAAACCCTGAAGTCTTTGTGGCACGTACTCAACTCTGCTACGGTAGCAGAAAATCAGCCATGGATGAAATGGAGACAAATGAGTATGGCTGTGTTGAAATAAAATTTCATGTACAAAATAGGCAGAGAGCTGGGTTTGCTCATGGGCCAAGTTTGCAAACCTGGGCTCTAGATCACCTGGGGTTAATTTCTAAGATCTGATATTACTCCCTTTGAACAGGTCAACATTAAGGTGCATCATCAAAGTGTTGATATCAAAATGCAACTAAGGAAAATGTCCTGCAAGACGAGGGGAACAACAGAAACTCAGACTTTGGCTACAAAATTGAAGTCTACAGGCTAAGCGCCCTATAGGGGAAGCACTAGCGTGCTCTCAGGTTATCTGTGGTAAAGAACCAATTCTTTTCCAACCCATATGGCTTGGAAAGTATAAAATCATATACTTTGATGGCAATGGAAAATTGTTCGGAGAAATTCCTAAATGTTTAAATTCATTTTTGGTATTCTTCTCAGTGTGAACCAGTAGCAACCTGATTAGGACCAGCAGAGGTCCATGGACCATACTCTGAGGATGCTAACTGGTGTGTGAAGGGCAAGTCCCTGCCTGGATATGTTTCAGCCTTAAAGTCTTTATCATGTGTTGCTGTTTAGTCACTAAGTCCTGCACTTCTCTCTGGGGTCCCATGGACTGCAGCACACCAGGCTTCCCTATCCTACACTATCACCCAGAGTTTGCTCATGTATGGATACTGAATTCTTGATGCTATCTAACAATTTCATCCTTGCCACACCCTTCTCTTTTTGCTTTCAATCTTTCTCAGCATCAGGGTCTTTTCCAGTGACTCAACTAGCTCTTCTCATCTAGGTGGCTGAAGTATTGGAGCTTCATCTTCACTATCAGTTCTTCCAATGTATTTTCAGGGTTGGTGTCCTTTAGGATTAACTAGTTCAATCTCTTCACAGTCCAAAGGACTCTCAAGAGTCTTCTCCAGTCCCACAACTGAAAAACTTCAATTCTTCAGTGCTCAGCCTTCCTTATGGTCCAACTCTCACATCTGTACATGACTAGTGGAAAAACCATAGCTTTGACTCTACCAACCTTTGTCAGCAAAGTGATGTCACTGCTTTTTAATATGGTTTCTAGATTTGTCATAGCCCTCCTTCCAAGGAGCAATTGTCTTTTAGTTTCATGGCTGCCATCAATATCTGCAGTGATTCTGGAGTCCAAGAAAATAAAATCTGTCACTGTTTCTATTTTTTCCCCTTCTATTTGCCATGAGTGATGAGATCAGATGCCATGATCTTCATTTTTTTGAATGCTGAGTTTTAAGCCAGCTTTTCACTCTCCTCTTTAACCCTCATCAAGGGGCTTTTTAGTTCCTCTTCACTTTCTGCCATGAGTGGTATCATCTGCAGGTTGCTGATACTTCTCCTGGCAATCTTGATTCCAGCTTGTATTTCATCCAGCATGGCATTCCACATGATATAGTCTGCATATAAGTTAAACAAGCTGCATGACAATATATAGCTTTGTCATACTCTTTTCTCAATTTTAAACCAGTCAGCTGTTCCATGTCCAGTTCTAACTGTTGCTTCTTGACCTGCATATAGGTTTCTCAGGAGGCAGGTAAGGTTGTCTGGTATTCCAATCTCTGTAAGAATGTTCCACAGTTTGTTGTGATCCACACAGTCAAAGGTTTTGGCACAGCCAAAAAGCAGAAGTAGATGTTTTTCTGGCACTCTCTTGCTTTTTCAATGATCCAGCGGATGTGGTAATTTGATCTCTGGTTCCTCTGCCTTTTCTAAATCCACCTTGAACATCTGGAAGTTCACAGTTCACATACTGTTGAAGCCTGGCTAGGAGAATTTTGAGCATTACTTTGCTAGCATGTGAGATGAATGCAACTGCGCAGAAGTTTGAACATTCTTTGGCATCTCCCTTCTTTGGGATTGGAGTGAAAACTGACCTTGTCCAGTCCTGTGGTCATTGCTGAGTTTTCCAAATTTGCTGGTATATTGAGTGCAGCACTTTAACATCACCATCTTTTAGGATTTCAAATAGCTCAGGTGGAATTCCATCACCTCCACTACCTTTATTTGCAGTAATGCTCCCTGAGGCCCACTTGACTGCATACTCCAGGACGTCTGGCTCTAGATGAGCAGTCAACCACACCATCATGGTTATCTGTGTCATGAAGACCTTTTTTGTATGGTTCTTCTATATATTCTTCCCACCTCTTCTTAATCTGTTCTGCTCCTTTTAGATCCTTACAGTTTCTGTCCTTTATCGTGCCCATCTTCACTATGACCCATCTGTCTTAGCTGGCCCTGCATAGCACGGCTCACAGCTTCATTAAGTTCTGCAAACTGTCTTTATCAGACTTGTTCACAAGACTGTCCACTGCATTCTTGGGAAATAAATGCGCACTTTGTTCTAGCATCCAAGGTCTCACATGATCCTGGTCCAGTCACATCGTTTCAGCAGCATCTTCCTCTGCATTCACATGGATGATTTCCTGTGCCCAAACACACCTTCTGCCTTTCTAAATCTTGCCTTTGTCTAGACTAGTTCTGTAGTGCCTAGGTAAGTCTGTCCTCAGGATCATTCAGAACTCTTTCCATGAAGTCATATTTCCTTTCCTCTGGAGGCAATTTGGCCCTCCACTGGACATCCATAAAACATTGCATGTATTTCCTCTGACTGTCCTTGCTTTAAATAATATTGTAACACCCTCTGTACTTGTCTTGTTGTTGTTTGATTGCTAAACTGTGCCAGATTCTTTTTTGATCCCATGGACTGTAGACTGCCAGGCTCTTCTGTCTGTGTGATTTCCCAGGCAAAAGGACTGGAATGGGTTGCCATTTTCTCCTACAGAGGATCTTCCTGACCCAGGGATCAGACCCAGGCATTGAACTGAGTCTCCTGCATTGGGAGGCAGATTCTTTATGACTGAGCCACTTAGGAAGCCCCTGTATTTGTCTTATCCTGAGACTAAATAGTGAGCTTCTGGAGCATGAGCTGTATCTTATAGATGCGAGACTATTCCTCAGAGTGCTTAACACAGTGTTTTTTATATAGCAAAGGTTAAGTTAGCTCATAAATGGATGACATTGAACCCACATCAGAAACATTCTCTCTTACAGATCTCCTTTGCATGCTTTCAGAAAATGCATCCCTCTGCATTTCTGTCCTCTCTCTCTCCCACTTAGGACAAAAACACTTATCAGCAAGAGAGCCTACGAACATAAAACCATAGGATACAGCAATCTGTGGTGTCAAAAGAAAACCAAATACATGCATGACTCATTTACAGAATTTGTAAAATGGAGCCTAGAGAATTAAAATGCAATTTTCAGCTAATTTATACTATTCTGAATGTCACTGTAAAGCCCACATTTCATGGGGCAGAACGAAGACAGCCATGATTAACATTTATTTCAGCCACAAACCAGAGAAACTGTTTGTTTCCACTGTGATCCCTAAGACTTTGCTCTAAGGATAAAAACTTCATTGGTTATACTGAAAGAAAGAATTGCCATTGGTAAGTGAATAAAATTTTATCATCTCCATCAAAGATACACACTTGCAGAATTATGAAGTCAAGTTGGTATTTACCCTGCCACTGAATATGATTTGAATAATAAAAAACTGACAGTGTTAAGCTATGTTAGTGACACATGAGGAAAAATAGTCCAAGATCCACTCAGGTATATTATTATTGTCATTGCGACATCTGTAACAAATCAGAAGATTTATGACCATCCTATCATCCTACATTTTATTGGTTTGCCTCTATATTTAATACATTTGTAAATAAGCAAATCTGATGAATGTTTTCTTGGTGTAAGGCTCAAACTTATTTCATCAGTATAAAACTTCCTTTCAGATAAGAATACTCACTGTGTAGCAGAAGATGGCAGAGGAGTAAGATATGGGGATCACCAGCCTCCCCACAAACACATCAAAAACTCAACAAGAAATGGAACAACTCCTACGAAGCAGCCTCTAGAAGACAGCAGAAGACCCCAGGCCTCCGGTTGGGGGGCAGGGGACAGGCTAAGCTCCCTGGAATGAGGTAAGAGAAAGGAGAGAGACATAAAAAGGGACAAGACAGAGAACCTCTAGATAGAGCTCGTGCCCCAAGGGAGGGAGTCCTAACACAGGAAGAGTTCCCATGCACAGGAAAGCTCCTTTGCAGGCGGACCCAAGAGGGAGCTGCAGAGTCTTGGAAAACCATGCAAAACAGGGACTTGGAGAACAGAAAAGAGAGAAAGCTGAGCTTCGCAGCTCAAGGACTGTGGCCCTAATCAGACAGTGGGCTCGGGGAACCAAGAGAGATGCCCACAGAAGCCCCGGAGCACAGAGGGCTGTCATGCAGGCAACCCTCCTGGTGCAGACAGCAGCCTAGGGAGCCGAAAGAAGAACACACAAGCCCCACGACAGAGTGCGTGGACCTCTGAAACAGGGCACACAGGTGGGTGAGCTGAAACGAGTGCACACGAGCCCCGAGAAGCAGAGAGAGCCGGGAGCTGAGACACGTGCAGTCCAGCTCTGAGACAGAGAGGACAGGCCACGCGAGTCTCTGCGATGCAGAGGGCACAGCTGGGGAGCCGAGAAAAGAGCTAGAGAAGCCCCGACCTAGAAAGCTTCGACTAGCAGAGCAGGGCAGGACTGGGGAACAGACGCACCCGCAGTGATTCCAGGGCCAAGGAGCGGGTGGGCGGCAGTGCAGATATGCTGAGACGGCCAGTTTGAAGTGGCTGTGGAAATAGATGCGTCTAACACTGCCAAAGCCAGAAGGACTGCCCAAAGGCATGCAGAACCCATAGACACTCCAAAACCTCCTGCTGGACACTGCACTGCTCTTCAGAGAGACGAGATCTAGCTCCATCAACCAGAACAGAGGCACAAGCGCCCCCAACCTGGAAAACCTCACAGGACACTAACCCAACCCCATCCACAGGGGCAGACTCTGCAACCAAGAACTCTGACCTTTAGAACTTTTTCTTTTTCTCTTATAAATCACACTGCTTATTCCCCTTATATATTTCTATCTTCAAATTATAGCCTTTGGCAGTGCTGTGGAGTTTTCCTCTTTGCTTTTCTTGTTTAAAATATTCATTTTAAGTTTTTTCTTTCTTTTTTACTCATTTTTTTTATTTGCTTGGTGATTTTTCTGATTTTGTTTTTGATACATTCAGATGCTTTTCTTATAGTTCTTTGCTGGCTATAGCTATGCCTGAATATATATAAATATTTTTTGCATGTGTCTAAATGTTTGCACTTCTATTTTATCTTCTCACTCCCTTTTTTTTTCCCCCTTTGGCCCTCTTTTCCACCTGCTTCCTTTTCTCTTTCCCTCCCTTTTTCTCTTTCTTTTCTTCTCCCTTTTTTCCTTCACTCTTTCTTTTTTCACTGAGTAAGTTAAATTGTTGAACTTTTGCTCTGTGCCCCAGTTTGCACTCTGCTCATGCCCAGCTTTCCAGATTGAAAATTAGCTAGCTCTGCTTTTAATTAGTCGATATCACTTTTGGTTTCCTTTGTTCACCAACTCAATCTCCTGTATTCATTTGTCTAGAATACTTTGGTTATAACTGTGTGTGGAAGTATGTGTTTATGTCTCATTATTCCTGTAATCACCTGCTTGATCTGCTAGATATCCTCCCACTGTAACATAGACAACACAGGCACAAGTCACCCCTAACAATAAGTCAACACAAACAACTCAACCAACCTTTCCCTCCAAAAGCAAAAACCAAAAGTAAGAAGGAATATAACTCTAAAACCTGGGAAAAGGAGACCTCAAGTGGAGCAACTTAGGAAAAAAAGAAAAATGAAAAGACAGAGAAATAGAGAACAAATGAAAGAACAAGGTAGAATTTCACAAGTCCAAATAAATGAAGAGGAAATAAGCAATCTATCTGAAAGAGAATTCAGAATGATAGTAAAAATGCTCTGAATACTTGAAAATAGAATGGAGAAAAATGCAAGAAACATTTAACAAGTTAATAAAATCAGCAAGGACATGGAAGAAATAAAGAATAAGCAAACAGAGATGAATAATACAATTACTGAAATTAAAAATACTCTAGAAGGGACCAATGGAAGAATCACTGAGGCAGAGAAATGGATAAGTGAGCTGGAAGATAGAATGACAGAAATAACTGCTAAAGAGCAGAATAAAGGGAAAAGATTGAAAAGAACTGACTATAGCCTCAGAAACCTTTTGGACAATATTAAATGCACCAACATTTGATTACAGGGGCCCCAGGGGAGGGAAAAAAAGGCACCGAGAAAGTTTTTGAAGAAACTATAGTTGAAAACTTCTGCAACATGGGAAAGGAAATAGTCAATCAAGTCCAAGAAACACAAAGAGTCCCTAATAGGATAAACCCAAGGAGAAACACATTGAGAAACATATTGATCAAGCTAGCAAAGATTAAGCACAAAGATTTTAAAAGCATCAAGGGAAAACCAATAAGTAACATACAAGGAAAAACCCATATGATTAGCAGTGAATCTTTAACAGAAACTCTGCAGGCCAGAAGGCAATAGCAGGATATATTTAAAGTACTGAAAGAAAAAAAAAAAAAACTGCAACCAAGATTACTATACCTGGCAAAGATTTCATTCAAAATTGATGAAGAAATCAAAGGCTTTACATACAAACAAAAGTCACACCAGCCTTACAACAAATACTAAAGTAACTCACACAGGCAGTAAGCACAAGAAAAAGGAAGACCGACCAAAAAAACCCCAAAACAATTAAGAAAATGACAATAGGAACATATATATCAATAATTACCTTAAATGTAAACAGATTAAATGCACCAACCAAAAGATACGGACTGACTGAATGGATACAAAAACAAGGCCCATATATATGCTGTCTACAAGAGACCCACTTCAGACCTAGAGACACATACAGACTGAAAGTAAAAGGATGAAAAAAGATATTCCATGCAAATGGAATTCAGAAGAAACCTGGAGTGGCAATCCTTATTTCAGACAAAGTAGACTTTAAAATAAGAATATAAGAGACAAAGAAGGGCACTACATAATGGTCAGGGGGTCAATCAAGAAGAAAACATAACAATTGTAAATATTTATGCACTCAACATAGGAGCACCTCAATATACAAGGGAAGCAGTAACAGGCATAAGAGGGGAAATTGACAGTAACTCAATAATAGTAGGGGACTTTAACACCCCACTTACACCAATGGACAGATCATCAAAGCAGAGTATAAATAAGGAAACACAAACTTTAAATGAAACATTAGACCAAAGGGACCTAATTGATATCTTCAGGACTTTCCATCCAATACACTTTTTTCTCAAGTACACATGGAACATTCTCCAGGATAGACCACATCTTGGGCCACAAATCCAGGCTCAGTAAATTTAAGAAAACTGAAATCATATCAAGTATCTTCTCTGATCACAATGCTATGAGACTAGATATCAACTGCAGGGGGAAAAAACTGCAAAAAACAAAAACCTTTGGGGATTAAATAATACATTACTAAATGATGAAGAGATTACTGAAGAAATAAGGGAAATCAAAAGATTCCTAGAATCAAATGACAATGAAAACATGATTCCCCCAAACTTATGAGATTCAGCAAAAGCAGTTCTAAGCGGGAAGTATATAGCAATACAATCCTACCTTAAGAAACAAGAAAAGCATCAAATAGACAACCTAACACTACATCTAAAGCAGCTGGAAAAAGAGCAAACAAACAAATAAAAAATCCAAAGTCAGCAGCAGGAAAGAAACCATAAAGATCAGAACAGAAATAATTGAAAAAAGAAATGAAGGAAACAATAGCAAAGGTTAATAAAACTAAAAGCTGGTTCTTTAAGATAAACAAAATTGACAAACCACTAGCCAGACTCATCAGGAAAAGTAAAAGGGGGAAAATCAAATCAACAAAATTAGAAATGAAAAAGGAGAGGTTACAAGAGACAACACAGAAATACAAAGGCTCATAAGGGTATATTATGAACAACTCTATGCTAATAAAATGGGCACTCTAGAGAAAATGGATAAATTCTTAGACAAGTTCAGCCTCCCAAGACTGAATAGAAATTATGAACAAGAAAATTACAAACACTGAAATAGAAATTCCAGGGCCCATATGGCTTCTCCTCACAGGAGAATTCTATCAAACATTTAGATAAGAGCTAATGCCTAATTTTCTGAAACTCCTCCAAAAAATTGCAGATGAAGGAACAATTCCAAACTCATTCTACAAGGCCACAATCACCCTAATACCAAAACCAGGCAAAGACAACACACAAATATAAAATTACAGGTCAATATCACTGATGAACATAGATGCTAAAATACTAAAAAAAAAAAAAAAAAAAAATTCTAGCAAACAGAATCGAACAACACATTAAAAAGCTCATACAACATAATCAAGTCAGACTGATTCCAGGAATGCAAGGATTCTTTAATATATGCAAATCAGTGTGATGCACCATATTAACATGAAAGAAAAAACAACATGCGATCATCTCAATAGATGCAGAAAAAGCCTTTGACAAAATTCAGCACTCATATGTGATAAAAACCTTCAAAAAATTGGCATGGAAGGAACCTACCTCAGTATAGTAAAAACAATATATAATAAGCTCACAGCAAACATTATTCTCAATGGTGAAAAACTAAAAGCATTCCCTTTAAGATAAGGAACAAGATAGTCTTGAGAAAGAAGAATGGAGCTGGAAGAATCAACCTTCTTGACTTCAGACTACATTACAAAGATAAAATCATCAAGACAGTATGGTACTGGCACAAAAACAGAACTATAGACCAATGGAATAAGACAGAGAGCCCAGAGACCTGTGGGTACCTTATTTTTGACAAAGGAGACAAGAATATAAAATGGGGCAATACGTGGTGTTGGGAAAATTGATCAGCTACATGCAAAAGAATGAGATTAGAACTCTTTCTAATGCCATACACAAAGATAAACTCAAAATGTATTAAAGACCTAAATGTAAGACCAGAAACTATAAAACTTTTAGAGGAAAACATAGGCAGAACACTCAATGACAAATCAAATCTTCTATGACCCACCTCCTAAAATAATGGGAATAAAAACAAAAATAAACAAGTGGGACCTAATTCAACTTAAAAGTTTTTGCACAGCAAAGAAACTACAAACAAGGTGAAAACACAACCCTCAGGATGGAAGAAAATAATAGCAAAAGAAAGAGCTGACAAAGAAATAATTTCCAAAATATGCAAGCAGCTCATACAACTCAATACCAGAAAAACAAACAGCCCAATCAAACGTGGGAAAAAGACCTCAACAGACATTTCTCCAAAGAAGACATACAAACATACAGATAACTAGCTAACACATGGAAAGATGCTCAGCATCGCTCATTATTAGAGAAATGCAAATCAAAACTACAATGAGATACCACCTCACACCAGTCAGAATGGCCATCATCAAAAATTCTACAAACACAAAGTGCTGGAGAGGGTGTGGAGAAAAGGGAAGGCTCTTGCATTGCTGGTGGGAACATAAACTGATACAGCCACTATGGAAGATGGTATGGAGATTCCTTAAAAAACCAGGAGTAAAACCATCATATGACCCTGTAATCCCACTACAAGGCATATACCCTGAGGAAACCAAAATTGAAAAAGACACATGTACCCCAATATTCATTGCAGCACTATTTAGAATATCTAGAACATGGAAGCAACCTAGATGTCCATCGACAGATGAATGGATAAAGAAGCTGTGGTACATATATATAATGAAATACTACTCAGCCATAAAAAGAAATGCATTTGAGTCAGTTTTATTGAGGTGGATGAACCTGGAGCTTTTTATACAGAGTGAAGTCAGTCAGAAAGACAAACACAAAATATCATATATGACACATATATATGGAATCTAGAAAGATGGTACTGATGAATTTATTTTCAGGGCAGCAATGGAGAAATAGACAGACAACAGACCAATGGACACAGTGGGAAGCGAGGAGGGAGAGGGTGAGATGTATGGGGAGAGTAACACTGAAACTTACAATACCATATGTAAAACAGCCACTGAGAATTTGCTCTATGACTCAGGGAAGTCAAACAGGGCTCTATGACAGTCTAGAAGGGTGGGATGTGGAGGGATATAGGAGGGAGGTTCGGCATGGAAGGGACATGGGGGTACCTATGGCTGATCCTTGATGTTTGCTAGAAAACCACAAAATTCTCTAAAGCAGTTATCCTTCAATTAAAAAAATAAAGTGGCAAAAAAAGAAAAAAATAATGAAAACATCTGAATTTTACCCCAAAGGATCTTCTTCACTTTTCTTTCTAGCTGTATGTGATGAACCTGTGAATCAACTTTCCCAGTTCTTACCACACTTGGTTTAAACCTCAGCAGCTGCCTCTTATATAATCCTGCTCAAATTTGTTGATTCCATCTTACACTTTGGATCTTGTCTCTGATTTAATCAGGGTGCTGACGCTAGTGACTAATCCTCCGGCCACTGTCCTATTAGTAGCATTCCCAGGCACTATGAACCTAAAAAAGGAAGTTTGAGCCACTTAATATATTTGTGTATTATTTCCCTTAGAGACTAGAAAGTCTATGTGGGAAGTGATTGTGTTTATACACTTGTATTCTACTCATTAACCAGCACAGTGATGCTCAGTCAAATCTATAATATATTCACTGAATAATTTTGGTTTTTACCTTCAAGTTGATTTGACCGACTGTTTTGTTCCTATTTTTCTTTCTTTTCTGCTAAAATAAAGAAACAAAGGTTACAGGAAAATGAACTTTGTAACACACATAATCCATCACAGTGGGCTTTTATATTAACTTTTATGTTTTATTAAATTAGTAACCCTCTACCTATAAATCTATACCTTATTGTAAATTCTTAAATACCACCTCTGTGACTCAAAACTTGCTGCAAAATTCGATGAAATAGTTTTACAGTGCTATGGTAAATGAAATATGGTCATAGATTGTATATAGCTCCTCTAGTTAACAGGTTAAACCTGCTTACCAACTTCCTGAAGCTTTGTAGCCCTCGTAACCTGCTTTGAAAAACAAACAGTAGTAGAAGTCACACTGTGTGAATTTTGAAAGCTAGGCTTCATAAAGTTTTGCAGCTTCTACCTTGATGCTCTTTGGCCATCACAAAAAGAATCATATTCTCACCTCCTGTAAGTTGAGAGGCGCTGTAGAGAAGAACCAAAGTGCCGAAGCAGCCAGCCAGCCAGCAACTCTGAGATGCGTGAGTGAAGCCATCCTGAAACTCCCAGACCAACCGATCCTCTTTCTGAAGGGAAGCAAGTGAATGAGCCCGGGTGCAACCAACAGAGGAAACGATGAACCAAACTGAATTGAGAGAAATAACAAATTAGGTTTAACCCAAAACACGTGGGATAGTTGGTGCTGCATCAACAGTGATCTAACATTTAAAAATACTAATTATCTACATGTATATGTGTGACTGAGTGCTTTTGCTCTTCACCTGAAACAATCACAACATTGTCCATCAGCCATACTCCAATACAAAGTTAAAGAAAAGATTTAAAAATAAATAAAAATACGAATTATATTAAGGATTTTTTTAAGAAAAGAATGCCCACTGTAACAGTAAGGAACTGTGAGTTTGCTTTGCCTCTCAGAGCCTGTGTCCTGACTGCCAAGAAATTAAGGAAGGAGCTGAGGGAAGAGGGGTTCTACAGGAACCCCGAGCTAGCTATACCATGGTATGCTAGCTAGCCATACCATCACTTCTGGAGAATCTTCCCATGACAGCTTCTAGAGGGGGAAGATTCCTATACTCTGTTATCTTACTGTCTTTTACCTCACCAGGGATGACATCTTTGATTGCCAGAAGCTAATACAATCCTTTCTTTTGATTATTTTAACTAAAAGAGTGTATGTGTTAGTCACTCAGTCATGTCCAACTCTTTGCGACCCCATGGACCCCTATTCCTCCAGACTCCTCTGTCCATGTGTTTTCTGGACAAGAATACCTGGGTTGGGGTGTCATTTCCTTCTCCAGCGGATGGATCTTTCTGACCCAGGGATTGAACCTGGATCTCCTACATAGCAGGTGGATTCTTTTCTGTCTGAGCCACCAGGCTTTTTTGTCTCTTTGGATGGGCTACCATCCCATTTACTCAGTCAAACGCTAATCCGGTTGTTACTATCAAGATATTTTAATAGACGTGATTAAAGTCCAAAATTAGTTGACTTTAAAGAGGGGAGATTATCCTAAAGTGGGACTGATTTGATCAGTTGAAAGTTCTCAAGAGCAAACTGAGGCTTCCCTGAGGAAGGAGAAATTCTCCCAGTAGATTGCAGTCTCAGCCCGTTCCCAAGAATTTCTTCCTCTCTTATCTGACGGCCTGCTTTGCAGACCGCTGACTTGTCCCACAACCATGTAAGCCAATTCCTCACAGTATCTTTCTTAATATGTATTTCCTACTGGTTCTATTTCTCTGGTCGAATGCTGACCAATACAGGCAGTGTTTCAGTAAACCAAAGGACCAGGGACTAAATTACAGTAAGTGGAAAAATGGTGAGCAGAAGAAATGGGTCTCCTTAGAGAAGCAACAGTAAGCAATCACATCATCCTAGAGAAAACAAGATAAAGTCACATTCTTAAACCCTCAGCTTCAGTGTCTGAGTCCCAGTCCTGTCTCACTCCCATGAGATCTTGGTGTCTCCTTGAATTTGTTGTGTGAATTTGAATGTGTTTGTTGTAACCAAAAAGTTTTGATAACAGCAATTATCATGTGCCTGATACATTCTAGAAGAGGGTGAAATCTACAATTTTTGAGACATTTATTTTCTACTCATTCAATGAAAAATTCTGAATTATTTACAGGTATTAAGATATACTGTAATAGGCACAGAGAAGACTCAAAGATGAATATGGAATATGGCATATGGAATCACCCTGAGGAGGACAGAATTAGGAGAGAGCTGTTCAGGTGGTGGGTCTAATGCAGTTTGGAGGGTGATTTTAGTAGGTATTCCTCCTCAACTCAACTGACTGCTCCATTATTTAAGAACAGTGCCAGAATGGGGAGCCCCAGAGTTTAGGCACAAATTGGAGGCTCCTACCATCTGTATTATATCATAATTGATACAATGGACATGAACTCGGGCAAACTTTGGGAGATGATGAGGGAGAGAGATACCTGGCACCCTGCAGTCAATGGGGTCTCAAAGAGTCGGACACGACTGGGCGACTGAACAACGATAAACAATTGTATACAACCGCTGAACATTTATTAAGTACTTTATTCATGAGTGTGGAGTTCACAGTGCTTTCATTCAGGTACATATTCTGGAAAAGAGAAAATATCCCACTTATCCTACTCCTATATATCCAGATTTATAATTGCTGAGTGATTATTTGGGCAGTTCTAACCCACTTCAAAAATGCATAAGATCTATCCAGGCAGTGATGGGGTGGGGAGAAGGGTAATATATGAAGAGGGACCGTCAAAACAAAGGCACAAGATACTAGTAGGTCAGTGTGGCGAGAGGGATGAATTCATGAGGAGGAGAAATGGGGATTTTTCAAAAGCAGGTGGAGATAATGTGGTGGAGGGCTTAGAAATCCTGAGGAGAGCCAGTCTAAATCCTTTCTAAAGGAAGGAAGTTGGAAGGAAGGAAAGGAAAGTAAGGGAGGGAAGGGAGAGGGAAAGGGGGATGGAGGGAGAGGTGGGTGGAGGGAAATGGGGATAGAAGGAGGGAGGGAAGAAGGAAGGCTGTCTCCTTGACGCTGCACAACGCTATTTGGCAAAGATATCTTTTAAAGTTTGCTCTGTGAGTCCAGTGACATTTTGTGCTGGAAAAGTGATTAAACCATCATTAGGGCAGAGAAAAATGTGGCCATCACTTTCTTTCTTTTTTTTTTTTTTTGCCATAATTTTCTATGTGAGATACAGAAGCACGTTATTTCAAGAAGAGTCTTCATTTTCTATTTACACACACACACACACACAAAAAGTCGAGAATAAGACATAAAAATGGAATCTTCATCTAACCTCTTGAATGGCTGCAAACATTGACAGTGACCAGTAACTGCTCTACAGACATTTAAAGCTAAGGCGGGGTCATTCCCTGGTGTAGCTGAGTGGAGTTAAGGTTTAGAAATCTTCTCTTTGACCTCAGTGCTCTGTGTGTGAGCATGTGCACTTGGGAGCAAGTGGGTGAAAACGTTTTTCTCAGAGAGAATGTAAATACCTTTTTTTTTTTTTTTTTTGAAACAATGTTCACTCAATATCCAAGGAGTGAAGAGTGTATATTTATGTGAAAGACAATTTTGGTAAGTGAAGTGCAGAGGGTTTGCAACTTGATTATATTCACACACGGGTTATTTAAAAGGATGAATATGAGGCTACTAATAAAAATAAGCTGCATTTTGTTGAGCAGAGACTATATGTGAGGAATCATGCTAAATGTTTTACACACTTAGTTTTCTGTGATTGTGGTTTTCATTCTGTCTGCCCTCTGAGGGATAAGGATCAGAGGCCTATTGAAAAAAAAGAAAAAAAGAGAAAATTGCTCATCTCATAGAGCACATTGTCTAGGGAGTGGGACAATATTTGTAAAGCTAAATATTCCCAATAATTAAATAAATGTATAATTACAAGCTTCAAAAAATGATATAAAATATTAAAAAACATATTCACTTAATGTGTTTAGCCTAGTGCTGAATTCTTAATATTTTTTTTAATATATTCATGCTCAACAAGTGGTGGTGATAGTCATAACAGTGTGATCATCAGGATAAGAGATTCATAGGCCCAAGTTTTCTGGAGGCTCAGATTACTTTCATCTCTCTCTTTCATGCATGGTTTATTTCCAGTAAGAATAAGAACTCTGATCAGGTTTTTACATTCTTGGTGAGTTAATACTAAACTACATAATCTTAGCTACACGGACTTGTCTTTCCTAACGCTTCTCCAAGAGCTCATGAACCAAGAAAGATGACAGTCTTTGTGGAAGAGGACATCTGTATAAAATCACTAAGCCTGCCTTTTCATTCTGAGCTGAGGAACCAGTATAGGAGGGGAGCACAGAGAAGCAGGGTGATGTCAACTGTATCTCTGAAATTTTCTTGCCATTTGTGTTTAATGAAACCTACTGGGCTCCCAGCAGAGGCCTCCAGCAGCCACATGGGATATAGATGATACTGAGCTCCCTGGGATCTGATAAATTGTATAATATGGAGGCATTGAAAAAGAGCAGTGGCATGCCAGATTTCAACTAATCAAACTGATCACATGGACCACAGCCTTGTCTAGTTCAATGAAATAATGAGCCATGCTGTGTAGGGACACCCAAGATAGACAGGTCATGGTGGAGACTTCTGACAAAACATGGTCCACTGGAGAAGGGAATGGCAAACCACTTCAATATTCTTGCCTTGAGAACCCCATGAACAGTATGAAAAGGCAAAAAGATTGGACACTGAAAGATGAACTCCCCAGGTCAGTAGGTGCCCAATATGCTACTGGAGAAGAGTGGAGAAATAACACCAGAAAGCAGAAATGAATCAAAGAGAAAACAACACCCAGTTGTTGATGTTGCTGGCGATGGAAGTAAAGTCTGATGCTGTCAAGAAAAATATTGCATAGGAACCTGGAATGTTGGGTTCATGAATCAAGGTAAATTGGAAGTGGTCAAACAGGAGATGGCAAGAGTGAACATCGACATTTCAGGAATCAGAGAACTAAAATTGACTGGAATGGGTGACTGTAACTCAATCCGGTTATATCTAAAACTGCAGGCAAGAATCCCTTAGAGGAAATGGAATAGGCCTCATAGTCAACAAAAGAGTCCAAAATGAAATACTTGGGTGCAATCTCAAAAACAACAGAATGATCTGTTTGTTTCCAAGGCAAATCATTCAATAACACAGTAATCCAAGTCTATGCCCCAACCAGGAATGCTGAAGAAGCTGAAGGTGAATGGTTCTATAATCTACAAGACCTAGAACTAGCTCCCCCAAAAGATGTCCTTTTCATTATAGGGGACTGGAATGCAAAAGTAGGAAGTCATGAGATACCTGGAGTAACAGGCAAATTTGGCCTTGGAGTACAGAATGAAGTAGGTCAAACACTAGCAGAGTTTTTCCAAGAGAACACACTGGTCATAGCAAACACCCTCTTCCAACAACACAAGAGACGACTCTATACATGGACATCACCAATGGTCAATATCGAAATCAAATTGATTATATTCTTTGTAGCCAAAGATGGAGAAGCTCTATACAGTCAGCAAAAACGAGAACAGGAGCTGACTATGGCTCAGTTCATGATCTCCTTACTGCAAAATTCTGACTTAAATTGAAGAAAGTACTACACCATTCAGGTATGAACTAAATCAAATCCCTTATGATTATACAATAGAAGTGATTAATAGATTCAAGGGATTATATATGATAAAGTGCCTGAAGAGCTATGGACAGAGGTCTGTGACATTGTATAGGAGGTAGGGATCAAGACCATCCCCAAGAAAAAGAAATGCGAAAAGGCAAAATGGTTGTCTGAGGAGGCCTTACAAATAGCTGAGAAAAGAAGTGAAAGGAAAAGGAGAAAAGGAAAGATAAACCCATTTGAATGCAGAGTTCCAAAGAAGAGCATGGAGAGATGAGAAAGCCTTCCTCAGTGATCAATACAAAGAAATAGAAGAAAACAATAAAATGGTAAAGACTAGAGATCTCTTCAAGAAAATTAGTGATACCAAGGAACTATTTCAAGCAAAGATGGGCACAATAAAGGACAGAAATGGTATGGACCTAACAGAAGCAGAAGATATTAAGAAGAGGTGGCAAGAATACACAGAAGAACTATACAAACAAGATCTTAATGACCCAGACAACCATGATGATGTGATCACTCACCTAAAACCAGACATCCTCCAATGAGAAGTCAAGTGGGCCTTAGGAAGCATCACTATGAACAAAGCTAGTGGAGGTGATGAAATTCCAGTTGAGCTATTTCGAATACCAAAAGATGATGCTGTTAAGGTGCCTGCACTCAATATGCCAGCAATTTTGAAAAATTCAGCAGTGGCCACAGGACTGGAAAGGTCAGTTTTCATTCCAATACCAAAGAAAGACAATGCCAAAGAATGCTTAAAGTACTGCAAATTGCACTCATCTCACACACTAGCAAAGTAATGCTCAAAATTATCCACGCCAGGCTTCAACAGTATGTGAACTGTGAACTTCCAGATGATCAAGCTGGATTTAGAAAAGGCAGAGGAACCAGAAATCAAATTGCCAACATCCATTGGATCATAAAAAAAGCAAGAGAGTTCCAGAAAAACATGTTTCTGCTTTATTGGCTAAGCCAAAGCCTTTGACTGTGTGGATCACAACAAACTGTGGAAAATTCTTCAAGAAATGGGAACACCAGACCACCTTACTTGTCCCCTGAGAAATCTGTATGCAGCTCAAGAAGCAACAGTTTGAACTGAACATGGAACAACAGACTGGTAGCAAATTGGGAAAGGAGTACATCAAGGCTGTATATTGTCACCCTTCTTATTTAACTTATATTCAGAATATATCATGTGAAATGCCAGACTGGATAAAGCACAAGCTGGAATCAAGATTGACAGGAGAAATATCAACAACGTCAGATATGCAGATGATACCACCCTTATGACAGAAAACAAAGATGAACTAATGAGCCTCTTGATGAAAGTAAAAGAAGAGAGTGAAAAAGTTGGCTTAAAACTCAACATTCAAAAACTAAGACTATGGCATCCGGTCCCATCACTTCATGGCAAATAGATGGGGAAACAATGGAAACAGTGAGAGACTATTTTCTTGGGCTCCAAAATCACTGCAGATGGTGACTTCAGCCATGAAATTAAAAGATGCTTGCTCCTTGGAAGAAAAGCTATGTCCGATCTAGACAGCATATTAAAAATGAGAGACATTACTTTGCAGACAAAGGTCCATCTAGTTAAAGCTGTGGTTTTTCCTGTAGTCATATACGGATGTGAGAGTTGGACTATAAAGAAAGCTGAGTGCTGAAGAATTGATGCTTTTGAACTGTGGTGTTAGAGAAGACTCTTGAGAGTCCCTTGGACTGCAAGGAGATCCAACCAGTCCATCCTAAAGGAGATCAGTCCTAAATATTCATTGGAAGGACTGATGCCGAAGCTGAAACTCCAATACTTTGGCCACCTGATGTGGAAGAGCTGACTCATTGGAAAAGACCCTGATGCTGGGAAAGATTGAAGGCGGGAGGAGAAGGGGATGACAGAGGATGAGATGGTTGGATGACATCACCAACAAGATGGATCCATGAGTTTGAGCAGGCTTTGGGAGTTCGTGATGGACAGCAAGGCCTAGCAGGCAGCAGTCCATGGGGTCGCAAAGAGTCAGATTTGACTGAGTGACTGAACTGAACTCTTTTTTTTTTTTTTCCATCTCCACTATTGTACCATTCTTCAACTGCCTAGTGAATCAACAAACACTGATGTCTAAAATGTGTTTGTGAAATGGGTGAATTAGGAACCCTCCTATAAGGTAGACATATTTTTTTCACTTTTTTGATGAAGAAATTAACGCTGTAAACTTTTCCCCCAAAATGTTTGAACTAACAGTTCTTTTTAACTTTTTTCTATTCTGAATGCCCACACACTAGATGAAATTAGTGCTGGCAATTACTGTTCTGTGCACGTATCTTTGTTTTCTTCCTATGGGACTTAGGAAGATACAAATTTCCATACAGTCCTTATAGTCTCAGGCTCTGAACTCAGACTGTTTATCTTCTAATTCATGAGGTACCTCACACCCCAGAAATAAGTACTTAGAACAGCATTGTTCTTATCCTTATGTCACTAAGTTCTGTCTGACTCTTTGCAACTCCATGAACTGCAGCACACCAGGCTTCTCTGTCCTTCACTATCTCCCAGAGTTTGCTCAAACTCATGTCCACTGAGTCAGTGTTGCCATCCAACTATCTCATCTTCTATCATCCCTTTCTGCAAATTAAGACATGAATGCAAATCACTCTTTTGTCTTCATTAAATCTATAGTTGACTTCTCTAGAGTTTAATCATGCCTCTGCCCCCTCTAGCAGGCCACTTGTATTTTTTTAGGACACTCACCTCTATCTTACTGAATAGTCCTCAGATTCACCTGAAAAACAACTTCTCATATATTTAGCAGATACAGTCAGGACAGCTATGATGGTACAGTAGAGATGGCACAGCCCTGTCTTCAAAGAACTAGCCAAGAAAGAAAATCACTAAGTCAGGGTAAGTGGTAAATGTTGACACCTTAGGACTCATGGCCAGTATAACCTTAGGCAAGTTACTTGGATTCCTCCCCCATAAGATGGGGTTGATAAGATCATCCATTCTGTAGACCTGCAGGAATTAAATGAGTGAATGTTTAAAGTACTTAATAAAGGGTGCGGTGACAGTTCTGCATTTATAAGGGATCCATAATTTTAATTTGTGATTATTACTATTTTTAACCAAGTATGAGTTACAGTCTACACACTCTGATGTACAAGAGATACAAAATTTCATTTTTCTGTTTTTTACCTAAAAGTATAAAACAATAAAATTTTATTTTCTTTGGCTGAGTTGAGGTTGACTGTTTATGACCCTCCTCAGGACTGTGGCATGGCTTCAAACCTTAATTGCTATCAAGTAGTTGGGAGCAGGTCTGGGAGGTCTACCATCAGGTCACAGGTCATTGGTGACCCATCTGTCACTGAGACATGCACTCTTCCATTTAGATGACTGTTTTGTCAACTCTCTGCAATGTCTATGTCACTCTTGAATGTATGGAACTCTTCTCAAGGCTGCCTATTTTCCCACCACCTAAGCTTCCCAAGTGTACACTTTCTGTCTGGGGTCTCAGTGCCACCCCTTCACCCCATGACCCCCATCATCACACCATCCCCGACCCCTGACTGCTTTCTCTCTTCTCTCCCTTCCTTGTGTCAATGGGTATAATTTCTTTCTTTCCAACTCTATCTAAAGCATTTTACCTGTATCTTAAATCCTCTCCCTCTTCTGATTCTTGGTTTTTAAAATAAAAAGTGCAACATTTCTGCTTTTAGCACTGTAACCTCCCTTGACTGAGGAACATGCATAGGAGATAATCTCTGCTGGAATACAGGTTAAGGCAAGAGAAATTCAGGAAGCATGAAACAAGCAAACATGAGTTGCCAATTCAAAATATTATGGACTAGGACTTTTTTCATGGTCCAGTGGCTAAGACATAGCCTCCCAATTCAGGTGGCATGGGTTTGATCCCTGGTCAGAGAACAAAGATCCCATGTCTTGCAGCCAAAACAATAGAATGTAAACAGCAAAAGTAATGTTGCAATGAACTCAATAAAGACTTTAAAAATGGTCCACATCAAAATATTATGCTACTGTCATTATCATTATCTCATCCTCACCATCATGCTTATAGTTATTATTATTGACATAATCAATGGATTTCTGAGTCCCCATTAACACCTTTTTTCTCAGAATCCTCAATCCAGAGCTAATACTTCATAAATGTTGTCAGTTTGTTATTAAAAAAAAAAAAAATGGCACAGCTTGGGAACTCAAACAGATACAGGTTCACTATGCTTAGGTAAATATCCTTGGGTATCTAAACTATGTCTGAGTTTCTTCATCTCTAAAACGAAAATGAGAATGATCAGATTCCAATTGTGTGATGAAGAGTAAAGATCCTTTATTTAAAACACCTGATGCAATTCTAGCACTTATTCAGTAAATGCTGGTAGATACTGTTGGAGAGAAAAGGATTCTGCCTGCATTTTCCTGCAGGCCTCTAATTTCCAAGCGCTCCCTCTACAGGAAGGGTCAGGTTCAGGAAGCCAGAATGCCTTGTGGATCTGGGTTATTCTGTGCAGTCTCTTAATGCATCTGCAGTCAACGCCCCTGGCCTTATTGCCTTATTTAACATAATCTGCCTCTTGCAGAGAACCTTAGAAAGTAAATGCCAGAGGCTCCAGGATCAGGCATTAATTATAAGAATTGCAAAACCCAGGAAACTGGTTGGCAGGAGGTGCCCCGTAAAAATGGCAATTTGTCGGCCACTGTTGGAGGAATGAAGACAGTAAGCCCAATGGCCACTTCCCTTCCCTTTGACTTGGAGCACTTGGCTTTCATTTATGAGGCCATCGGGTTCAATTAAGCCTCTGCATTACGAGTTGTCAGTCACCATCAAGGCACCTCCTGGATACATGTCAGAGCAGCCTCCTCCTTGTCACTTCAATCTCGTTCTAGAAACCTATGAGCAGGATTTCAAGGAGCTGAGCTGGTGCATATTGAGTAACACTGTGTTTTCCTCCATCTCTCTTCTGACTCTTTTTCCAGAGGCTTCAGCCATCACAGGTCAGGCTTGCAGAGAGCCGAGGGGTGCCAGGCTTCTGAGTCCTCTGGGAGTGCCCATCTTCTTGAGCTTTGACAAGGACATCCTTTGGGGAGACTGTAGCAGCAGCTTGATCAGAGTAAGCAGCCCCGGGCCATGGCTTTTCCGGGGGTTCACATTAACCCAGAAAGATGGAGAGGTGGGCACTAATCCCAAAGAACAAACCAAAGTACTGAAAAGTACTGCCTGGGCGGTAGGTTGAGCAAAGAGGTTGGCTCTACTCATTTCACCTTTGAAAGCAGCTGCGTTTAATTTTTTTTCTTTATCAGACACACCTGACAGCTGACATCTGTCTATGTGGCACGCATTTGCAATTTTCCAAATTACCTTTAACATCACTCCTTTCCCAGCCACTCAAGAAAATATATCTGAATGCAAATGAGAGAGAACGGTTATGTGGATGACCTTGAAACTGCTTCTTTTAAAAAATGTATGGTTATAACTGTGTTTGTAGTCCTAAGTTTGTCTTACATCATGGAAACGAGGAGCTAAAGGTCTGCTTTTCTAAAAAGAAAGTGAAATAAAATTTTAAAAATGCATGGTTATATGTATATGTGTGGCTGAGTCCCTTTGCTGCTCACCTGAAACTCTCACAACATTAATTGGTTCTACCCCTATACAAAATAAAAAGTTTTAGAAAAAATGAATGTTATTCCGAAGTTTTACTACTCAATGTAACAAATGATCTGGACACAGCTTAGGGTAGGAAGTGGCAACCCACTCCAGTATTCTTGCCTGGAGAATTCTATGGACAGAGGAGCTTGGCAGGCTACAGTCCTTGGGTCTGCAAAAGAGTCAGACACAACTGAGCGACTAACAGTAGATTAAGGGATGCGATTGTATCAAGAGGTTGTGGTTAAAAATTCTGAGGTCTTTCATTTTTTGAGATACAAAAGCGATTTCTTCTTCTTTCCATCCATTCAGTCAAGCACTACAGAGTGAGGAGCATGCAGTAAGAATCACTCGGGGGATGCTCCTGTGTGTTCCATTTACCAGGGGCCATCAGAACTCCAGTATAGGCAGAGCTATTTTTCTAAGAAAGGACTTGGGCTCAAAAGACCCAGTTTTGCATCCCTCTTTGCATCTGTGACCTTGGAAAGATTTCTGAACTTTAATAACTTAGGACTTTCAATTTCTTCATCTGTTAAGGAAAGAGATATATGTAGCTCAGAGTTGGTATGGGAATTGAATAATAATTGCTGTGTGTCAGGCAATCGATTAAGAGCTCTACACAGATTCTTTTACTCTTTACCATATGTTTGGTCCAGGCTTCCCCTGTGGCTCAGCAGTAAGGAAACTGCCTGCTAATGCAGGAGACTCAGTTTGACCCCTGGGTCAGGAAGATCCCCGGGAGAAAGAAATGGCAACCTTCTCCAGCATTCTTGCCTGGGAAATCTCATGGACAGAGGAGTCTGGTGGGCTACAGTCCATGGGGCTGCAAAAGAGTTGGATATGATTTAACGACGAAACAACAACATGTGTTTGGTCGTTTATACAGATGAGGAAATCGAAGCTTAGAGGCTATGTAATAATGTGTCTGTCTAAGCCTGGATTCAAACCCATGCAGTCTGACTCTAGAGTAATCATTCTGCTATATTGTCACCATTAGTTTAGATACATAATTGTTGGTTATTCCCTAAAACTGAACAGGAATTTGTATGTGTAATGGAGAGCAGATTTCAAGAAATAATTGAGCAAGAAGAATAGAGATGTTTCCTATCAAATGACATGTAAATTGCACATAAATGGTTTTTGCTTTTTATGTACTAAATAAGGAATTGTAAATTTTTAGTGTTGGAAGAAACTTTAGAGACTTCTTATTCTAGCAATTTATAATCAGCACATCAGTCAGGCCCATTTTTAGATTTTAGCTCTCCATGGATGCTGCACTTTTAGACTTTTCCCGTCCAAAATTAGATTTATCAAGTGGAATTCACTTCTCAAATTAAAAAAGTGTAGGTGTACATGCACCCACATGACACTCATATGCACATACATAATGCCTAAGTTATGACTAAATATATGGAAATGTCATCCAAGTTGATCAATAGGAGACCAAGCTTTTTTAACTTCTCTCTCTATTCAAGCCTCTATTTAATGGATTATTTCAGAAGGGATTTGCCTGATTTGTAGGCTAGGTTTGGTTCTCTTGTATTTTTCTTTTTGAACAATCATTACTGACAATTGTTTAACTTCTTGGTCTGTGTTCAGTGTTAGACTGTACACACTCCTTGAGAGTGTGGCTGGGGACAATTGTTTCCCAAGGCATCCACATAATCTAATGATGTTTGCATAATCCAATGACACATGTGTGATCTTGGGGAACTGCCTTCCTGTAATGTCTGTCTGTGTCCTTCTTGGGACATCTGTCTGTCCTTCCTTCACACTCCATTTAAAAATATAATAACAGTGAGCTCTCCAAGAACCAGATGGAATAAAGGCATCATTGTACTCTCCACGCCTGGATGAATAGGATGTTCTCATTACGAAACATTTATTTCCTCCCAGTTTTCTAAACTTGGATTCATTTAAAACTAGTTCAAATTTCATGTCTTGTCTGGCTCTTCCAGGTGAAATTAGTTGGAATAGCTTCCTGATCTCCACAGCTATTTGGTATCTCTTTTAGAACAAATCCTAAGGGCTGGAGAAGCCAGCATGTTTTCTGGATTATTGCAAACAGGGAGAGATAGATCACCTTTTCTTGCTTTGAACTCTAATCTACTTTTCCAGTTCATCAGCAACTCTTTGAGGGGCAAACGGAAGTCGTCCTGTAGACTTTGAGTTATAGCTACTGGGAGGAGGAGCTGGAAGTCTTTGTTCAAATCTTTTCTCTCTATAACCTCAATTTAAAGTGTAGACATATATGTCATCACATGTAGTCTTAGGACTTCAGGCATTTTGAAAATGTTAGCCACTCAGTTTGTGACCCTGTGGACTGTAGCCCATCAGGTTGCTCTGTCCATGGAATTCTGGAGTGGGTAGCCGTTCCCTTCTCCATGGGATCTTCCTGACACAGGAATTGAACCTGGGTCTCCTGTATTGCAGGCAGATTCGTTACCATCTGAGCTACCAGGGAAGCATTTTGAGGTGACTCCAATGCACAGCTTCCACTGACTTTTCTGGAAAGCTTACATGGAAAAACTTTCAGGAAAGGAAGAGAGAACTAGAAAAGCAGTGTATATACTTCTGGCTATAGAATGATTTATACTTTCTCTAAGAACTGACTTTTTTATGGCAGAGTCAGGAGAAAATGCATATAAGGAGAGGGATAGTGTGTCCATTTGTCAGTAACTATAGTATATATCATGAATTAAGTCCTCACTCTGTCATAGATATTCTGATCAATACTCCAGGTATGCCACATTTTAGGGAGGTAGGAATTTTTCCCTCTTGAAGGGATGAGAAAACAACAATAAGAAGAATGACAATAACAGCTAACATTTATTCAGCATTTTATTGAAACTCTTTTCTGACTGGATCACATGTATTCACTTTTTACATGCTAACTGATTTACTCATCATGGTAACTGGTAAGATAGTTATCCTCACTATCTACATTTTGTAAATGAGGAATCCACAAGGTTGAACAATTTATCTGCGGTCACACAGTTGGTATGAGGTAGAGCTGGGAATTTGAATTTGAGTTCAGCTCTAGAATCCACACTTGGGAAACTGAGACTCAAAGTGTTTGTGAAAAATGCACAAAATCACCTTTCTTAGTGTAGAATTCTGTGTCTGGAATCCAGCTACATTTAATGATTGTCTTATAAGTTGTGTCATTAATGTCATTTGCTTTTATGCTTACTATTCTAGATACTATCATTTTCTGCTTTCCGTACTAGATAGTATTTAAAGTGTGTGGTCAGAGATAAAAATAAAATAGCTTAAATTTATATTATTGAAGAGGAATATTGGTCTGAATTGCCTGGATAATGGCCTTTAGTTCACATTTTGCTCAGAACCATCTGTGACCTTCATAATGCATCCCCTCTTGTCCCTTTGATCAAAGGCAATTGTCAGGAACTAGCTCAAAGATAGCGTCTCTTCCTTCTTGGAGTTCGGGACCAGCCAACCTGAACCATCCACTTCTCTGTCCAGTGAAACTGCCTTGGGTTAAAGTTGGCTTTTCAAGCTCCCCATCCTCACTGCCACTGTTCCCAAGTTAAGTCCCTTATAATGGGAATAAGTCCATTAGGTTAACAAGGGAGCGCTTCAGGGCCCCTGGCATTTCATCAGGAAAGAAGAGCTCCTGGGGTTTGTTTTTTTTTTTGGTTTTTTTTTTTTTTTTCCAACTCTATTTCCCTGGGACAAAAACAAACAGGAGAAGGAAGTGCTTACCTAAAAGTTGCTTGATTAGCACTTTCATTTTAAGACCCATGTACAGGCAGACAAATCCAGTTCATCTTAATCTCGCTGAGTGACGTCAAGCTACCTTTCAGAGACTTTTCCAAATTTAATTATACGTCATCAAATGATGCCACCTTCCTGAAAATTCTGGCTGGAAGACAGGCAAACTTGTGGTCAACATTTGTATTGGGACGAATCAGATTTCAATGTAGAAATTCCTTGCCACCATTTTATAAGAGGAAAATGCTCCAGTATTCTGAAGGTAAAAGATAGTTCAGAGTTTGCCGTATTTCTTACAGTGCTGATCTGATTGCATTCTGCTTCTGTGTTGTGTTTACCAAGGTTAAAATAGTGCTAAATTAATTGAATGCAGCTGAGACACCTGCCATCCCAATGACCTGGAGTCCTATAAATCAAATCCAATGTGATTAATCAATTAAATATTAGTAAAGATGCTTTGGAGTAGGTGGGTTTTTGTATTTTGCTTTAGCTTTCAAGGACATTAGGTAACCTACATCAGGTTCTAATTGAAATGTTATTCAGTTGATCATACAGGTAATACAGGTTAATTATCAGATGGTAGGTGAATAATTACCTAGCAATTGGCATCTTAGATTAGTGTTATAATTATTTTGGCCCTCTTCACCAAAACACAGATTGTCCTTGCTAATTACTTATGGATTCACTGAGCATTATTGAGAGGAGACCTGTTAATGACAGAAAATAAATGGTAATCATAGCCTTGATATCAAGAGAAATAAATGAAGTATCACATAACACCCCCAAAATTTGGTGAGGGCTTTGTCTTTGATATATCATGTGTGGTTTTATTTTACACAGCATGCTGGGAAGTGCTGAGGGCAAATGGGGCCTTAAATTGATCATTTAAATTTCAGTGGTTACTGTAGGGAAAAAAGGGGGGAAAATTAAAGAAGAAAGGAAGCAAAAAACAGGAAATGAAGAACAAAGGGAAGAAAAAAAGGAGAGTAGGGGAAAAGACAGATGATAAATACAGATAAATAGCAGGAAAATTAGAAGGTAATGGTTGAGAAGATGAAAGGACAGGTTGCTAAAAATTAATGAAAACTGAGAATCGTTGTGGTAAACTGAATATGCACCTCTCTGTAAAGGTAGTTACATCCTAATCTCTGGAAACAGTACTTTATTTTGCTAAAAAGGACTTTGCAGAACTGATTACGAAGTAGGGAGATAATGCTAGCGTCTCAAGTGGGCCCTAAATGCAATCATATATATCCTTATAAAATTATGGTATCCTGTCCCATCACTTCATGGCAAATAGAAGGGGGAAAAGTGGAAGAAATGACAGATTTTATTTTCTTGGACTCCAAAATCACTACAGATGGTGACTGCAGCCATGAAATTAAAAGACAATTGCTATGACAAACCTAGACAGCATATTAAAAAGCAGAGACATTACTTTGCTGACAAAAGTCTGTATAGTCAAAAGCTATTGTTTTTCAGTAACCATGTGTGGATGTGAGAGTTGGACCATAAAGAAGGCTGAACACCAAAGAACTGATGCTTTCAAACTGTGGTGTTGGAGAAGACTCTTGAGAGTCCCTTGGACTGCAAGGAGATCAAACCAGTCAATCTTAAAGCAATCAACTTTGAATATTCATTGGAAGGGTTCTTGCTGAAGCTAAAGCTCCAATACTTCGGTCCCCTGATGTGAAGAGCCGAGTCATTGGAAGAGACCCTGATGCTGGGGAAAATTGAAAGCAAAAGAAAAAGAGGGTGGCAGAGGAGGAGATGATTGGATAGCACCACTGATTCAGCGGACATGGATTTGAGCAAAATCGGGGAGATCAAGGAGGACAGAGAAGCCTGGTGTGCTACAGTCCATGGGGTCATAAAGAATTGGACCCAACTTAGCAACTGAACAACAGCAACAGCAAGAGGGAGATTTGATACAAAGCAAAGAGCAGAAAGCAAGATGACCATGGAGGCTAAGACTGGTATGAGTTGGCAACCAGACAAGGAGGGCTGGCAGCCACAAGAAGTTCAAAGAGATGAAGAACAGAGACTTCCCTGGTGGTCTAGTGGTTAAGACTTCACTTTCCAATGCAGGCAGTGCAAGTTTGATCCCTGTTCGGAGCCTTAAGCTCCCAAGAGCCTTGCAGCCAAAGAAAGAAGAAGAAAAAGAAGCAATGGTGTAACAAATTAAATTAAGACTTTAAACAAGAAGACAAAGAATAGAATTTACTTTAAGAGCTCAGATTTAAGCATAACTCTGCCTACTTGATTCTGGTTCAGTGATGCTGGGGTTGGTCGTCTGGCCTACAGAACTCTCACGGAATACATCTGTGGGGCTGTAAGCCATCATACTGTGGAAATTTGTTAAAACACAAGACACTTACACAGTCATTGAGTCATTCACAGATTTAGGCATCGCTTCTCAGTACCAGGTGCTGCTCTGAACACCCAGAACAAAAAGAGGTGCCCAAGAGGAGGGAAAACACAAACAAGCTTAATCACATAAGTAAAAGAAGATTATTTCAGATGGTGATAGGCTTTCCAAAATATATCAACAGTGAAATCAGAAAGAATAAGACAGAAAAGAAGGGGTGAAGTGAGGTGGGATGAGGGAAGGGGCTAGGCAGAATATTTGAGCCAGTATTTCGAGGAGAGCATAGTCTCACTTCTTTGAAATCACCATCATTTTTCGTTCTCAAAACAATCTTTGAAGGTAATAAGAGTTATCCATATTTTACAAAGGCTTAGAGGGCTAAAATATCTGACCCCAGGTTACTGTGTTAGGAGTGGTAGAAATGAGATTATACCTTGGGTTGGTCTATATTAAACTTTTTCCTTGTGATGGGTTAAAATGTCACCAAAAGTTTTCCAGCTGTCTCAAGTGAAGGTATTAGATTTTCTATTTAGATCTACATAATTTGACACTTCATGTTTACTTAGGTTGTCATGCATCAAGTTCTAAATGGCATCAAGATTACCCATTTAGACAGGATTCTCCATGGTTTTAAGAGCAAAGCCGGCTTCCTCCCTGGGAAAATGAGAATCCACCTGACTATTATGACCCCAAATACTCATCCTCATTCCCTTCAGTTTGACTCAGCTCTCCCTGAAAAAGCTTCCTGACACTTAAGTGAAAATATCATATGCAGATGAATGTGACAGGCAGGTTAAGGTCCTGGAGTGAGCAGGGAAAAATAAATTCTACCGCTGAAGGCCTGGAGAATCCTAATTTGATAGTTAGGGCCTTTGGCTTGATTAGGCCAGGCGAGAGAGAGGTATTCTGTTCTGTTGTGTCAGTTTGCAGACTCCAGGGAATGGCTGGCTAGGAGGCAAGGGCCTGTCTGACTTGTAAGTGGCAGACAAGAGCCCACACACAGCGCTCACCCCATGATTACTAATGGTGGGGCTCGTCTGGCTACAGAGACTCCTGGGGCGAAGCCCACAAGCCTGTCGATGCTTGTCAGTGTCACTGTGACGACTGGCCACTCCAGAAGGAGCTGTGGGAAGAGGAGCTGCAGATAATGAGGCCACCTTGAGATGTCCTACGGTTTGAGCAGCTGAGGACTCCCATGAAGGAAAGTCAAAGAGTGTGGCTCACAGTCCTAGCATTTGTTCACGGGAAGATCATGAGAGTTGATAACACAAGAGGCCACGTCTACCAAAAGCAGAGTCAAGAAATGGTTTTAAATATTGAGCCTCCGGTCATAGTCTGTGCTGCCTTAAGAGAGAGGTAGACCCAACAACAAGAGCAACGGCAAAAATGATAGCCAACATTCATTCCGTCATCTTACCTGCCAGGCTCTGTTAAGTGATTTAGGCATGCTAATTCATTACATCCTCACAATGGCCCTGGGCAGTAGACATTACCATTATCCCCCTTCTATGGGTCAGGGGAATGAGAAAAAGGAATAGCACTAAAATGAAAGCATGATTAACTTCAAGAGGATTAAGCCACAGGTCAAGCCAAGAAGTGTACCATGACCTGCACTGTGGTACAAAGTATTTTTAGAGAATGATTATAGGCATTACAGTTCAGCACACCTGAACTGGAATCCTGATTTCACCACTAATTAGTGAGATTACCTTGAGCAAACTATTTAACCTCCCTAAGACTCAATTTTCTTATCTGTAAAATGGAGATAATAATATCTGTACTTTATGTTGCTTGGAAAGTCAATAGAACAAGATGAGTCAGTGGCTCAGAACAAGTTGTTATGAATAACATTTTCTCATGAAGCGATCACTTAAACAATTGCATCAGAGATGCATAGACATAGTCTTGCTATCCAAGACCAAACTTTTCAGTTTGTTTGCTCATTTGTAAAATGAGGCCATTTAAGCCTATATTATAGACTATGCAAAAGAATTGCAGTTGATCACTTGTTTAAAGTATTTTTGTAAGATACCAGGCTCTGTTGAAATATTGCATAACCTCCCTGATAGAATTCCATTATCTTTAAAATAGAAACTAAAACTGCTTGGTTGGGAGATCAGGGTTGTAAAGATCGAAAAGTAACATGCCCCACACCGAGCTCCTAGCATGGAGCCAGGGGCGTTGGCTCCCCTGGAATTAATAAAAGTTCTCATTTTTAAGTGATGGTGATTACTGAAGAGATGGCTCAGCAGGTTAAGAATCTGCCTGCAATGCAGCAGACACAGGAGATGCAGGTTCCACCCCTGAGTCAGGAAGTCCCCATAGAGCAGGAAATAGCAACCCCTCTAGTATTCTTGCCTGAAAAATCCCATGGACTGAGGAGCCTGGCAGGCTATAATCCATGGGGTCCCAAGGAATTGGACAGGACTAAGACACCGAGCACAATGCTTTGGGATGCACACCATACCTTAATTTCCATCAGAGGTTTCTTTTTTTTTCTTCATTTTTTATTTTTGACTCAAAAAAAAAAAAAAAAAAAAAAAAAACCTTACATTTTTCACAGGCCATCAAATATCTGCCTGTTGAAAATCTTGCAATTAGAAGTCAATGAGACACAATTTGACCAAGTTTAAGCTGTCGGTTCAATTTCCTAAGGGGGTAAAACAACAACAACAACAACAACAGCCCATCCCTGGAGGACATTATTACACAAAATAGTGAAAACTGTTCTTCCTCTGACTTCTTGTAGAAGGAGTATGACAAGTCACAGCTGAAGAAAAAGATGAGCAGGGAGCATGAGCTTTTCAGTAAATAATTCATGGACCATTCTGTGCTGCAGCTAATTTGAGATGGTTGGGAGGAGGTTGCTTTGGGTTGTTAAAAAATACAAAAACACTGTCTTTGAGCTGACTGAATCTGCCACAAGCAAGGTCATCTTGATGTTCAATTGAGGAAAGACATCTACCATTGTCTGCTTGCTACTTACTGGACTGACAATACCTAGATAAAGCTTTTAGAAAAATCAATCATTGCACATAGTGGGCTTTGGAATCTCAACCTGCTCTTCAAAACCAAAAACTAATGGGATGAGTGCCTGTGATTTGGATAAAGTTAGAAACAGCTCATTACTAGAAGAGAACATGTTGAAAAGTCTTAGTTGCTGGCTTTTTAATGACAGCAACTCAAGGAAATCTCTTTCCAAGCTTGCTTAAATGCTACATAATATATAATTCCATCTATTCTAATCAAGGACTAATTAAACCAGGGAAGAGCAGAATATCTGTGGGGGAAAAATGCCTTTTTGTAAAACCAGGACCTTAGTTATTCTAATCATGGTGGAGGCTCTGACTTTCAAAATGCCATAGTTGAGTCACAGATATGGATTGTGGAATAGCACTATTGAAAAGAGATGTTTTCTGTTTGATATAATCTTAAGCACCATAAAATTCCAGTTACTTTCTTCTCATCACCTTGCCCTAGGCACATATCCATTTTATTTTTAGTTATTCATTTTTAGTTTCTATATTCTTTTTCAAATCATTTTCTCATTTGAGTTATTATAGAATATTGAGCCGAGTTCCCCGTGCTATACTGTAGGTCCTTGCTGGTTATATATTTTAAATATAGTAGTGTGTACATGTCAACCCAAAGAAACTGAGGCCAGATGTATAAGTCATGGGCCCAGATTCACACAGTTACTGAATTATAGAGCTAAGACGTAGATGGAGTCCTCAGAGTCAGAGCCCTCTTGTTCTTTCCAGTACAACAAGCTTGCTGACTCCTTAGTGATCACTTAAGTCATATGGCTTATTTTACACATGTTCAAACACAGGCCCAGAGGGTTTAAATGACTTCCCTAGAGTCTGAAGTTGCTGGGAAAGGCTTTCTGACGTGCCTCCGGCAGCTGGCATTTCACAGTTCGGTGTTTTTTAAGAGATAGCTCTCCAAACACTGTGTTTACCAAACTACCTCCAACATACCAAGATTCCTTCCGAGACATTATGAGTCAGCTCAGACAGATATTTCACTATTCATGAAAAGGAGTGAGACAAATTCTAAGCTGGTCAAAGTACAACAGGAACGTCAGGTACACCTCTAGCTATTATTCAATAAAATCAACTAGAGTATGCCCAGAAAACTGGCAACAACAGGAAGGATGACAACGTAAGGGCCACATTGCAGGAATTCAGAAAATTCTCATCCTGGAGAAGACTTATCAGAAACTCTGGGCAAAGTTAATCAGAGTGTTCTTCCTAAAGAGAGATGAACCTCATTCTTTATGTCTCTAAATTTCTAGGGACCAACAGACCAAGAAGGCTTCAGAGAGATAAATGTGGGCCCACTATAAGGAAAAGTCTTCTAACAGGGTCAGCTCTGGGTGCTTCAAGAATGAGCACAGAGACACAGAGAAGAAACCACTGAACCAGAGACAGATCAATGAATTACTAATGAACGAGTGGCTATGGGCCATTCATCCTCTCTCAGCCTTGGTTTTCCTCTTCCTAAAAATGCAGTGTCAGAAGAGCTTTGAGGGGTTACTTTCTGATCTAAAATTCTAATGTTATGTGTAGTTATACTCACTGATGTGTTTGTGAAGAGGGCAGATCACTATGATTTGGAGGTGTTATAGGAGACTCAAACATTAAGATGGAACTAAATTTATTTTGAGCTAATTTTTCTAACTCTAGGATTTAATTTATTTAACCCAAACTTGATATTAACCCCTTTGTAAATGAGCTATTAACTAAGGCATAACTGATCATTGCACATTTATCATCTAAATCTTAAGAAAATACAGTTGAGACGTGTAATGAGAGAGAAAGGAGGGAAGAGGAAGAGGAGGGAAAAAAAGGAGACATTTTATTCTTTTGTATAGATTTTTAGATGCAATTATTCTAATATGTTATAATACTTTGGCATGCTTGACCTAGAGTTGTGTAGGATAACCTCTTGTGTGATGTGTACATGTAACTTGGTAAGTATAGCCATGAAGAATATTTAAAATTATACCAAACTTGTAGTGGTGACATGATGAAACTTGTGCTGAGCATAGCCACTGCTGCCTGTGTGACACTTTCAGCACAGGGCACTGGATTCCAGCACCAGAAATTCTGCAGTTCCAACACTGAGAACTTACCTAGGGAGACCGCCTCTGTTATCCTTTGTCACACGGACCTCTGTGTGTGTGTGTGTGTGTGTGTGTGTTAGTCGCTCAGTTGTGTCTGACTCTTTGTGACCCCATGGACTATAGCCCATCAGACTCCCCTGTCCATGGAATTCTCCAGGCAGGAATACTGGAGTGGGTTGCCATTCCCTTCTCCAGGGCATCTTCCCAACACAGAGATCGAACCCGGGTCTCCTGAATTGCAGGCAGATTCTTTACCATCTGAGCCACCAGGGAACCTAGTCTTTGTAATGTTGGCTGGCTTGCATCATTGACTGTGATTCAAAGTCTAGGGCTGATATATATGAGTATGGGAATTAAAAACTAGACATGCTCTTGTCAGAAGCTGATGAAATGAGTGTCTGGCATTTTCAGTTTCCCAAGTGGAAAAAGGGTGCCACTTCAACAAAGTGAGGCTTTTCCTAACAGAGGAAGGGGATCAGATGCTAAGAAACCAAAAAGAATGATGAATATCATTGCAGCCAAAGAAGTCAGAGAGAGCAAATATTTTAGGAAAAAATGAAAACACTCGGCAGTGGTTTCAATCACTGCTGAGAGGTCAAAGGAAAGGAAAACTGAGATGCTGCTTTTGAGTTTTGCAAATAAGAAAGTCATTGGAACCCCTTCTGAAAGCTGTTTCAGCAGAGTGTTGGGATCAGAAGGTAGATATTGTGGGATTAGAACTGAATATGAGCTGAGGAAGTATCATAAATAGTGAATACGTATTCTCGCTGACTACTGATTAAATTCTAGAGTACGCAGATACCATATCTCATTTTCATCAGCTCACAGGCAATTGGCCCAATTGCCCAGAGGCAGGTGATTGCTATTCTCAGCCTCTTTCACGGATGGGAATGGACCTCAAGTGCTTTCAATATGAATTATGCCACCACTGTATTGTGCACTAATCAACTATGCCTTGTGAGCCTTTATGTGATTCTACTTACATTTTAAACTCTGTAACTTCAGCCATCTTAGTAATGGCTCACTCTCTCTGTAATAATACAGAGCAAAGAAAGAGGGTGATATGTCATCAGAGATGCTGAGCAGCAACAAGTTCTGTGGAATTCGACTGCTTTTATCTAATCTTGTTTCACATTCTTAATGGTCATTCTTCTACCAGCTCAGTTGCTAATGTCTTCTCTGCACAACTGAGCATCGTGTGATAGTTTCACACTTTTTCTAATTTTTCTGTTCTATTTTGGTGATTTTTCTAGTAGATCATTTCCTTATTCTCTTTTAACCTCTTCAGTCTTAGACAGTGACGTTCATTCTCAACAGGGACACAGATATAAAGGTCTTTGCTTCTTAATCTAGAACTCTTGTTATATCTTATTATAAGATATATCTTATTATATCTATATCTAGAACAAGAGTTCTAGATTAAGAAGTGCAAATAACCCATGTCCTTGAGTTGATGAGTTTCTGGATTTCTCCCATGAGAAGATTGAGCAAACTCTTGATACCATATTCAGTTATTCAAAATCTATGTCATTATACTGTTCATTCATTTATTTACCTTTTCAATCAATAAATGTTTTTAAAGGACCAGCTAAGCATCAAGCAATAATCCTCTTGATTATTACAGGTTTGTACTTTTCATGATATATCGCAAGGAAAAGGTGTTCAGTATGTATTTGCTGAGGGAATAAACAAATAAGTAAATAAATAAGTAGTTGGACATAAATTGAGGGGACATAATACAGAAATTGTATATTTAGAGACTTTTTGGAAAAATAGTCTAATTTTGCACATTCGGTAGCATCAGTGATTATGTGAAATTGGGTTCACTAAACATCAACAAAAATGTATTTAACAGACAGATAAATGCATTAACAATACAGAAGGAAACATTCTTGCATGCTTCACATTGATGCTATCAGTGGGGATGAAATGCAGACTTGAGGCAGCCACTGAAATTCTCACAAAATTGTAAATGTCAGCAAGTGAAATGTCTGATGTCAAGCAAAAAAAGGAAGTGTCTGTCAGAGCAGTCTGATGAGGGCTGGATATCTGCTACTGGCAATAGTAATGAGCTCAACAGGGTCCCAAAGGTCAGAGTTCCAGAAGGAGAAACACCACTTGGGAAATAAAGTGTATTTAATAACAAAGAATTAAGACTGGCAAGTTTTCAGAATGCCAGGGATTTAATCCATGAGAAAAAGAGCAAGGAAGCAGAGTTATATAATAAAACCAGTGGAAGAGGAGATAGAAAACAATAAAGTTTAGCTATGCATATTCACATTTTTGGAAGCATAAAGTGAGTTTTCAGTAACTGGTGAATCTGAATTTGCATCTCAAGCCATAATAGGGAATTCTGCTAACAAGAGATTAATCAGAATTAAAATAGGTTGATAAGTTTAATACTAAAATATCCACATTATGGAGATGACTGTCAAACTTATAGACAGCATATGATAAAGTGGTGTAGGAAAAGAAACAGTACAAACTTGGGGGTTTTGGATTATTTTCAGTGTATCTCTTCCTTGTGTAATTTAGAAGAAATTTGGAGCTAGGATTATATATATTGAAATCCCCAAAGAAAAAAATAATTTTAATAGAAAAGTAGAAATTATAATTTCAAATCTATAGCTACATAATATTCCTCAAGCAGCAAAGACAAATCATGAAGTGTTAAGTTTTTGAAAGTAAGAGATTTGTGTTCGAGAGCTGGCTTCACTCCTTGTAAACGGTTTGCGATTTATCTCTTTTTTTTTTTTTTTTTTTTTTTTTTGATTTATCTCTTTGAGGCTGACTTGCCTCTTAGGTAAATGGAGATAATTTTAGAACTTGTTTCACAGGTTTGTTGGATGATTAAAGAAAACTATGCATTAAGGCACTCATCTCATGCCTCAAAACACTGCTATTCAATAAATTCTGATCCATTTCTATTAGTTCTTATTTTATTTGAAAGTAGAGTTGCAATTACATTGTTCTGTTCTTTTGCAAGTTGGTTAATGCTATTTGCCTCAGCTTCTTCATCATGTAAAATCATAAATCCTACCCCATAGGGTTAACACTTTCAAAAAGTGATGCTAGACTAATTTAGTATCCAAATAGAAAAAAAATAAATAAATAAAGCCTGACCTACATATCAAAGCTTATACAGACAGTAAGCACTCAGAAAGTATTAACTACTTAGACTGTGAAACAGGGCAATAAAATTACTTCCCCCCATTCCTTACATTCTCTAAATATTTCTTGACATTTCTCAGACTCTTTTACTTTAAATCTACTTCAGTTTACCATCTTCTCTCTCTTAGAGAATTGCAGTAGCCTTCTAATCAGTTTTCCTACGTTAATTTTTTTTTTCAGTTGGTGGTGGCAATATTTTTTCAGTTTTATTGAGATACAACTGACATACTGGAAAAGGTCAGTTTTCATTCCAATCCTAAAGAAAGGCAATGCCAAAAAATGTTCAAACTACTGCACAGTTGCATTCATTTCAGATACTAGTATGGTATGCCCCAAATTCTTCAAGCTAGGCTTCAACAGCATATGAACCAAAAACTTCCAGATGTACAAGCTGGATTTAGAAAAGGCAGAGGAACAAGAGATCAAATTGCCAACATCTGCTGGATCATAGAAAAAGGAAGGGAATTCCAGAAAAACATCTGCTTCATTGACTATGCTAAATTCTTTGACTGTGTATATCACAAGAAATTGTGGAATATTCTTAAAGAGATGGGAATACCAGACCACCTTATCTGCCTCCTGAGAAACCTGTATGAAGGTCAAGAAGCAACAGTTAGAGCCAGACATGGAACAACAGATGGGTTCCAAATTGGGAAAGGAGTACATCAAAACTGTATATTGTCACCCTGTTTATTTAACTTATATGCAGAGTACTTCATGCAAAATGCCAGGCTGGATGATGCTCAAGCTGGAATCAAGATTGTCAGGAGAAATATCAATAACCTCAGTTATGTGGATGACACCACCCTAATGGCAGAAAGTGAAGAGGAACTAAAGAGCCTCTTGATGAAGGTGAAAGAAGACAGTCAAAAAGTTGGCTTAAAGCTCAACATTCAGAAAATAAGATCATGGCGTCTGGTCCCATCACTTCATGGCAAATAGATGGGGAAGCAATGGAAACAGTGACAGACTTTATTTTTCTGGGCTCCAAAATCACTGCAGGTGGTGACTGTAGCCATGAAATTAAAAGACACTTGCCCCTTGGAAGGAAAGCTATGACCAACCTAGACAGCATATTAAGAAGCAGAGACACTGCCCACAAAGGTCCGTCTAGTCAAAGCTATGCTTTTCCCAGTGGTCATGCATGGGTGTGAAAGTTGGACCATAAGGAAGGCTGAGCACTGAAGAACTGATTCTTTTGAACTGTGGTGTTGGAGAAGACTCTTGAGAGTCCCTTGGACTGCTAGGAGATCCAACCAGTCCATCCTAAAGAAGATCAGTCCTGAATATTAGAGGAAGGATTGATGCTGAAGCTGAAACTCCAATACTTTGGCCACCTGATGCAGACAATCAACCCATTGGAAAAGACCCTGATGCTGGGAAAGATTGAAGGCAGGATAAGTGGGCAACAGAAGATAAGATGGATGGACGATATCACCAACACAATGGACAAGATGGTGAGGGACACCATCTCTGGGAGATGGTGAGGGACAGGGAATCCTGGAATGATGCAGTACATGCTGTCCATTCTGCAGCACAAAATTAACACTAATCCTTCTCAAACTTCAGAAAATTGAAACAAAGGGAATACTACCAATTTAATTTTATGAGATGAGCATTACCCTGATATCAAAGCCAGATAAAGAAACCACAAGAAAATTATAAGCCAACGTCTCTGATGAATATAAATGCAACATACTCAAGAAAATACCAGTCAACTAAATCCCACATCATATGAAAAGGGTCATACATGATAAACAAGAGACATTTACACTAGGATATAAGGATAGTTCAACATACAAAAATCGATCGATGTACTATATCGCATTTACAGAATGAAAGAAAAAAATCACATTATCATCTCAATAGATGAAAAAATGTCATTAGTAAAATTCAATTTCCCTGGTGACTCAGAGGTAAAGAATCTGCCTGCAATATGGGAAACCTGGGTTCGCTCCCTGGGTCAGGAAGATCCCCTGGAGAAGGGAATGGCTACCCACTCCAGTGTTCTTGCCTGGAGAGCTGGACCCAGGAGCCTGGCAGGCTACAGTCCATGGAGTCGCAAAGAACTGGCCACGACTGAGTGACTAACACTTTCACTTTCACATCAATGATAACAAAGTAAAACTTAATCTAGATACAGAAGAAATATACCTCAGCATAATAAAGGTCATGTGTGACAAGACCATGGCTGACATAATATACAATTGTGAAAATGGAATCATTTTCCTCCAGGATCAGGAACAAGAAAAAGATGTCCATGTTTGCCACCTCTATTCAGTATAGTATGTAAAATCCTAGCCAGAACAATTGGCTAGAAAAAGAACTAATAGGGATCCAAATTGTTAAAGAAGTAAAGTTTTCCTGTTTACACACAGAATCTTATGATCAAAAACTGTAAAGACTCCATAAAAACACGATTAGAACTAATAATTTCACTGAAGTAGAATATGAAATCAACATACAAAAATCAATTGCATTTCTGTACATCAACAACAAACTATCCAAAAAGGAAATTAGGAAAGTTATCCGATGTATAGTACAATCACAAAAAATACTTGGGAATAAATGTATCTAAGTAGGTGAAAGACTTGTTTACTGAAAACTATAAAATACTGATAAAAAGTTTAGTAGGATGCAAATGGAAAGACATCATGTGTTCATAGACTGAAAGATTTAATATTGCTAAAATCTACATATTCAAAGCACTCTCTTTCAAAACCCAGTGGCATTTTTGATAGAAATTGAAAAATCCACTCTAATATTTATATGGAACCACAGAAAACCATGAATGAATAGCCAAATGATTCTTGAGATAAAAGAAAAAAGTTGCAGGCACTACTTTCTGTTTTCAAAATATATTACAAATCTGCAGTAATCGAAACATTTACTGTCAAAAGGACATTTAGACCAATGGAAATGATAGCTCTAAAATAAATTCATGCATGTATGGTCAACTGATATTCTGGAATAACTGCATATCTACATTCAAAGGAATGAAAGTGGTTCTTTGTCTTACACCATATATAGAGAAACCTCCAAATGGATGGAAGTCATAAGCATAAAACCTGAATGCATAAAACTCCTAGAAGAAAACATAGGGGGAAAGTTTCATGACACTGGTGATGGCAATGATTTCATGCATATGATACCAAAAGCACAGGCAACAAAAACATTCAGAGTTGGGGCCACATCAAGCTAAAAATTTTCTGCGTAACAAAGAAACTATCTGTAGAGTGAAAAAGCAACCTATGGAATGCAAGGAATTATTTGCAAACCATGTATCTTCTAAGGGATTTATCTTCAATACATACCCTGAACACCTAAAACTCAATAGTATAAGGAAAAAAAAAAAGAATAATTCAATTTGCTAAGGACTTGAATAGACATTTCTTCAAAGGAGATATAAAAATGATCAACAGGTTTGTGAAAAAATGCTTAATACCACCAGCTATTAGGGGAATGCAAATCGAAACTAAACAATGAGATATCACCTCGCACGTGTCAGAATGACTATCATTTAAAAAAGGGGGAGACCACAAGTGTTGGTGAGGATACAGAGAAATTGGAATCTTTGCATACTGCTGCACCATTGATGGAAGTACAGAGCGATTCAACTGCTACGGAAAACAGTATGGAAGCTCTTCAGAAAATCAAAAGTAGACCTACCATATGATCAGTTAATACCACTTCTGAGTATTTACTCAAAATAATTGAAATCGATACCTCCAAAAAATATAAGCACTCCTATGGTCATGGCTTATAAGATGCATGTTCCTTGGAAGAAAAGCTATGACCAACCTAGACAGCATATTAAAAAACAAAGACATTATTCTTTGCCAACAAAAGTCTGTATAGTCAAAGCTAAGGTTTTTCCAGTAGTCGTGTACAGATGTGAGAGTTGGACCACAAAGAAGGCTGACCACCAAAGAATTGAGGCTTTTGAACTGTGGTGTTGGATAGCCACAACTGTGTTGAGGACTTTTGAGAGTCTCTTGGACTGCAAGGAGATCCGACAAGTCCATCCTAAAGGAAATCAGTCCTGAATATTCATTGAATGGACTGATGCTGAAGCTAAAGCTCCAATAGTTTGACCAACTGATGTGAAGAGCTGACTCCTTAGAAAAGACCCTGATGCTGGGAAAGACTGAAGGCAGAAGGAGAAGGGGACGATAGAGGACGAGATGGTTGGATGGCATGACCGATTCAATGGGTATGAGTTTGAGCAAGATCCAGGAGATGGTGAAGGATAGGGAAGTCTGGCGTGCCGCAGTCCATGGGCTTGCAAAGACTCAGACACAACTGAGCGACTGAGCAACGACAAATGTTCATAGCAGCAATATTCACAATAGCCAGGATGTGGAAACAGCCCAAATGTCCATTGAAAGACAAGTGGATGAAGGACCTATTGTTTCTGCACACAGAGGAGCATGACTTAATCTTAAAAAGGAAGGACATTCTGCAACATGAATGGGCCCTGAAGACATGCTACATGAAACAAGTCCAGTCACAGAAAGAGAAATACTGAATGATTCCATTGATATGAGGTATCTAAAATAGCCTATGTCATAAAATTAGAGAGTGGAATGTGACTTCCAAGGGCTGGAGGAAGGGGGAATGGTAGTTATCAAGGACTGGGGGAAGGGAGAAATACAGAGTTACTCATCATTGTGTATGTTTCAGTCAGGCTGATGAATAAGCTCTGGAGATCTGCCATAGAACATTGTACCTATACTCAACAATAACCATGGCTCACTTTAAAATTTATTAAGAGGATGGATCACATTTTAAGTGCTCTTTCAACAATAAAAGAGAGAGAGAAAGAGAATTAGCAAAAAAAAAAAAAAAAAAAAAGAAAGAAAAGAATATACAAAAATAATTGAAGATATACAAAAGTTCAATTAAACAAATGTAAAAATGCTGAACATAATTAGTCATAAGTAATGTGTATTAAAACCACAATTAAGCATGTTGCACACCCACTTAAATGTCTAAAATTGAGAAGACTGACAATATCAAGTGTTTGAGAGGACAATGAAAGCTGAAAGAGCATATGTTTCTCCTTCTTAAGAACCTTCTGACTATGTGTCATCTTAAAATGTATATTATGGGAGCGGGTCTGGTAAGACCTTTACAACCTTGAGACATTCTTTTGGTTTACGGTAATAACCAATTGAAAAAGGATATAGCTCCCTTGCTAAGACTAGCAAGGGGGGCACTCTCCATCCCCCTTCTGATATCTATGTCAGAAGCTCTCCTCTGTCCCTTTTATTCTTTAATAAGACTCTGCTACACAAAAGCTCTCGGGTGATCAAGCCTGGTCCCTGGTCCCGAAGCTAAATCTTCTTTTTAAGAGATCATGAATCCGATCAACGCAAGTATTATTTGCAATATCTATTTACTTCTTCTTGTCATCACTATTATACTTCTGAGGAATAATGTCATCTGTCACCTGTGAAGTGTTTATACTACCCACTCTATGTCTTATTAAACAACACAGTCGGATGACAATTAAAAGTTCCCAATGTCTCAAGGCCTTCTCTTGAGGTAGTCAGTCAGCCTGGGATTAGAGCTTGCTCTGGTGGCTCAGATGGTAAAACAGCTGCCTGCAATGCGGGAGACCTGGGTTCAATCCCTGGGTCGGGAAGATCTCCTGGAGAAGGAAATGGCAACCCACTCCAGTAGTCTTGCCTAGAAAATCTCATGGATGGAGGAGTCTGGTGGGCTACAGTCCATGGGGTTGAAAAGAGCTGGACACGACTGAGCAATTTCACTTTAACTTTCACTGGTATATTTAATGTCCTGAAGTAATGAGGGAGATAATTCATTGATTGCTTCTTTTATTCCTCCTATTTGTAAGATGAGAATAATATTATCTATATTATTAGCAGTGTATTTTCTATACTGGGACTTCCCAGGTGGTGTGGTAGTAAAGAGTCCCCTGGCCAATGCAGGGGACCCAAGAGATGTGGTTTTGACCTTGAGTTGGGAAGAACCTCTGGAGAAGGAAAGGGCAACCCACTCTAGTATTCTTTCCTGGGAAACCCCATGGATAGAGGAGCCTGGCAGGCTATAGTGCATGGGGTCACAGAGTCAGACACAACTGAGTGAACACACACTCATTATCTATATTATTATTAAAATATTGCCTATTAGTATTAGGATGAATGTGACATGCCTAAACATAGTAAGCATTCATTCAATGAACAGTAATCATGAAGAAAAAAAAAAAAAAATCCAGCAGTGAAGAGAAAAGGTAGTTGTGTTTTGTTTTTTTCCACTTACTGCAGCCTAAAGTGCCAGCTGGGAGAATCAATACAAGCCACTTCCTTAGATCTGGAGGTATAATTGAATTAAAACATTTCTGTCTCCATCTGCAATCCTACTAATAGATGCCAGGCACTTAAATCAATGTGTCCCAGGCCTGCCTGTCTGCACAGGCACATGCCTCTTTGAAGCAGAGACACCTACATTTGTAAGTGTCAGAGGGTATCACAGCTGGGGACTGAAAGTCAGCACAGGCAGACCTAGAGTGGTACAACTCTAGGACCCGAATCCAGCCATATTAATACTACATTCACTCCTTCAGAGTGATTAAAGGCATTCCTTATCTGTTTCTGTCTCCCATTGCCCACACAGACTTAACACCATCCCGAGTTTATCACATAATCTTTTTTGAATTTACACTAATCCTTTTCTCAGAAGGAGTTTGTAAGTAGCCTCTCCAAATATGTTATAAAATCAGGCTACCCAGATGAAACAAATCCCCTAACAGAGGATCTTAGCTACCCAATCAAATTGGTTACTTTGTATATAAATGTCCAAAGTAAAACAAGTGAAATTGCTAGATTTGGATGCAATTTTGGCACTTTAAAACAGCAGGCAAACATTTCACCGTTCAAGACCAGATGGGCACTAATAATTACTACAATCAGGACCTCAAAATGATTTCAAAGCATTAAAAACACCGACCAAAACCGACCTGGAAGAGTTAGAAAAAATAAAATTTCAAGTCTGTGAACGGATCCAAGGGAATAAGTTACATATCAGAAGGAACTAGTTCAAACTTCTAGCCAAACTGGATGTCTTTTGATTTTGACTTTTTATTTTTCACAGGTTTTTACAGTTTTATTGAATGCTTATAGTTAATAGTAGAGGGTTCTGTTAAACTAAACTTACGACATCATGCTTAAATAACAACAATTCATGTTTTTCCCAAATGCTTTTATTTTAAACATTTCTGACAGAAAAGTTGACAGTATAACACAAAATATATACTCTCTACCTATAGTCAATGATTGCTAACATTTTCTTTTTCTCTCTCTCTTTTCCCCACACATACAGATAAATATATTTTGATGACTTTGTGAAAAAAGTTCAACCATCCTGACACTTCATGCCTACTAACTTCGAGTTTCTAATAATAAGATGGGATATTAGAATTTCTAATAAGAAATATGCATTTGGTCTTAGTCTGTATTTCTGGCATATAACTCTTAAAACCCTTGTAATTTCCTAAGGTGAGAATATATTGTCACAATATTTGATCTTTTGTCCTCAAACAGTTCCAGCTCCTTAAATAGTTTCAAAGCAACAACAGTGAAAAAAAGTGTCTTGTTATTCACAACAACCCCCTTCCAGCTGTAAACCTGAGTTTATTAATGAGGTGACTCTGGATGGGCTTCATTGCCAGAAAAGGCAACCACATGAGCAGAAGTTTGGAACTTTCCAGCCCTCCCTGAGAGAGGGACTGGAGGCTGAACTAATCACCAATAACACGATTTAATCAATAACGTCTACATAAAGTAACTGCCATAAAAGCCCTAAAAGAAGGGGTGCGGAGAGCCTTTGGGATTGATGAACATGTAGAGATGCTGAGAGAATGAGAACCCAGAAAGGGCATGGATGCTCCATGCTTCTCACATACCTCATTTATCTCTTCCATCCTTCTGTCCTGAGTTATATCCTCTTATAACAAACTGTTAATCTAGTAAATATGCTCTTGAGACTTGTCAGCCGCTCTAGCAAATCAATCAAACCTGGAGAGAGGTTGGGACCCTATGATTAATAGCCAGTCAGTCAGAGGCACAGGAGAAAACCAGAACTTGTGACTGGCATTGGGAGTGTGTCTGTGCCGTGGGGCGTGGCTGGAGGGGAGGAAGAAGCACGTTAGTGGAACTGCGCCCTTAACCTGTGGGAGCTGACTCTATTTTCAGGTAGATAGTGTCTGAACTGAGTTAGATAGTAGGATGCCCAGCTGGTGTTGCAGAATTACTTGGTATGGGGAAAACCCACACATAACGGTTTAACAGAGTCAAGTATCAGATGTAAAACACACACACAGAAGGTGTTGTTTCCCACCCCCCCCCTCCCTTACACAGGGACATTTTATTACATAACTACAACAGTATCATCAAAACTAAGGAAATTGTCAAGCATTTTCTAACATCATGTGATTTCCAGTTGATGTCTGGATTTCTTCCCTTGTCAACAAGTATTTACTTCCATGGTTTATTTTTATTGTGCTGATCCAGGAACGCAACAAAGCTTACACACTGTATTTTGACTCTTCTGTCTCTATCATCTCTTTAATTTAGAGATGGCAACCCGTTCAATGGCAACCCACTCCAGTATTCTTGCTTAGGAAATCACACGGACCGAGGAGCCCTCTGGGCTACAGTCCATGGGGTCACAAAGGAATCAGACACGGCTAGGCGGCTAAACAACAACAAAATGTTTACTGAGAGCTTGCTATGTGCCGGTCATGTTCTAAGTACTTGGCTTTAATTAGCTCTCTTAAACTTCTCGAAAACCACAGGGCTAACCCATTTTGGTGCAGAGCGCACTGGGGCACAAAGAGATGAACACATTCCATTCCTCTCGCGACTAAAAGATGAATCCTGGATTCTAACCTCTGTGGTCTGGCTTCAGGGTTTTTACACTTACATGATACATTATAACACTTCTAAAAATAGGAATAAAGGAAAAGAAAGACCTAGGCTGTGTTTTCCCACAAGCTTCCCTAACCATTCAATATCTTGACTGCCCACCAGTCAGGCATACAAACCTCTAGTATGGCCCATAATGGGGAAGAAGAAGAAATAGTATGTTTCTAGTAAAGTGACAAGAACATCAGACGTGGAGGTGAGCCTTGTGTCAGTCAGATCTGGCTAGGAGACTGGAGGAACTCTTAGCCCCTTGAGCTTCAGTTTCCTCTGGAGTAGGATTAGATGGGTTCTCAGGTTCTTGGCTATTTCATTATTCAGAAATAATTATCTTTCTGGATTATGCTGAACTACCTGGAATTTGGGAGAATGGGTTCCCATCTTTCCACATAAATAGAACCACAGCTATTGTATGGTTCTATGTGTTTATCACCATAGCTTGCCTGAAGAAAGCATCAAGATATACTCTGTACTTGCTTGAGTTAAAGATGCAAACTATCCTAGAAGCTAAAACCTGGTGACAGAGGGGCAATCAGCTTGAGTCACAGTGAAGAAACATTCCCCATTTCAAAGTGAGCGACCAAAATGCTTCGCTCTGTGACAAGCAGGTGAATTCTAAGAGGCCCTGAAAAATTAGTGAATCCATCAGCATGCGGAATTGGCTATCCTGATTGCAAATCAATGACTCATTCTGGCACCTCCTTGACAGCTACTGATGTGTTTCCTTAAGAGGACTCTTTAATTAGAGAAAGATAGGCAGATATGAGCTGCATGGTTTCACATTAAGAGAACAAACAGAATGAAACCTAGGCTATCTCTCTCCATCAATAAATTGAAGCAAACAAGTCATCCTTGCAAAAAATAGCCACCTCTTTCTTTCTTCTTTCACAACATAGACACTTACTTATTGGTAAGATTATCTGAAGTTAAGTCCCATCCTTCCAACAAGCCTTCTACTCCTCAAACTGATGTACCAGATACGTCCATTGTTGATTAAAATATCACACACACACATAAATCGCCAAGGAGAAGCCAAAAAGAAGGAAGCATATGTATTTATTGTCATTCTACTGAAAAAGAGGTGTTAGTATTCTCTATATATCATGTTGGGGCTTCCTCTGTGATTCAGTGGTAAAGAATCCACTTGCAATGTGGGAGACATGGGCTTGATCCCTGGGTCAGGAAGATCCCCTGGAGAAGGAAATGGCAACCCACTCCAGTATTCTTGCCTGGAGAATCCCACGGACAGAGGAGCCTGGTGGGCTACAGTTAATGGGGGTAACAAAGAGTCGGACATGGCTTAGAAACGAAACAACAGCACATATATCATGTTATGCATTGAAAACACAGGGTGAATGAAGAAGACAGATTTCCTTCCAATGAGAGAGGTTATAAATCTAGCAGAGGAAATGGAAAAACACATCCATAATTAAAATAGCAAGTGAAAAATGTATTGCTCACTGCAAGCACAGGGCGCTCTTTAAGCACCAGAAGGACATCTTAATTCGTTGGAGCAATCAGAGAAAGCTTCTTGGAGGTGGTGTCACAAGTTGAGTTTTAAATGGTAAAGAGATTTCAGATGAAGGGACCAAAGGTCATTTTCAGGTAAAGAAAGAAGGTTATAAGAAAAGTATAGGGCTCTGTGAAGTGGGAAGTTAGACTCGATAACATTTCAGAGTTTCCCAGGTTTAATATTTTATTATTTGAGCTTTGAAATAGGCTTTGTCAGTGTAAAAACAAACAGATAAGTATAGAAATGATAGTTTAAAAAAGTAAGCAAATTTGCTTTCAAGTCAAACATACATCTACAAAGGTGACTTTCATTTTGGGGAGGATGGGACAGTAAGAAGAGGGAGACAGAGAGTGTACATTTAACAAATATTTATAGAATAGTTATATATTACACACAGTGAGAAAAATGCACGTAAATGAAATACAGTAGCCTGATTAATTATAATGCATTTATACTATTTAACAAGCTCAAGCTATAGCCTTTAAAAAGAAGTATAATTTATACATGTTCTCATGGAATAAGATTGAGTTGAGTGAATAAAACAGTTTATGAAAATCTATGTATGCTACGATATCAATTTTGTTCAACACAAAACAACTGTAACACTGTGTATGTATTTGAGTTAAGAATATGTGTGCAAAAATATAATAATTGATTGTTAATGATTATTGTTACTGATGGATAAATGGGGTGATATAAAAGATTGTAGAGACCATTCTATTTTTAAAAAATTTATGACTTTTTTTTTTTTACAAAATCCTTCTTAGAAATATTTAAGTATAAAAATTATTATCTTATTATAGAATATATACTTTATATACCATAGTACAGATTCATGTATATTTGTTTTAAATATAGTAATACAGGGATATATGTTATCTATCCACCTATTTATTTTTTTAAGTTTTTAAACTTCCCATCTTCTGGCAACCTATTTCACATAAGCAGGCTTTGACTTTTTTTTTCCCCTTGGCCCCTGTGATGATTTTTATGGCCACCGTATCGCATCTATTCTCTGGCGAGTTTTATGTGACATGCTAAGTACAAGGGTCAACACTTTTATAACAACTGATCACAGTCAAACATGCCCCTTAATCCACTGGTATCCACCCACTCTGGCAGACTGGCCCAGTTGATTCAATACAGCTATCAATTCACCAACACAATCTACTCCCAGTACTTCTAGTCCATAGGAATTTGCTACGTTTTTTACTATAGGAAAGAAGACTGACTCTGAATCCTCGTTTGGCCATAGCCGTGGCTTGGTTAAGGCACTTTCCTTCTCTACATCATGTGATCCATAGGAATAATAAACAAAAGAGACCACAAAGTTTGAGTCACTTTGAGAAAATGATGAGTTTTTAAATACTATATAAAATCCTATTATATCATTTAACTCTATACAGGGAATATTTATAGGGCAAAGTTATGGCTAATGAACCTGGGAATCAGTGGCATTCATTTTTCAACAAATATTTATTAAGCATTAACTATGTTCCATACACTGATTTATATCCTGGGGAAAATAACGGCATAAAACCATAAAGAAATCCATACACCAAATCAGTGAACTTACCTCATAGTGGAAGAAGATATACCACAAGCAAAACAAATATAGATATTAAAACAGCAAAACAATATGCATTTCAGGATTAACAAAATACGATTCTGCGTATTTTAATTATCTCTGAAATCAGGATGAATTTTATAGTCAATGACATGTTGTAGTTTAATTTTTTCTTTTCTTCTAGCACATATATAACATTAAATCTCATAACATTGATATCTGCGAGTTGATAATACATGAAGTAGTATAGGGGTAAAAAGCAGGAAAAAAATAGCATTCTAGAAAATATAGATTTAAATAGGGTGAGGGCTCCTTAGCAATGTGATATTTGAGCAACAAACAGGAGGAGGTGAAGGACCTACCTGTGAAGATATACGGAGAAGATCACTATAGGCAGATGGAGAAGCACGTGCAAAGGCCCTGATACAGAGGTGGCCTGCGTATTTGAGGGGCAGCAAGAAAATGAGTGTGGCTTCCCTGGCTGCTAAGCGGTAAAGAATCTGCCTGCCAATGCAGGAGACACAGGAGACACGGTTCGAACCCTGGGTTGGGAAGATTCCCCTAGAGAAGGGAATGGCAAGCCACTCTGGGAAATCCCACGGACAGAGGAGCCTGGCGGGCTACAGTCCACGGGGTCACAAAGAATCAGACATGACCGAGCATACACGCACATTAAGATCAACTCTCCCTCAGGCAGTTTTCTTTAAAGGCATCATCTATAATTCTCACAACCCTTTGAGACATGTTATCATTCCCATTTTACAGATGGGGAGACACAAAACCTGTAAAAAATACACCAGGACAAGCATGGCATAAGGCATTTGACCTTTCAGAGCTAGTTCCACATTGCTGTCCATGACCCTTATGGACCTTGACAGTGGTCTTGATAACACAGTGTAGTTTCCTGTCTTATTTTGGGAAAAAAAAATCCAATCTTATCTAAGGTCTTTTATATGCTGGGCATTGCACTAGAGTATTCCATAGCAATTTCAGACAAGTATGCTTACCAAAGCAAAGAACAGGCTCTTGCATTTTAGAAAGACCGAGAACAATTACACTTTTTAAAAGGACAATAAATTTATTGTCTAAAAATCCTAATACAGGAACAGACACATTACTCAAAAAGCAATATAACAAAGAACAAGAGCCATGGAGCAGACAGATCTGGATTCAAACCTGACCTCACATCTCATACTTACTATACCCAAAGGACCCAACTCTCTGAGTCATTTTCTTTTTCTTTTTATCTGTTAATAGATGAGAAGGCTGTCTGCTTTCAGCAAGGACCAAGGATAATGTATGTAACAAAACTTAACTTCGTCTATAGCAAGTAGTTAATATTATTAAGGATTAAGGCAGTGTGGTATAGTGGTAAAAGCTGTGTGTCTTTGCCCATTCTGGCTGCTATAACAGAACACCATAGAAGGAGTGGTTTATGAACAGCAGACATTTGTCACAGTTCTGGAGGCTAAGTTCAGGGTCAGGTAGCTGCAGATACAGTGTTTGATGAGAACCCTCTTCCTGGTTCACGGCAGCCCTCTATTCCTCGTGTTCTCACGTGGCAGAAATAGCAAGGGAGCATTCTGGGGTCTCTTTTATATGGGCACCAATTCAGAGCCCTTGTCACCTTGTCACCTCCCAAAAGTACCACCTCCAAACACTCTCACATTTGGGAATAGGTTTCAACACACGAATTTTGAGGGGACACGAATCTTCAGTCCATAGCACTGCTGTAGGCAGAGTAATGGCACCCCCAAAGAGGTCCACATCTAATCCTTGGGACCTGTGAATACATTATGACACATGACAAAGAGGAATTAAGGTTCCCATAAGCCTGCTTTAAAATAGGCAGAGTATCCTAGGTTAGATGTGTGAGGGCGTCCCTAGTGGCTCAGATAGTAAAGACTGCCTGCAATGCAGGAGACCCAGGTTTGATCCCTGGATCGAGAAGATCCCCTTGAGAAGGGAATGGCAACCCACTCCAGTATTCTTGCCTGGAGAATTTCATGGACAGAGAAGCCTGGAGAGCTACAGTCCATGGGATCGCAAAGAGCTGGACACAACTGAGCGACAACACTTTCACTTTCCATGTGTGACCCCAACATAATCACGCTGCACTATGCTGAGTTGCTTCAGTCAGACTCCGTGTGACCCTGTGAACTGTAGCCCACCAGGCTCGCCTGCCCACGGGGTTCTCCAGGCAAGAATACTGGAGTGGGTTGCTGTGTCCTCCTCCGGGGATCTTCCCGACCCAGGCATTGAACCTGCATTTCTTATGTCTTCTGCATTGGCATGAGGGTTCTTTACCACTGGTGCCACCTGGGAAGTCTTCAATAGAATCATAAGAATCCTTAAAGTGTAAGGGAATAAGAAGAGAAAACCAGAGAGATGGCTGTATAAGAAAAACTCAGCTTGACATTGCTATGAATGGCTGGAAAGGACGGAGCGGACCAACAGTCAGGGAAATCAAATGGCTTCTGCTGCTTCTGCTAAGTCACTTCAGTCGTGTCCGACTCTATGCCACCCTGTGGACCACAGCCCGCCAGGCTCCTCTGTCCATGGGATTATGCAGGCAAGAATACTGGAATGGGTTATCATGCCCTCCTCCAGGGGATCTTCCCAACCCAGCGATTGAATCTGTGTCTTTTACGTCTCCTGCATTGGCAGGCTGGTTCTTTACCAGGAGTGCCACTATTTCTGGGAAGCCCCAGATGGCCTCTAGAAGCCGGAAAGAGAATGGACTACCCATTAGAGCCTTGAAAAGACGTTTGAGCCTTGAGAAACACTGATAGCACCGTGATCTCAGCCCAGTGTGAGTCTCACAGTGAGACTCATTTCAGATTTCTGACTTCCAGAAGTGTGAGATAATACGTTAGTACTGTTTAATCTACTAAATTCTTATATTTTGTTGTAGTAAGCAACAGGAAACCAATATGAAAACTTAGAGCCAGGAGGTTCGAGCTGCAATTCCCGCTCTGCTGCTAAAGAGTTCTGTTCTTGTCGAGTTTTCTTTACTGCTCCATGTCTCATTTCCTCTTCTGTGAAATGGGAATAATAATACTAGCTAGCTACCTCATCATCTTAGGGGATAAGAAGGATTAATACACAGCTTAATCATTCAAAGCAGTGTTTGGCTTATAACAATTAATGTATATTAGCAATAAGTACCTTCTTAAGAGACCAGGAATAATGGTCTCATAGATGTGGTTTCCTTTCTTTTAATGCTATAAACATGCAATATATAATTTGCAGTTAAATGCAATATATAAATGTGCAAACATTTACTGCTTACATATTGCATGTTGTTTGCAGGACACACAATATGTAAATATGTAGACATAAAATGCTGTACACGTCTACATTTCTAAACTATTTGTTGCATAAACTTGGAGAATGGTTAATAGAGTGTAGAACTCACATCCAGGGATGAAAATTGAGGTCGTGCTGGTAGGGAGGGCAGAGGCAAGGAAAAACAGTCTTCAGCTGTGATAATGAAAAAGACAGAAAGGCACGTATGTAAAGAACTCACAACAATGGCAGATCGGCTGCCATTTTTAACCTAACATTTTATCACTTTTTTCTTTAGAGAACAACCCCGTTGCTTTCAATCATGGGTGTAGAGAATGCACATAATTATTTGGCATTTCAAAGAAATAAAATTTAAAAGAGCCACTAAAGTTATCCACCTCTCTTTTCTAAACTCGAAACATCAAAAATAGATGTCCCTGGCATGATAACGCACTGAAGTCATTCTGAAAGAAAATTAGAATTTCCATTCCTCATTTTCCTTTCTCCCCAGTAAGGTTTTCAGCAGATGGGAATATCAATTTAGTTACTTGACATTTAGAAGGATAAATGACTTAAGAGCTTTATGATCCCCTCTCATTGAAGCATATTTGATAACATCTGCCCAACATCTTACACTCACATCAGAGCCAAGATGGTTTAACAAGAAGAGAATGGCTAGAATCCAGGACCCCAGGGTTCCATCACTGGTTCTGATATCAACATTGGGTGCATAGACCCGATGATAAGTAGAGTTTCTTATTTTGTAGACTATTCATGTATTAATACCTAGCTAATATGTAATTATTAAGACTAACCAAGCAGTTAGAAATGGGATTTGTAATCATTTTTTCAAAGGGAAAATAATACTGTCCTTAGGGACATGGTTTCATTTTAAACTCTAGGAGGAACAAAAATCTATCTTATTAGATTGTATTAGAGAAACTGCAAAAATATTGGATACTATGGCTAAAGATCCTATTCTTAAGAAAAGTTTCTCTACTCTCATTATTCCTTTTTAAAGACAAGTTGCCATCTTTACTAGAAATTCTAATTCTTCTTTGATGTAATAAATTACATTGACGTTCTTACCTCACTAGTTATCAGTTTCAAGTCAAGAACATAAAAAAATATATAGTCTGATCCTTCCATTTTATAGTGTCCTTTTAAAGAAGAGAAGGGACTGTCATCCCTAAGGCATTTATGAAGACTGATTGGGCAATCTCCAGCAGATAAGAGCCACGAGACAATTAGCAACATTCATCAAGATCACCTGAACAAATAGAAAGCAAGTATCTCTAGACTGGATATTCACATCTAAGTGAAATATAAATCTCTCCTGATACCTGGTATTTGGATATGGACTAATGAATAGTTTCATTCCTTTGAAATTATCCTCTCTTGGTAATATGTGTAAGGCAAGTCTCTGTGTCCTAAGAAACTATGCAAACATCCAGGATTTAAGAAATAATTGCTAAATGAAGAGATGGATTAAATAACTTATTTACACTGCTCTTTCATTCTATTGGCTTGGCTTGTAAGATTAACGAGTTTTCTGGTACCGTATATGCGGTCTCAGTGGAATTTAGTTTGCTAAGTTACTCTATTACATAGATAATGATAATGAAACATAGAATTCTGAAACTTGAAGGGATATTAAAGGTCAACTGATTCAATATCCTGATTTTCCCATTTGTAGAATGATTTTAGCATTTCAGGGGCCCGAAACAGGTCATCTAGTCAAAAGTTTGACAAAACATTTCATGAAAGATGGTAATACATTTTAGGCATCGAACTTGAATTAAATGCCAATGGTTTCGTTTAGGAAACAATTTAATGTTACATTTCACTTGATTAAATATATATGTTTTTACAAACTATGACTCTGGAGGAACCTACAACTTGCTGATAGTCTTTCCTATCAAAAGATCTTTATCTGGATGAGTGACATATTTATATAATCTGCTCCAGAGGTTAAAAATTAGTGTTGGTGGGCTATTAAAGACATGGACATTTTTAATTGAAGGGAAGAAAAAAATTCTAATATTCAAACTACATGGCAATAGAATGATATGCCCTAATAATATTAATTTAGCTCTGACCTGGTATAGTCAACCTAATAACTAAACTTAAAATTACATATTTACCTAGGGTTTTCTTAGTCAATGTCTCTATAATACAAACTTCAAAAGCATAGCAATTAAAGGTGTTCACAACAAAGTACACTGCTTAGCAACTAGTAGATCGTCAATAATTCATTAGTTAAAAAAAATGAGTTAAAGGGGTAACTAAAGAACGACTTGGATATTTTATTACGATAGTCATCCCTACTATGTCAATCAAGCACAAAGACGAAAGCAAAAAGACAGCATTAAGTAAAGAAGAAAGTCCAAACTGTGGCAGGAAGGCCAGCCTCGTGAGGTGTTCATAACCAACACGGAACAAAGACCTATGAATAAAATAGCCCACATCTTTTTTGTTATAATTTAAATCTGTATCCTCTTACTCTCACAAAGTTTACTTTTGTTATCTTTAAAACACACATCTTTTGATGAAGCTTTTTTTCAATTGGAAGGTAGTTGTTGTACAACATTACATAAGCTACAGGTATATAATACAGTGATTCCCAAATTTTAAAAATTATACTCCATTTACAGTTATTATAAAATGTTGTCCATATTTCCCATGTTTAACAATATATCTTTGTGCATTATTTTATATCTAATACTTTGTACTTCTTACTCCTCTACCCCTAAATTACCCCCTACCTTTCCCTCTCCCCACTGGTAAACACTAGTCTATTCTCCGTATCTGTGAGTCTGTTGCTTTTCTTCCAAAAAGAACAAAAAAAATTAATGGCCATTTGTTGTTTACTATACAATGAAACTATCCATTCTCTTTTCTTATAGTGACAACATACCATTTGCTTTGCCTGTCACTTGATCCTACCTCAGTCTGGAAGGACCATCATGTTTGGCATACTGCTCATCAATAACTAAGATGTGGGAAGGTAGCCCAAGCTCAGAAAATTGGCAGCTCTTTCTCTGAAACTAGCTTGCAGCAACCAAGAGACTGAAAATATTTGGGATAGTTTCATAGCAATGGTAGAAACCATAGACATTGCCCAAGAATTTCTGCAACTTGAATGCCCAGGGTTCCTCTGGCTCTCAAGCCTTCCTTTAGAGTCATCTCCATATCAACCAGAAGATAAGTTTCTGCTTATATGAACCATAGCCAGTTTCTGTTGCTTGAAATCCAGAAATTTTAACCAGTGCAGTGTTCTGGTGAGAATTTTAGGATCCTCATGTCTAGATTTACATATTTGATCTGTCGTTTACTGACTACATGATATTCGGCACATTCCTTGCTCTATGAAGCCCCAGTTTCCGTACTTGAAAAATGAAGATAAAATAATTTACCAAATAGAGTGGGTATAGGGATTAAATGGTGTTTGTGTAGCATCAAGCATTTAGTAAATACTCAGTAAATGTTTGCAGGATAATATGAATATAAAAGATAAAATGACTTTTCATAGAGGTACTATAGTTTAAGGATAATAACAGATAAAATTACTATTTCTCCAAGAGTTCGACTAAGTTCAGTTCAGTTCAGTTTAGTCAGTTCAGTTCAGTTGTATCCGACTCTTTGTGACCCCGTGGACTGCAGGATGCCAGGCCTCCCTGTCCATCACCAACTCCCAGAGCTTACCCAAACTCGTGTCCATTAAGTCAGTGATGCCATCCAAGCATCTCATCCTCCATCATCCCCTTCTCCTCCCAACATCAATCTTTCCCAACATTAGGGTCTTTTCAAATGAGTCAGCTCTTCACATCAGGTGGCCAAAGGACTGGAGTTTCAGCTTCAACATCAGTCCTTCCAATGAACACCCAGGACTGATTTCCTTTAGGATGGACTGGTTGGATCTCCTTGCAATCCAAGGGACTCTCAAGAGTCTTCTCCAACACCACAGTTCTAAAGCATCAATCCTTTGGCACTCAGCTTTCTTTATAGTCCAACTCTCACATCCATACATGACTACTGGAAAAAACATAGCCTTGACTAGACAGACCTTTGTTGACAAAGTAATGTCTCTGCTTTTTAATATGCTGTCCAAGTTGGTCATAACTTTCCTTCCAAGGAGTAAACATCTTTTAATTTCATTGCTGTAGCCACCATCTGCAGTGATTTTGGAGCCCAGAAAGAAAAAGTCTGCCACTGTTTCCACTGTTTCCCCATGAAGTGATGGGACTGGATGCCATGATCTCAGTTTTCTGAATGTTGACGTGTTGGGCATTGATAATAAATTTCTTAGATTTTAAGATCCATTTTAAGATTAAAATGAAAAATTTCTAAACTAGGCATCTGACAGTCAATATCTTCCTTTAATGAGGTTGTGGTTCCTCTAGGCCTTTCTTTTGTCTCTGCTCTGAAAAAGTGAAAATGTTAGTTGCTCAGTTGTGTCTAACTCTTTGTGACTCTATGGACTGCAGCTTGCCAGGCTCCTCTGTCCATGGGATTTCCAAGGCAAGAATATTGGAGTGGGAACACATTCCCCTTTCCAAGGGATCTTCCCAACTCAGGGATCGAACCTGGGTCTCCTACACTGCAGACAGATTCTTTACTGTCTGAGCCACCAAGAAAGTCTCTGCTTTAACCTGATATCAATAGGTGATGCAGTTTAAAATCAGTAGAGTCCTAACCCAGGAATCTCGGTGACTAACAGGACAGGTTCTGAATCACCCACACAATACACAGTGCAAGGGACCACATCTATTGCACATTTTTCAGCCTTTATTCTCTACCCAGGGTTCCCCAACCTCTGGGATCTAATGCCTGATAATTTGAATGGAGTTGAAAGGTGATAATAATAGAAATAAAGTGCACAATAAATGTAAAGCACTTGAATCATCTCAAAACCTTCACCCCACCTCCCATCTATTGAAAAATTGTCTTTCACAGAACTGTTCCCTAATGCCAAAAAGATTGGATACCGCTGCTCTAATTTAGTCTTTATGGAGAAAACGGGCAAAGTAACTTTATTAAATAATTATGCTGACCTACACTTGTCTTAGAGAGAAACCCACTTCTGGTTGGTGTTCAAGAGAGCTCTATGTTCAGCCTTCTGTTGTTGTGACTGTGGTAGCTGATGCTTGTTTTCTGTTGGGATAGCAGAGGACTGTTAGTTAAAGCACATGCTTACTGACCTATGGTCTTCCTTCGTGTTTATTGCCTCTGCTATCATGATCTTAAAGGGAAGAAGAGAAAAGAGCTCTCCTGCTAGAGCTGACTTCTGTTCCCTGTATGAGCAATATTAGCATTCACCGAGAGCTATTGATTTTTCCTGTTGGGGCCGGAGGCACATGGGTGAATCTTTTCATTTGCCAAATCACCTCAGTTTACCAACTTATTAAGTGAACTAAATGATTGTTACTGTGCAGAAGGGATAAGTCTGATTGATTAATTGTTGTAAAAGCCCTGGGGATCCAGGGACAGAAAGAAATAAAAAGACACGGCGCATTGTTTTCTTGGTGTTTTTTATTAATGTTGACTGAGGGGTATTGAGCCAGCCAAGCACACAGTGTTATATTGATTTTCAAAGTGAGCACTTAACTGATGCATCAACATTAAATATAAACATAATCCTATCGTGGGGAATAAAGCATGATCTCCTTCTTCTCGCCAGGTTTTGTTGATGCAGGGTTATTTAAAGCATGAAGGCCTCAGTCCCATTAGTGTCCACAATTGCTCAAGTTCAGTGTTTAAATAAGGGATACCTTAATAATTTATTTGAGGCTTGCCAGAATTGTGTGATGATTCTGAAGCATGGAGAAGGGAGAAAATGAAAAATAATTTCAAAAGTAGTGTTTTTTGGAGACACACAAAGGTGGATTCCAAATCTTGACCCAACATTTGTACAACTTACTAGAGGTATTTGAACCTCAGTTTCCTCATTTGTAAAACTGACATAACCTTACCAATAACCTTGAACTATTGTAAATTTGGGGCTTCCCTGCTAGCTCAGCAGTAAAGAATCCACCTGCAATGCAAGAGACACAGGTTCGATTCCTGGGTTGCAAAAGATCCCCTAGAGGAGGAAATGGCAACCCACTCTAGTATTCTTCTTTGGGAAATCCCATAGACAGAAGAGCCTGGAAAGCTTCAGTCTGTGGGGTCACAAGAGTTGGACAAGACTTAGCGACTAAACCACAACAGTAATTGCAAATTTTACAAGTATACGTAAGTTAGGTATCTAACTGTTAGTTGGAATATAATAAATATTTGTTCTTTTTCCTTCCAGTTTTTAAAAAAACAGACTAGAAGCTCTTGACTACAGGAGGAAATACTTTCTACAGATTACAAGTGGGAAGATGACAGTGAAATAAAGACTGTTTGGGATTCAGGAGCACAAAAGTCCTTAAATCATCTAGAAAACTACAAAGTGCATTCAAAGCCACTTTTTTCCCTATCAATTACAAAATTGTAGTCAAAATAAGAAGGCTGGATTATTTTTCAGGGATAACTTCCCAGCACTACTTATCTAAAGGTGATGGATAAATGACTTCTGTGATCCTCATCCCCAAATGCGGCATGAGTGGTAATGGTAAGTTATAGGTGGGGCATTATATGGAGGAGGCAACATTAAATAAAAAATAATGGAATAAAATATCAGTGATTGGTATAAGAGAAAAGAGTTCAAAGGGGGAGAAAGTGCCTGTGGTATGTGCTAAGTCCCTTCAGTCATATCCGACTCTTTGCAACCCATGGACTGTAGCCCACCAGGATCCTCCGTCCATGGGATTCTCCAGGCAAGAACACTGGAGTGGGTTGCCAAGCCCTTTTCCAGGGGAGCTTCCCAACCCAGGGATCAAACCTGTGTCTCTGTCTCCTGCAGGTGGGTTCTTTACCACTAGCATCCCCTGGGAAGCCCTGGAGAGTGCACTGTGCTATTTTAAATGAGGGGCATGGAGGACCTCCCTGAGAATGGGCTGTTTGAAGATACCTGGGAAAAGTGGAGAAGAGAACCTTGAGGATGCTTCATGGATGGCATTCCTGACAGGAGGAGGATCAGAGCAACCTTGTAAGACGTGGGGTGGGGTGGGGAGGGGCACTGTGTCTGGGGCATGGGGCCCAGGGTAGGGAGGTTGGAGCTGAGACCTGAGATGGGGTCACAGTGGGTTCGGTGGCTTTTGTTCTAAGTACAGTGGGCAGTCACCAGGGGTTTGAGCAGAGGAGAGATGTACCTGACAATTCTAAAGGTTAGTTGTGGTTGATGTTTCAGAAGACGACAATGGGAACGATATCTATACTGATGAGGTCTGTACATAGAAATGAAAAAAATGGGAAAAACTGATACCTTAGGAAGAAGTAGGCACTTCTTTTGAGCACTTACTCCTTCCAAAATGTAAAGAGATGAAAGGAGTGATTAAACATATTGTGTCACTCTTCTCACTCTTTGTGACACCTTGAAGTGAAGTTTCCAGGACTAGCTTTGAATTTTGGAGTACTTTACTAATGATTTTGTTTTTATCTTTGAAGGCAGACATGGCGTCGTAGCTTTGTACTTCTAGCTCTTCTTTCAAAAGCTGACACCTGGTAGACACAGATATATGTTGACTAAATTAATACCACAGAGAGACTAATATCTGCACATATGCTACTTCAGTTGCAATTCATCTGTTTCCACATTTATTGTCATCTTATTTGACCCTGATGGTAATCCTGAGGGAGGCTATTACATCTTATGACATCCAGAGATGTCTCATAAAATGTGTTGAGATCACTGAGGCTCAGGGAGGTTAAACAACAACTGAAGTCACATAATTTTTTTTTTTGAAGTCACATAATTAAAAGTGATAAAAGTTGGATATAAACACTAAATCACATTATCTCTTACCAAGATCCTATGCCACATTTGCTGCAAATGTCCTTCCAACATGCACCATCTGAGGTAATCCTTTACTCTATATCCCAGGACTGTGTGCAGTTTGCTATGATTATTTGCTCAGTCATGTCTGACTCTTTGCAACCCCACAGATGGTAGACCACCAGGCTCCTCTGTCCATGGGATTCTCCAGGCAAGAATACTGGACTGCGTTCCATGCCCTCCTCCAGGGGATCTTCCCAACCCAGGGATCAAACCCAGGTCTTGCTCATTGCAGGTGGATTTTTTACCATCTGAGCCATGAGGGAAGTCCAAGAATACTGGAGTGGATAGCCTATCCCTTCTCCGGGGGACCTCCCTGACCCAGGACTTGAACCAGGGTCTCCTGCATTGCAGGCAGATTCTTTACCAGCTGAGCTACCAGGGAAGCCCCAAGGCTAATCCTAATTAAAACTAGCTATCAAATCTGATGTGTATATAAGCGCTGAAAATCGATAGGTAACATCTATAGGTATCCAAAAACAACTGTACATAATAAGGAAGTGGGTGAATTTTCAGACATTAGGAATGCACATTTTTCACCTTAAATGTATTGGAATAAGAGTTCTTCAGAATTAAGTGAGCCTAGAAGGCTCTGAATGAAGACTCTAATATGACAGATTGACAGCTACACAGGGTATTTAGCCATTTATGCCATGCTCTAGAGTTTTGAAAAGGCACCTAATTTTAGTGGCAGGTAAGAGACCTAATTGCATGTCAATATCTTGACTGTTTTTTTCTGCTCTGGCAAAGCTGCATGTTTCTCTTAGATTTTTGTCGTCTTACCAGAGCCCTATTGTTGGCCAGTCTCCATTTACAGAGATCAAGTTAGTTTCTCCCACCGTAAACTTGTCCCTTGCCTTTTAGTAAACCTTTACCAAGAGCCAAACTTGCTCATTCATAATTTAAACAGAGGGAAATAAGACTTATCATGGAATGAGCATTTAAGCAGGTTTTTAACTACGGGGAACCTCTGGAGACAAAGCCATCACCCCATCTGATCCTCTCCATCAGTGACTCTTGGGTTCTCATTATCCTATTTGGTATTTCAAAACTGAAACCACTGTACAAACACCAAGGGCATCACTCATTGCTACCAGATAAAAAAAGGCAGCAAAAAAATGTGCCAGTGTCAGCGTGCAATGAGGGTCCAAAAAAGAAACAGATGCACAAATGATTCATCATCATCAATAGGAACTGCCAAGATGAGATGAAAAGGGAAAAAAATTAGAAACTCTTTCCATTGTGCTAATGATACCACTGTCTGAGATTGAAGGGGAGCACAGCTCTTTCACTATCAATTATATTTTGCTATTTAATTTAATTTTGGTAACTACTTAGTTCAGAGGTAGAGAGTAGAGTTTTCATATATGTATTTAGCACACACCTAAAGATCATTTATTCTGTCCCCTATTCTATACTACGAGCTTTATAAATACTTATTTAAATATCAGAAATTCTTGGTCAGTTTCCTTGCTGTACAGGTTCTTCTTCTCTTTCTCGTTTCTCTTCTTTATCATTAGTATGTAATATTTCTGTGAATTTCCCAAGGTCAGTCTTTACAATGAATAATAGTTGACAGCTGACCTCCTGACTTTATCCTAGAGGACATTAAGGGAAAAATCCAAAATATATTTATTTTATGATTTCTAAATTTTAATTTTAACTATGATTTCTAAAATTTAATTTTAACTATGTCACCATAAAATCTTATGCACAGAAACTTGACGACTTTTGCAGAGAAGAAATTTTTTCAACATTGGACAGATCATGCAGTTCTTTCTCTATAAATGCCATTTATCATGCCATTCTTTCTCTATAAATGTTATTGTCATATTTCCTGCACTACCAATGAGGGGAAAATACTCACCCAAACAGCTATGATAGCAATAGTTAGAGAAAAGTCAGAAGAAGGAGGCAATAAATGCACCTCTCCCCCTGATGAATAAGTGATTTTTCTAGGCATCTGCTGGAGAAAAATAATAATCATAATTTATATGTTCTTTCTTCATCTACTGAAATCACCATTTGTTCTGAGTTGTAAATACAAACAAATTAAAAAGAAAGAGTGAATTACAAAAATGCAAGCTCAGCTTTTTTTCCCCAACCTGCAGAAAAAGAGCCTGATCCTGAAATAAAACTATGAATCAGTTAATGACAGTGTTGGATTTTGTGAGAGATTTAGCTTCTCAGCTAATGTGTCTCCCATTGTGGTGAAATTTCAATATGACCCAGTGACTATTTTTCCTTTTATTTCTCTGGCAAGATGGGAGGAAGGGCAGGAAGGTTGAGAGCTGGTAAGACTGTGACTCTGTAGCAGACACTACAGTTTTCTTGTTTGTGAATGTATTGAATCGTAGTAACACACCTGACAAAAAGAATTATGTCTTTTCGCGGGCTTGTGTTCTTTATTGCTCACATTATCTCTTGGGAAAAAAACAAACAAACAAACAAACAGGTGAATTCAACAGGCTATAAATCTTCCCTAACATACAGTATGATACTGTCTCCTGGTGGAAGAGAAGGCTCAGGGAACACAGAGAACCTCCCTACCATGGATGGAACACGTGTTGGAGAGAGAAATGAAAAGTCACAACACTGGGGCTTCCATCCCGCCTCCCCAAACGAATCTTTCCCTTTAGGTTTCCAAATCAGACCGACAATCAAGAGGGATGATTACAGACACCCAGAATCTATCTGAACTAGTACCTCCTTATTTCCAGCAGGTTAGTTCTGTTTCTAGTAAGCAAACCACATTAGTGAACATATGCAATTCCCTATTTACACTAGTAATGAAGGGGGGAAGAGCAGCCCCAAAATATTGGAAAATAAATCTAGCTTTTTATATTGAAGAACAGTAATAATTTTCAATGTGCCTTTCAATAAATTTCCCTTAAAATATGCACAAAGATATAAAAAAGGGCAAAAAGTTAACAACCAGACTATAAATGAAAAATAAGACCTAAAGCAATGTGTGAGGGAAATCGCTAATAACATCATTAGTGAAGACAGATTGAGAAGATTACTTTCAAGTCCATATATAGTATTTTTTTCTGAGCCAGAATAGCCCAGATGGCCATAAGAAACTGAAAGAAAAAAAAAAAAAAAGAGTTTGATTCAACCCCTTCCTACCATTCAGCTCCTAAGTCGGGGGTGGAGGGAAATGGGGCTTCCCTAAAAATACTCTTCTGCTTTCTTGTTTTCCTTTTTTATTCCTCCTTCCTTCCTTCATCCTTCCCTCTCTTCCTTCCTTCCTTTCTCTTTCCTTCCTCCTACTCAACATCCCTCCCTCTCTTTCTTTCTTTCATTTCCTTTCCCTTCCTTCCTTCCTCTGTCCCTCCCTTCCTCTCCTTTTTCATTCTTTCTTTCCGTCTTTTTTTTTCTTTCTTTCTCTTCCTTCCATCCTTCTTTTCCCCCATCCATCTTTCTATACAGGGTTCTAACTGTTGCTTCTTGACTCATAAACAGGTTTCTCAGGAGACAGGTGAGATGGTCTGGCATTCCTATCTTTTTAAGGGCTTTCCACAGTTTATTATGGTCCACATAGTCAAAGGCTTTGGCGTAGTCTATGAAACAGAGGTAGAATTTTTCTGGAATTTCTGGAATTCCCTAGCTTTCTCTATGATCCAGAGAATGTTGGCAGTTTGATCTCTGATTCCTCTTCCTTTTCTAAATCCAGCTTGGACATCTGGAAATTCTTGGAGCAAGAACTTTACTTCTTGCAAAAACAATAAATAAATCAATAAAATAGAACCCGGAATATGTGACATTGACTTTAGGCTTATAGAGAAGTGAGGGACCTGTTTATGGAGATTGGAAAAATGACTTCTGTGGACTTGTATTTATTTCTCTCTTCAACTAAGAGTGTTATTCAGGGAAAAAATATTTGATATTACTATTGCTTCAGATAATTTGGAATACAAATATCATAGCTTATGACTTTAGGCAAAGGAGCAGCACAGCTGAATTTTCCAGCTTGCCTTAATTGTTACTGAGTGCACTTGACATGGTGCTAAGATGGAGATGACTCAGAAAAGACCTTGCAGGTTTTCGAGAAAATATTATTGGTAAAAGAGTTATTACAGAAATACTTGCACTGGAGGGGTAGGAAGTTGTAACAATTTCTCATCGCCAAGTTACAGTGACAAAATGGAATAACAATAAGTCACAACCTCAGGGCAGAGAACGAATCAATAGCATGTCCATAAAGTACTTGGTTCCATTTTCTGAAGAGATGAAAGTGGGCCCCAGAAAATCCTCTCATTTGGACAAATTGGCTCAGGAAAAAAAAAAAAAGACTCAAGAGATAGTCTCAAAAAATCCAATAAATTCATGGTACTTAAAATTAAAGTTCAAGACACATTAGAACCTAGGATGGCCCCCATAATTCCAAATCCCTGTTATTTACACCCTTTTATAATCACCTCCTCTTGACTGTGGACAGGACTGTGATTCTAAAAAACAGAATGCAAAAAAGTACTTAATATTTACAGGAAAAGTTTGCTGACCTCTGAATAGAACAAAAGAAGCAAGTAACCATCTATTAAGTTTCCTAATTTATTTGATCATGAAACATATTATTTTGTGCTAAAACTTATTTTTCCGAGAAGCACAAAAATTAAAAATACTTTCAGCATTTTGAGGGAAGAAAAGTTGGGATTTAAGCTGCATAGTGTAAAAATAAAATTTTCTCATAAGCTTTGTCTATTACTCCAGTTTAAATTTATCAAATTATGATTGTGAAGGCATGCATGCATGCTCAATTATGTCCGACTCTTTGCAACCCCATGGACTGTAGCCCACCAGGCTCCTGTCCATGGGATTTCCTAGGCAAGAATACCAGAGTGGTTGCCATTTCCTTCTCCAGATTAAGGTATGATATGATATGTGTAAAATTTCATATAACATATATAAATATATATATATATTTGTCTAAATAAACAATTTTTTTTCTAAAACAATATTCACTGTGGCAAGGGCATATTGATAAAGATATAATTATATATATTGATATGCCTGCATGCATGCTAAGTCACTTCAGTCATGTCTGATTCTTTGCAACCCTATGGACTATAGTCTGCCAGACTCCTCTGTCCATGGGATTCTTCAGGCAAGAATACTAGAGTAGGTTGCCATGCCCTCCTCCAGGGGATCTTACTGACCCAGAGATCAAACCCATGACTCCCGCATTGCAAGCAGATTCTTTACCACTGAGCCACCTGGGAAGCCCATATATTGATACATGAGTGTTTAATTTGATGAAATCTTTCAGGTAAGCACTTACTTCAATGCTTACGTGTGTTACTTAACAAGCATAAAATAGCTTTTATTTCCATTTTTGTAAGCCCTAATGCAATAATGGATTTAAGCAATGTTCATCAGTGATTGCCAAAACCTCTAGAGGAAAAGTAAACAGAGGACTTATTCCAGAAAGTACAATATTATTCCATGAATGCCTTGCTGATCATATAATGAAACATGCACCTTTACAACAGAGGAATCAGGTTGACCCTGGAAAATCAATCATCTTCCCATAATGCATGACACTGTATGATTCCTGATGACAAATAATGAAGGACAAAAGAGCACCTAGAAAGTAGTCTTGCCAGGACTTTAGACTTTACAAAAAGAACAAAAGATATGGGGACAAGCTAAATTATATCATGAAAAAGTAATCAAATGAAACCTGAATGTGTAAGTTCTACTGAAAAACTGACTTGTTTCCCTGAAACCAGTTGATGGCACAGGAACAATAAAATGGAAAGGTGGGCACAAAAAAGAGATTTAAGAAATAGAGGACAACCAAACGCAGTGGGTGAAAATGGTAGATTCTGATTCCAACTGACTAACTCGATGGCAGGACGTTTTTTCTTTAGTTTCAATATGAGCTGAGCACTTGATTATAGAAAACAACTACCATTAGTTTTTAGAATTTATAATTCTAAATTTCTAGAATTTAACTTTTATATGTAATAAGTGATTTAGGCATTATGTAAATTATTCATATTCTTTTTATAAAATAAATGTATATGGACAAATATAGTAGTGAAAGATAATAATATATTATATAAAACACTCTGCAAAACAGCTTAAAAATAAAAAATGATTTAGTAAAGAAATACATCAAATCTAAGAGGAGAAATTATTGACAACTGTCGTGTATAAATAAGGGGTTGATGAGGGTTAAGTTAACAGGCTATTCTGTTTGCTCTTACATATCTGAAAATTTTCAGAATGAAAGACTGATTTCTTATAATCTTATATCCTTTAGTTTAACTAGTTCCCTTCTGGGATGTAGGGCTATTGCAATTATAAGAGAAGTGGACACCTAATTTTGCAAAAAGATATTAATGAAAGCATTATTTATCTTGGGTTAAAAAGAACCTCACTTTTAGGGTGTTTTAGAATTAAATATTAATGAAACTTGGAGTATTATGCTAACAAAAAATTTATAGTGACATGGGAAAAAATCCTACAAACTTTAAGGAAAATGCTGGATAAAAATTATGTGTGTGTGTGTGTGTGTGTGTGTGTGTGTGTGTGTGTATAATATATAGCACATAAAATAAACATAAAAAAAGAGGAATAAGCACATCAACTTTGGTGTCCTTCTCCAGGGAAGCTTTCCAATCCAGGGATTGAACCTGGGTCTCCTGCATTGCAGGAAGATTCCTTACCATCAGAGCCACCAGGGAAGCCATTATTTTCTTAATACATGACTTTTTGTTCTTTACACACTTTAGTGTACTCATCAAAATTTCTATAATTAGTAAACATGCATGTATTTGATAAGCAGTGAAGTTCAGTTCAGTCGCTCAGTCCTCTCTGACTCTTTGTGACCCCATGGACTGTAGAAAGCCAGGCTTCCCTGTCCGTCACCAACTCCAAATTCACATTCATCAGTCGGCGATATCATCTAACCATCTCATCCTCTGCCGTCCCCTTCTCTTCCTGCCTTCAATCCCTCCCAGCATCAGGGTCTTTCCAATGAGTCAGTTCTTCGCATCAGGTGGCCAAAGTACTGGAGCTTCAGCTTCAGCATCAGTCCTTCCAGTGAATATTCAGGACTGATCTCCTTTAGGATGGACTGGTTGGATCTCCTTGCAGCCCAAGACACTCTCAAGAGTCTTCTCCAACACCACAATTCAAAAGCATCAGTTCTTCAGCACTCAGCTTTCTTTATAGTCCAATCTCACATCCATACATGACTACTGGAAAAACCATAGCTTTGACTAGACAGACCTTTGTTGGCGAAGTAATGTCTCTGCTTTTTAATATGCTGTCTAGGTTGGTCATCTCACACGCTAGCAAAGTAATGCTCAAAATTCTCCAAGTCAGGCTTCAGCAACACATGAACCATGAACTTCCAGATGTTCAAACTGGATTTAGAAAAGGCAGAGGAACCAGAGATCAAATTGCCAACATCCGCTGAATCATTGAAAAAGCAAGAGAGTTCCAGAAAAACATCTATTTCTGCTTTATTGACTATGCTAAAGCCTTTGACTGTGTGCATCACAACAAACTGTGGAAAATTCTGAAAGAGATAGGAATACCGGACCACCTGACCTGCTTCTTGAGAAACCTGTATGCAGGTCAGGATGCAACAGTTAGAACTGGACATGGAACAACAGACTGGTTCCAAATAGGAAAAGGAGTATGTCAAGGCTGTATATTGTCACCCTGCATATTTAACTTATATGTAGAGTACATCATGAGAAATGCTGGGCTGGAGGAAGCACAAGCTGGACTCAAGATTGCCGGGAGAAATATCAATAACCTCAGATATGCAGAGGACACCGCCCTTATGGCAGAAAGTGAAGAGGAACTAAGAAGCCTCTTGATGAAAGTGAAAGAGGAGAGTGAAAAAGTTGTCTTAAAGCTCAACATTCAGAAAACTAAGATCATGGCATCTGGTCCCATCACTTCATGGCAAATAGATGGGGAAATAGTGGAAATAGCATCAGACTTTATTTTGGGGGGCTCCAAAATCACTGCAGATGATGATTACAGCCATGAAATCAGAAGACGCTTACTCCTTGGAAGGAAAGTTATGACCAACATAGGTAGCATATTACAAAACAGAGACATTACTTTGCCAACAAAGGTCCATCTAGTTAAGGTTATGGTTTTTCCAGTGGTCATGTATGGATGAGAGTTGGACTATAAAGAAAGCTGAGTGCCAAAGGATTGATGCTTTAGAACTGTGGTGTTGGAGAAGACTCTTGAGAATCCCTTGGACTGCAAGGAGATCCAACCAGTCCATCCTAAAGGAGATCAGTCCTGGGTGTTCATTGGAGGGACTAATGTTGAAGAAGAAACTCCAATCCTTTGGCCACCTGATGCAAAGAACTGACTCATTGGAAAAGACCCTGATGCTGGGAAAGATTGAGGGCAGGAGGAGAAGGGGATGACAGAGGATGAGATGGTTGGATGGCATCATTGAGTTGATGGACATGGGTTTAGGTGGACTCCGGGAGTTGGTGATGGACAGGGAGGCCTGGCATGCTGCAGTTCATGGGGTCGCAGAATCAGACACAACTGAACTGAACTGAGGTTGGTCATAGCATTTCTTCCAAGGAGCAAGTGTCTTTTAATTTCATGGCTGCAGTCACCATCTGCAGTGATTTTGGAGCCCCGCAAAATAAAGTTTCTCACTGGTTCCATTGTTTCTGCATCTATTTGACATGTGATGGGACCAGATGCCATGATCTTCATTTCCTGTATGCTAAGTTTTAAGGCAACTTTTTCACTGTCATCTTTCCCTTTCATCAAGCGTTTCTTTAGTTCTTCTTCGCTTTCTGCCATAAGGATGGTGTCATCTTGAATACCTTAGGTTATTGATATTTCTCCCAGCAATCTTGATTCCAACTTGGGCTTCATCCAGCCTGGCATTTCTCATGATGTACTCTGCATATAAGTTAAACAAGCAGTGTGACAATATACAGCCTTGACATACTTCTTTTCAGATTTGAACTGGTCTGTTGTTCCATGCCCAGTTTCATGTCTTGACCTGCATACAAATTTCTCAGGAGTCAGGTCAAGTGCTCTGGTATTCTCATCTCTCAAAGAATTTTCCAAAGTTTGCCACACAGTCAAAGGCTTTGGTGTAGTCAATAGAGCCACAGTAGATGTTTTTCTGGAATTCTCTAGGTTTTTTGATGATTCAATGGATGTTGGCAATTTGATATCTGGTTCCTCTGCCTTTTTTCTATATCAAGTTTGAACATCTGGAATGTCACAGTTCGTGTACTGTTGAAGCCTGGCTTGGAGGATTTTGAGCATTACTTTGCTAGCAGGAAAGAGAGTGCAGTTTTGTGGTAGTTTGAAATTGTTTGGCATTGCCTTTCTTTTGGATTGGAATGAAAACTGACCTTTTCCATCCCTGGGGCCACTGCTGAGTTTTCCAAAGTTGCTGGCATGTTGAGTGCAGCACTTTTACAGTATCATCTTTTAGGATTTGAAATAGCTCAACTGGAATTTCATCACCTCCACTAGCTTTGTTCATAGTAATGCTTCCTATGGTCCACTTGACTCTGCATTCCAGGAAGTCTGGTTCTAGGTGAGTGATCACACCATTTTGGTTACATTGGTGTTGAAGATCTTTTTTGTATAGTTCTTCTGTGTATTCTTGCCACCTCTTCTTAATATCTTCTGCTTCTGTTAGGTCCATACCATCTATCCTTTATTTTGTCCATTTTTGCATGAAATATTCCCTTGGTATCTCTAATTTTCTTGAAGAGATCTCTATTCTTTCCCATTCTATTGTTTTCATCTATTTCTTTACATTGATCACTGAGGAAGGCTTTCTTATCTCTCCTTGCTATTCTTTGGAACTCTACATTCAAATGCATATATCTTTCATTTCTTCCCTTGCCTTTAGCTTCTCTTCTTTTCTCAGCTATTTGTAAGGCCTCCTCAGACAACCATTTTGCCTTTTTGCATTTTTTGGAGATGGTCTTGATCCCTGTCTCCTGTACAATGTCATGAACCTCTGTCCATAGTTCTTCAGGCACTCTGTCTAACAGATCTAAACCCTTGAATCTATTGGTCACTTCCACTGTATAACCATTAGGGATTTGATTTAGGTCATGCCTGAATGGCCTAGTGGTTTTCCCTAGTGTCTTCAATTTAAGTCTGAATTTGGCAATAAGGAGTTCATGATCTGAGCTGCAGAGAGCTCCTGGTCTTGGCTTTGTTGACTTTATAGAGCTTCTCCTTCTTTGGCTGCAAAGAATAAAATCAATCTGATTTCGGTATTGATCAATTGGTGATGTCCGTGTGTAGTCCTTTCTTGTGTTGTCAGAAGAGGGCGTTTGCTGTGACCAGTGCATTCTCTTGGCAAAACTCAGTTAGCCTTGCCCTGCTTCGTTTTGTACTCCAAGGCCAAATTTGCCTGTTACTCCAGGTATCTCTTGGCTTCCTACTTTTGCATTCCAGTCTCCAATAATGAAAAAGGACATCTTTTATTGTATGTTAGTTCTAGAAGGTCTTGTAAGTCTTCATAGAACCATTCAACTTCAGCTTCTTCAGCATTACTGGTTAGGGCATAGACTTGGATTCTATGATATTGAATATTTTGCCTTGGAAATGAACAGAGGTCATTCTGTCATTTTTGAGACTGCATCCAAGTACTGCATTTTGGACTCTTTTTTTTACTATGATGATTACTCCATTTCTTCTAAGGGATTCTTGCCCACAGTAGTAGATATAATTGTCATCTGAGTTAAATTCACCCATTCCAGTCCAGTTTACTTCACTGATTCCTAAAATGTTGATGTTCACTCTTGCCATCTCCTGTTTGACCACGTCCAGTTTGCCTTGATTCATGGACCTAACATTTCAGGTTCCTATGCAATATTGCTCTTTACAGCATCAGACTTAAGTTCCATCACCAGTCCCATCCACAACTGGGTATTTTTGCTTTGGCTCCATCCCTTCATTCTTTCGGGAGTTATTTCTCCACTGATCTCCAGTAGCATATTGGGCACCTACCAACCTGGGGAGTTCATCTTTCAGTTTCTGATCTTTTTGCCTTTTCATACTGTTCATGGAGTTCTCAAGCCAAGAATACTGGTTTGCCATTTCCTTTTCCAGTGGACCACATTTTTTCAGAACTCTCCACCATGACTCGTCCATCTTGGGAGGCCCTACATGGCATGGCTCATAGTTCCATTGAGTTAGACAAGGCTGTAGTTCATATGATCAGTTTGGTTAGTTTTCTGCGATTGTAGTTTTCATTCTGTCTGCTCTCTGATGGATAAGGGTAAGAGGCTTATGGAAGCTTGCTGGTGGGAGAGACTGATTGATAGGGAAATAAGTGAAACAAGCAACTAATATCTGAGTAAATGGTTTCTAATTGTTTTAGAGAATTCTTACAAAGTAAGAGGGTTCCCCTGGTAGCTCAACTGGTAAAGAATCCACCTGCAATGCAGGAGACCCTGGTTCAATTCCTGGGTGTGGAAGATCTTCTGGAGATGGGATAGGCTACCGACGCCAGGATTCTTGGGCTTCCCTGGTGACTTAGACGGTAAAGAATTCACCTGCAATGTGTGAGACCTGTTTAGATCTCTGTGTTGGGAAGATCCCCTGCTGGAAGGCATAGCAACCCATTCCAATATTCTGGTACGTGTCTGCTCAGTATTCACATTTCAATTTTTCTTTCCACCTATATTTGCATTTTCTTATAATTTGAAGAAATCCTTTTTCAATTACCATGTCAGTGACTAGTTAACTTCGTAACTATGTAGGTTCTCTTTGAGAACAGTTGGGGTAATATTTATCCAGCTGGAGTATAGAGTTTGGTGGAGTTCAGGTTAGCTGACTGCACATTCTCTTCGTAGTCTTTACCAAATGTCTTAGGTTTTTCAAATTATTATTTTTAAAAAATCAAGTTATTTGAAAAAATGTCTAGAACCTCTGTTCTCCCATCTGGAACCCAGAGATACGCAGAAGTTACGATGTAATGGTATTTCAACAAAGGATAGCTTTACCATTCTATTCCCACAGTCTTGCTGGACAGTGAGAGCATAAGATAAATATTAACAGACATTGGCCAGGTATTTTTTCTCCTTTGCTACTTTGAGTTTTATGTCTGAGAAGGCTAATTAGGACCTGACATAAGATAGGCTGTTTTTCTAATTCTGTAACCCTTTTTGATTCCTTTAAGTTTTTGTACAAGGAACTGCACTCCCTTCTATAACTTAATTATTTTTTCCCCTTAAGTCTACTTGCAGTGCTGGGTGAACATTCAATATGAGGGGATTCCTGCCTATAGAAATAAGCATTGCAAGCTTCACATCTGGGCTGAGAATTGGAAATATTGGGAAACGCATTCCAGGCATACTTTCACAAACTCTTCAGCCTCCACACTGCAACTACTGCATTTATATTTTATGCATATAGATATATGCTGTTTAATAATTCATAGAGCTGGATACACTTGCTACAAGGCGATGTGATGTTCTCATTTGATCTACTTTGGTAGAATCACTTTCTGTCAGAGAATTTACGGCAGTCATGGGCCCAGTAAATATTTAATAGCATTAGAGACATCAGAATCTATTTTTCTTTGAAGAGTGCTTAATTATGTCAATTTCCCATGATGAGATGCTAAAGTCAGTGCTATTTAAATTTGTAATAACTGGGTGGAGGTGGAGAAGTCTTGCATGAGGCTCCCCTCCCACAAGAAGTTAATGTATGTGAATTTAACAAGGTATTCAGGCAGAACTTCAGCCTCATTAATTTGGGCCACACAAATTAAATATTTGTAATACTTCAAATGTGCTTGAGCTAAAGTTTACCTGATACTATCAGGAAAGATCAGCTAAGCTGCATGGGCACATAAACAACACAGACGGAAAAAGTTCAAACCGCTTTTACTGTGTCCTCTCTTTCCATGTATTTTGGTAGGTATTATTTGCCTACATATTAGATAGAATCATATGTTGATGTTTGATGACTGTTATGAAGAAGAGCAATTTCATATGGGTCAACTTATGAGCTTTAATCATTTTAGCACAAAAACTCTGATGATGGAATAAACATCATCTCTGTCAGTTCTTTCCAGTTGGTGACAAACCAGGCTATACTTTTGATACATTTTTCATACATTACCACTAAAATCTCCTAAGCCAAGACCTTAGCTGATGAAAAAGTTGATAGGATAAGCAACCCAGTTCCATTTGGCTTTCCAAATAACTACACGCATTTGGCCTCAAGAGTGAGAGTTATAACTTGCAGTTCCTAGTAAAGTCAGAACATATGGCTTCTCTCTGAATAAACTATAACAGGGTTCTCTGTGCATAATCACAGCTTTCACTCAAATGTCTTATTGCAGTAATTTTTACGTCGTCTAAAGAGGAAATTTTTTAAAATTTGTATTGTCTTTTGGACACAAAACAATATTAAAATTTTAGAATAATTGCCTTTGGAGAAGTTTGTTTATAGAAATGCAGTTATAATTAATCTAGAAAACAAAACACATAAACTTTGTTTAAAACACTTTTATATTACTGAGTACTAAGTATTTTGGATTCCCTGATGGCTCAGGCAGGAAAGTGTCTGTCTGCAATGCAGGAGACCTGGGTTCGATCCCTGGGTTGAGAAGACCCCTGGAGAAGGCAATGGCAGCCCACTCCAGTATTCTTGCGTGGAGAATCCCATGGATGGAGGAACCTGGTTGACTGCAGTCCATGGGGTCGCAAAGAGTAGGACACGACTGAGCAACTTCACTTCCTTTCACTTTCACTAAGTATTTTCTGTTTAATAATAATAATTGAACACAATATTTGAAGTGAAAGAGAGTTGTATTTCCAATTACATGTTTCAATTATATGTGTACTAACTTGAAGATTCTTTAAATCACAGAAGTAAAGGAGTAGACAATATCAAATTTACCAATCCAACATCAAAGATCAAACCAGTCAGTCCTAAAGGAAATCAACCCTGAGTATTCATTAGAAGGACCGATGCTGAGGCTGAAGTTCCAATACTTTGGCCATCTGATACAAAGAGCCGATGCATTGGAAAAGACCCTGATGCTGGGAAATATTGAAGGCAAAAGGATGAGGGGGCAGCAAAGCATGAGAAAGTTGGATAGCATCACCAACTCAATGGACATGAATTTGAACAGCCACCAGGAGATGGTGAAGGACAGAGGAGGCTGGCATACTGCAGTCCATGGGGTCACAAGGAGTTGGACATAACTTAGCAACTGAACAATAACAGCAACAATTTGCATTTTAATCTCTTTACCAAGTGGTGCATTCAGTTAAGGCAGAGAAAATCTCATGTACATTTTCAGATCTTTCAAATACCTACCAGGTACAAACTCAGTGATTTTGTGCAAACAAAACTGTATGAATTTGTTCCATCAAATTACATACTTCTATGTATAATATATCAGGGACTCATATTTGGCCCATCTGTGCATTTTATGCCCTTGACCACAAAGTGGGTGCAACAAGAGACAAGAGACCCACACTGGGTCAACCAGGCTTACTTATGGGATTTTTGCTAGAATTGCTGGCAAAAAGAATCATCTTTTTATACCTTACTCTAATGCAATTCACCATAACTCTTTCAAAGAATATTTGCAAAATTCCTGTTATGTACCAGGCCTTACACACCACAAATGGAAACTCTCCCTGAGAGAAAAATGGGATGAAAATCAAAGACTGATGATATTACTTGAACATCAGAAGTTAGCTGCCAGTGAAGGCCATTTATAAAGTTTATACATCTATAGTTTATATATTTATAAACATATAAAGATAGTCTATAAATATATAAAGATAATCTATAAATATGTAGTTTGCTGGGTTGTCAATGGTAACAAAGTATCTGAAAAATATGTTTTCTGAAATTAAGTTTAGGTATTGTTCAGACAACTTTATTATCTCTTAGACCCAGCTCATCATTCTGAGGAGATAAGGCTTAGGATTCACATCACCCATGCATCTATGCATTTGACTAATGCAGTTTCAGTTACTGGTACATAGACACACTCACACGTACACATATACATCTCACATATATATTCATCTGTATATATTCATGCCTAAAATTTAAATTGTTCAGGTAATTTTGCTTGTCCCACATGAATGTGAAGGGGCAGTTGTAAATCTGTACACCCTCAGATGATTTTAGTTTGTCTAGTCCTCTCATAATAAAAGCAGTTATATTAATGGTTGTATATAAGGATTTTTCATATAATGTGTTTCACTTATTGAGGAATTATGATTTGAAAACTCTCCCTTGAATCACTGAAACTTTGCTTATCATAGCAAAAAGTATTGGTGTTACATAAATGGCCACTACTTTCATAAACTACAATATCCCTATGGCCTTTATATACCTAGATAGCCCCTAAAATTGAGAAATATACTGAAATAAACTGGTGAATGCTGAATGAAGCCTAAACATCAGAATAAGCATGTATGAGTCTGTTTTTTAATAGGATATGTATATATTCAAACTCCTAATTTTCACATATAAATTCACCACTACACACACACATGTACGCACAAAGGTCCAAAAGGTACTCTATAAATATGTCAAGAGTAATTAGCCCTGGGACCCTAAATTGTTTGAAAAAAATTTTAAAGCTATTGTCATTTTCTACAGTACTCCCTTATTATAACTTTTAGTTATGAGAAGGACAATATCCAAGAGACTTGACCCTATGATTCAAGATCAAAACAAATTGGCTTTACAGATTAATTTGTACTTTTTTTCCAAAATCACTGCAAATGGTGACTGCAGCCATGAAATTAAAAGACACTTGCTCCTTGGAAGAAAAGTTATGAACAACCTAGATAGCATATTAAAAAGCAGAGACATTACTTTGCCAACCAAGGTCCGTCTAGTCAAAGTTATGGTTTTTCCAGTAGTCATGTATGGATGTGAGAGTTAGACTGTAAAGAAAGCTGAGCACCAAAGAATTGAAACTTTTGAACTGTGGTGTTGGAGGACTCTTGAGAGTCCCTTGGACTGCAAGGAGATCCAACCAGTCCATCACAAAGCGTCGGACATGACTGAGAGACTGAACTGAACTGAACTGAACTATTTTCTCAACTTTCACTACATCAATGAAAACCAAAATCCATGCCATACAGGCCATCTGTAACATAGGGTCAGTAAAGAGAGGAACAGGACACTTGACTAAGTTCAAGGCTTCTCCCTTTTCTTTCATTGTTTAGATATACTTTGTACATGTCTCTTGGTCCTAAATCTTTTTTGTTTATTTTTTAATTGGAGAATAATTGCTTTACCGTGTTATGCTGGTTTCTGCTGTACAACAACACAAATTAGCCAGAATTTTATATATATATATTCTGTTCAGTCGCTCAGTCGTGTCTGACTCTTTGTGACCCCATGGACTGCAACATGCCAGGCTTCCCTATCACCAGCTCCCGGAGCTTACTCAAACTCATGTCCATTGAGTTGGCCATGCCATCCAATCATGTTATCCCCGTCTCTTCCTGCCTTCAATCTTTCCCAGAGTCAGGGTCTTTTTAAATGAGACAGTTCTTTGCATCAGGGGGCCAAAGGATTGGAGTTTCAGCTTCAGCATCAGTCCTTCCAATGAATATTCAGGACTGATTTCCTTTAGGATGGACTGGTTGGATCTCCTTGCAGTCCAAGGGACTCTCAAGAGTCTTCTCTAACACCACACTTCAAAAGTATCAATTCTTCGGCCCTCAGCTTTCTTTATAGTTCAACTCTCACATCCATACATGACTACTGGAAAAATCATAGCTTTGACTAGGTGGACCTTTGTTGTCAGAATAATGTCTCTGCTTTTTTAATATGCTGTCTAGGTTGGTCATAGCATTTCTTCCAAGGAGCAAGCATCTTTTAATTTCATGACTGCAGTCACCATCTGCAGTGATTTTGGAGCCCCCCAAAATAATGTCTCTTATTGTTTCCATTGTTTCCCCATCTGTTTGCTATGAAGTGAAGGAACTGGATGCCATGATCTTAGTTTTCTGAATGTTGAGTTTTAAGCCAAATTTTTCATTCTCCTTCACTTTCATCAGGAGGCTCTTTAGTTCTTTACTTTCTGCCATAAGGGTGATGTCATCTGCATATCTGAGGTCATTAATATTTCTCCTGGCAATCTTTTTTTTTTTTTTCCAGTGGGTTTTGTCATACATTGATATGAATCAGCCATAGAGTTACACGTATTCCCCATCCCGGGCCCCCATCCCACCTCCCTCTCCACCCGATTCCTCTGGGTCTTCCCAGTGCACCAGGCCCGAGCACTTGACTCATGCATCCCACCTGGGCTGGTGATCTGTTTCACCACAGATAATACACATGCTGTTCTTTCAAAACATCCCACCCTCACCTTCTCCCACAGAGTTCAAAAGTCTGTTCTGTACTTCTGTGTCTCTTTTTCTGTTTTGCATATAGGGTTATCGTTACCATCTTTCTAAATTCCATATATATGTGTTAGTATACTGTAATGTTCTTTATCTTTCTGACTTACTTCAGTCTGTATAATGGGCTCCAGTTTCATCCATCTCATTAGAACTGAATCAAATGAATTCTTTTTAACAGCTGAGTAATATTCTATGGTGTATATGTACCACAGCTTCCTTATCCATTCATCTGCTGATGGGCATCTAGGTTGCTTCCATGTCCTGGCTATTATATATCTCCCGGCAATCTTGATCCCAGCTTGTGCTTCATCCAGTCCAGCATTTCTCATGATGTACTCTGCACATATGTTAAATAAGCAGGGTGACCATATATAGCCTTGACATACTCCTTTCCTGATTTGGAACCAGTCTGTTTTTCCACGTCCAGTTCTCACTGTTGCTTCTTAACATGCATATAGATTTCTCAGGAGGCAGGTCAGGAGGTCCGGTATTCCCATCTCTTTCAGAATTTTCCACAGTTTGTTGTGATTCACACAGTCAAAGGCTTTGGCATAGTCAATAAAGCAGAAGTAGATGTTTTTCTGGAACTCTCTTGCTTTTTCGATGATTCAGCAGATGTTGGCAATTTGATCTCTGGTTCCTCTGCCTTTTCTAAATCCAGTTTGAACATCTGGAAGTTCATAGTTCACGTATTGTTGAAGCCTGACTTGGAGAACTTTGAGCATTACTTTGCTAGCGTGTGAGATGAGTGCAATTCTGCAGTAGTTTGAGCATTCTTTGTTATTGCCTTTCTTTGGGATTAGAATGAAAATTGACCTTTTCCAGTCCATATATGTATATATAATATATCTCACCTCCCTCCTAAGCCCCCCTCTTCCTTTCTGTCCGACCCTCGAGATCATCACGGAGCACCAGACGTGGCTCCCTGTGTTAAACAGCAGCTTCTCACTAGCCGTCTATTTTACACATGATCGGTATATATGTCAGTACTAATTTCTCAATTCATCCCAGCCTCTCTTTCCCCTAGTGTGCCCACAAGTCCATTCTTTACGTCTATGTCTCCATTCCTTCCCTGCAAATAGGTTCATCAGTACTGGTTTAAATCTTTATCATGACCCCAGTTCAATTCAGATCCTTCATAATTCTGTCTGAAGCCTTTTGCTACAGTCTTATAATTACGTTTGACCCTCATTTGATCTCTGCAGCCATCCTAATGGTTAGGCTAGTCTTGTTCGTTCTGTTAAATGTGTATACTCCAAGATTCCTAACTTTGGGACTGCAAATATAGGCCTGTGAAGTAAATATTATTTTTCAGGAAGAATTTTCCAACACTAATGCTGAGCACTGGAGAATTGATGTTTTTAAACTGTGGTGTTGGAGAAGACTCTTGAGAGCCCCTTGGACTTCAAGGAGCTCAAACCAGTCCATCCTAAAGAAAATCAGTTCTCAATATTCACTGGAAGGATTGATGCTGAAACTGAAACTCCAATACTCTGGCCACCTGATGCGAAGAAGTGACTCATTGGAAAAGACCCTGATGCTGGGAAAAAGTGAAGGCAGGAGGAGAGGGGGATGACAGAGTGTGATATGGTTGGATGGCATCCATCCACTGCTGGATGGACATGAGTTTGAGCAAACACCAGGAGCTGGTGATGGACAGGGAGGCCTGGCATGCTGCAGTCCATGGGGTCGCAGAGTCGGACACAACTGAGCAACTGAACTGAAGAAGTAATACTTTGGAAGAGATTATGTGTTCCATCCATGCACAAAGTTTTAGCACCTTGTGTATTATCAAATGATAAACTGACCTCATTTTCTCCCTTATTTAAAATCATCCCTAGGCCTTTCTTGCATTAGATATATCAGTTAATGATATATCATTTATTCTATCACCAAACCTATAATCTGAGAGGTAGATTCTCTCTAGGTATCCTTTCCCCTCATGCCTCGCATTAACTTCTATGTATTTATCCTCCTTCTACTTCAAATTATTCTTATATTTCTCATTTCTACTTTACTTACTTTAGTTCGGAAATGCATCATCTTTCACTCACTTACAGTTGCGTCAGTTTCCACTACCTTTCATTTACCCTCCACATTGTTGCAAATTATCTTACCAAAATATAAATCGGGTTATATCCCTGCTACCTTAAAATCACCCAGCAGCTCGACAGTATTAAGATAAGTAGTCTACAATTTTATATTGTGTATGCTATAAGTCAAAACCAAAAAGAACAAGCACTCTCAGAACATCTATTATTTATTTGTAAGTTATATATATATATATATATATATATATATATATATCTGTATTACATGTAATGTGCACATTAGAAACCATACACATAAAATATACGATGAAATAAAAGTAAATGCAATTAGGTGACCTCTGTTTTCTTCCAGTATGCCATGTCTGAGAGGCTGGCTCACTCCATTTTTGCTGCAGCAGAAGCTAGTTGAGAACTCCCATTACATTAGCCCTTGCTATGTGCTCTTCTCAGTTGCTCAGTTGTATCCAATTCTTTGCAACGTCATGGACTATAGCTGCGCCAGGCTCCTCTGTCCTTGTAATTCTCCAGGCAAGACTACTGGAGTGGGTAGCCATTTCCTTCTCCAGGGACTGAATCCGTGTCCCCTGCATCTCCTGCATTGGCAGGCGGATTCTTTACGGCTGGAAGCCCATGTGAGCCCTTATCCAGCCCTTATTTCTTCGGCCCTTTCAATTGGTCTCCGGTCGATTGTTTTCTCCCTAACTCTTTTTTGCTTAATTGTACTCTAAAAGTGACTGCCCTCTAGATAAAGTTGTGTTAGGCTCCTGGTGTTTCTGTCTCCAAGGAAACACTCCTTCCCTTTGTGAACATCATTTGTTCTAGAAAGGTCAGGTGATGATAACCTGGGGGATCACCAGCATCTGGTCCAGAACCGCCTGAGGCCAGCCCTGATGATCTCAGTGTCTCCAAGAAGAAGGCAGAATGCAAGTCTACATCAGCCCCCATCCTTATCTACAGCCCTATTTTTCACTCTGAAAGTAAAAGACCCCTTCCTATTTCTCAGAAAGAGAGGCACAGTCTTGAGGACCTTAGCCTGCTGTGGCCTCCTTTGTCTGGCAAAGTGATAAAGCTATTTACTCTTTTCTACTCCTCCAAAGCTCTGTCTGCATTTCTATCCAGCAGTGGTGTCCAGAGGTCCGGTTTTAGGCAACACTTTGGAGACCATTGTTTTATTGGAAAAATAGAAACTCTTTCCTATCCATTCCTTTGTATCATTTTGTACTTGTTTCTCTTTCCTCCTTAACGTGGTGACTTATGATTTATAGCTTATGTGTGATAAGATGTGTGTAGAGGAAGGATTAGGTTTAAGATTAGACTTAGACTGAGACCCTCTGCAGAATACTTTTTTTCTTTTGCCAAGAGCATCCAGTGCATTACTTAGAGTATATAAATTAATGAATTAATATAATTAAATATGCAAGTTAATATATGAACTTAGATTAAGCTGTAAATGTGAAATGTGTTTGTTTGAATTGTTTGTGGTCTGATTATTTTTCTACTTCAAGTACAACATACTCTAATTATTTTGTTTTAAAAGATGGGGCTTCCCTGGTGGCTCAGATGGTAATGAATCTGCCTGCAATGCAGGAGACCTGGGCTCTCTCCCTGGGTTGAGAAGATCCCCTGGAGGAGGGTGGGGCAACCCACTCCAGTATTCTTGCTGGAGAATCCCCATGGACAGAGGAGCCTGGCAGGCTATGGTTCATGGGGTCTCGAAGAGTTGGACACAGTTGAGTGACTAAGCACACAGAAGATGGGGAGGAGTGAAATTATGCTTAAAATGATAAATAATTGCCTAGTGCTTTAGAGATATTACTATCAAAAGAAAAAACCCTAGTTATAAGTGCTGTTGGTTGCTGTTCCACACTGTGTTCCACTCTTTACGTCCCCATGGACTGTGGCCTGCCAGGCACCTCTGTCCATGGGGATTTTCCAGGCAAGAATACTGGAGTGGGTTGCATTTCCTTCTCCAGGGATCTTCCTGACCCAGGAGTCGAACCCATGTCTCCTGCATTGGCAGGTGGATTCTTCACCACTGAGCCATCAGGGAAGCCCAATCACAAATGAAACCCCTCTATTTAGTTGTCAATCACTGTTTAGTTTGGAATCAGACCTATTTTGTATGCAGGCAAATCATAAAACTGTGCACTTAGAAAAAAATGAAATTGAATTTCTTTATAATTCTTCTATAGTTTGGATTCTTGTTGTCCCCAAAGTATTGTTTTCACTTGTTTATGCTCCTAAGTTTCTGCAAAAGAGATGCTGACAGGAATTAGCATATTTTGAGAAAGATGACTGTGATGTTTTCAACTGTCTAAATCTCTTGAGTTGGGCAGACTGAAGGAACTGAAAGCATGTTTTCCTTCAGTCACATTTCCTTTATCTCGATGCCTCCTGTTTAACCATCTTTGCAGAGGATACATAAGAGCCTTCAACCCAGTTTCAGCGACTCCCTAGGAAGTACTTGGGAAACTATGAAGTTTGTAAATTGACACTCGCTCCCCAATTTCAGAAAACAGTCTCTCGTGGAGAGTTATAAAAAGGTCTCAAGATGGAGTTGGACTTTAGCATCATGCATTTATCACCACGCATTTCAAAAAACTGACTTTAGAAATAAATATATATATATGTGTGTGTGTGTGTGTGTGCATATATATATATATATATATATATATATATATATATATATATATTCTGCCAAACACTGAAAGGGGGTAAACACAGAGAAAGAAAACCCACTTATGTAAAACTTAATGAATTGCTCCAATTTTTGTGAAAGTAAGCAAAATCTGAGGCCATGCATTGGCTAGTGATACAATTTTTCTCTCTCAAGGCAGCTACCACTGTCATTTTGGCCAGATTTCTACGAAGAAAACTCATTATTCTTAGGTTTAGCCTTGGAACCCAAGGAGACTTTGTCATTTAAAATTGCATCACCAGTTTCTACCAACTAAGCTTCTGAGTGTGCCATACAGACTCCCTTGTTGGTGTTAACGCTCTGAGACTTTCTACATGAATGGAAATCACTAATCATTAAAGCAGGGAGTTTGTTTTTTTTTTTTTTTCCTTCCAAAGTGCTTTAAAAACATTCTCCAATCCTCCCAGCTAAAAGCTCACTTTATTCCCCTGAAGTTTATAGTTTTGTTCAGGTGCTCAGTCATGTCCGACTCTTTGCAACCCCATGGACTGCAGCCAGGATTCCATGTCCATCACCAACTCCAGGAGCTTTCTAAATTCATATCCATTGAGTCAGTGATGGCGTCCAACCATCTCATCCTCTGTTGTCCCCTTCTCCTCCTGCCTTCAATCTTTCCTAGCATCAGGGTATTTTCTAATGAGTCAGTTCTTTGCATCAAATGGCCAAAGGATTGGAGTTTCAGCTTCAGCATCAGTCCTTCCAATAAATATTCAGGACTGATTTCCTTTAGGATGGACTGGTTGTATCTCCTTGCATTTCAAGGAACTATCAAGAGTCTTCTCCAACACCACAGTTCAAAAGCATCAGTTCTCCGGTGCTCAGCTTTCTTTATAATTCAACTCTCACATCCATGTATTACTGAAAAAACAATACTTTGACTAGAAGGACCTTTGTTGGCAAAGTAATGTCTCTGCTTTTTAATATGTTGTCAAGGTTGGTCATAGTGTTTCTTCCAAGGAGCAAGTATCTTTTAATTTCATGGCTGCAGTCACCATCTGCAGTGATTTTGGAGCCCAAGAAAATAAAGCCTCTCACTGTTTCCATTGTTTCTGCATCTATTTGCCATGAAGTGATGGGACTGGATGGCATGATCTTAGTTTTCTGAATGTTGAGTTTTAAGCCAGTTTTTTTCACTCTCCTCTTTCACTTTCATCAAGAGACTCTTTAGTTCTTCGCTTTCTGCCATGTGAGGGTGGTGTCATCTGTATGTCTGAGGTTATTGATATTTCTCCCAGCAATCTTGATTCCAGTTGGTACTTCATCCAGCTTGGCATTTTCACATAATGTACTCTGCATAAAAATTAAATAAGCAGGGTGATAGTATATAGCCTTGACATACTCCTTTCCTGATTTGGAACCAGTCTGTTGTTCCAAGTCCAGTTCTAACTGTTGCTTCCTGACCTGCATACAGGTTTCTCAGGAGGCAGGTCAGATGGTCTGGTTTTCCCATCTCTTTCAGAATTTTCCACAGTTTGTTGTGATCTACACAGTCAAAGGCTTTGGTATAGTCAATAAAGCAGAAGTAGATGTTTTTCTGGAACTCTCTTGCTTTTTTGATGATTCAGCGGATGTTGGCAATTTGATTTCTGATTCCTCTGCCTTTTCTAAATCCAGCTTTAACATCTGGAAGTTCACGGTTCACACACTGTTGAAGCCTGACTTGGAGAATTTTGAGCATTACTTTGCTAGCATATGAGATGAGCAGAATTGTTCAGTAGTTTGAGCATTCTTTGGCATGGCCTTTCTTTGGGATTGGAGTGAAAACTGACCTTTTCTATTCCTGGGGCCACTGTTAAGTTTTCCAAATTTGCTGGCATATTGAGTGCAGCACTTTCACAGCATCATCTTTTAGGATATGAAATAGCTCAATTGGAATTCCACCACCTTGCTTTGTTCATAGTGATGCTTCCTAAGGCCCACTTGACTTCACATTCCAGGATGTCTGGCTGTAGGTGAGTGATCACACCATCATGGTTATCTGGGTCACGAAGATCTTTTTTGTATAGTTCTATATAGTCAGCAAAAATAAGACCAGGAACTGACTGTGTCTCAGATCATGAATTCCTTATTGCCAGATTCAAACTTAAATTGAAGAAAGTAGAGAAAACCACTAGACCATTCAGGTATGACCTAAGTCAAATCCCTTATGAATTTTATAGTAGAGTTTGGAATTTGTTTGAAGATCATTTTTCCATTGCACTTAGAGTGGATTTGATAGCCCATATATGAAAAGACAAAAAAAAAGGGGGGGTGGTGATGGGGTGGGGTTAGGGTCACAAAAAGAGAGAGGAAATAGGGCATATCCAATGAAATGTGATGTGTATCATCAAGAAGCTACTGTGCATAATATATTGCTCTCGACATAGTGCCCAGTGCAACAGTGAATATAAGAATGTGACAAGGACCAGGAGGAAAGGTTTTGCTGAAATACAATTTATATACTCATAGTTAGATACTGAAAGTAAAACACATTATGAGAATTTATAGGTTGTAGGTAGTCCTACTCAGATTCAAGTATGAAAGGACATATTGAAGGAGGTGGTATTTGAAAAGGGTCTGAAGGCTGGGTAAACAAAATTGGAAGCACAGAAGGCAGTCTTGACAGAAAGGCAGACTTGAGCCCAGGCATGGAGGAGGATTCAGGAAAGCCTGTCCCGGCGTTCACATGGAACTGTTTGGCTGGAGGTGTAAAAGTGCCTGGGGTGTGAAGTGGAGGTGAGGCTGGCAAAGGAGTGTCTGACTAAGTTAGAGGAGACTCTTTTCTAGCAAGAGGAGGGAGGGCACCATTCAGTAGGTGGTGAGAGTCCTTGAAAGTGTTTTAGCAGAGGAGTGACGCGATCAGATGTCTGCATTACTAACAGCATTCTGCTAAAAGCAGAATTTTACAGCTGTGTTGAGAAATGTGGAGGCTTCATGTTAATGTAAAATGTATCCTTCCTAAGGGCTGTGAAAAAATTCTGACTGAGGTGAGGTACAAATGGATCCCACTCTGCCCCAGAGCCATGGAGAAGACTGGCTAAGGGGCTTCATTCAAGACCCTTTGTCTATAATGAGGGAGATGGTGTGGCTGGCTCTACCTAAAAGTTTTTTGCAATGACTGATATTGCTCAGTCATCTAATTTAAACTTACTTGGATTTATCTGGCCTAAGGGAGTTTCTGAAATATTTTAACTGAGAAGGTAGGGATTAAAGAGTGACAGAAAAATCAGTCAGATGTCTTGCTTGAGAGGCAGCTGGTGAAGGGAGAAGCATGAGATGGTGCTCAGAGTACATCCCCGAGGGTTTCTATTCCTTCCCATGGCCTCGACAGGAAAGGCACAGACCAGCCAGCCCAGAGATCTGAGAGTCACCGCAGTGGACAGTGCACTGATGCTCCGGACTCTGACCAATTTGACTTCAAGCAATCTTTCAATGCCTCCTCTTAGGATGCAGGCACCAGATAATTGGAATAAAATTGCCAAGTCTCTGCAAGTCCTGCTCTGCCTTGAGATCAGGGTAGATCTCAGATAAGGATCTTGGGAAATGTTTGAACTGCTCCCCGTTCATCAACTTCCTATGGCTTACACCCTTGACTGACCCAAATCTCCTCTTTAAATAACTCATTTCTGTGCTTACTCTTACATTCTTGGTTTTTCTGGCCAAGGACTCTACAACTATTGACAAATGGAATACTGCCTGCCACATCAGTATACAAAGGATATCACAGTCATCAGCAATCACAGCCCTCCAATGTCAGCTGGTGGGTTCTGAGGAAACACTGGAAGGAAAGAATATCTGCCATCTAGCAATCCTCGGGCTGCAGCCACTCTCTGTGGTGAGACCTGAGGAAGCTCAGGATGGGAAAAGCAAAGGACACTGGCCCCAGATAGCTGAGGAACACATCAAAAGAAAGACTTTGCAGAGCCCAAACTCCTGAATCTTCCCATACACAGAAAAGTGCTAAATTCCTTAACTTGGGATATCTGGTTTTCTTTAAGAAAAATCTTTTGACGTTCAAACTACCTGTCCTTTGTTGCAAAACTTCTATTTAACCTGGTTCCCTTGCTTTGTTTCCTCAGAGTAGTTCTCCCAGAATTACTTGAGATGCTGTCTCCTGGGCTCGAAGTCCTAAAATTCCGGCTGAATAAGGCATATGACTCTCAACTTTTAGGTTGTGAATACTTTAAAGTCAACACTTTTCTAACTGTGGTACTATCCAATTAATCTTCTCTCTTCAATAAGGTAATCCAACGTCTCAGATCATGTCCTTCCTCTACCAGACAGATGTTAATTCAGTAAGACAGGTGTGGGTCCAGGATTCTATACTTTTGAGAAATGTTTTACTTCGTCCTGATGCAGCAATTCACAGAATCACTGCTTTAGATTCTAAATTGCATACAGGTAAGTATCAAGTGAGGCTTCCCTGGGGGCTCAGCAGTAAAGAATATTCCTGCAATGCAGGAGCTGCTGGAGACATGGGTTTGATCCCTGGGTCGGGAAGATCCCCTGGAGGAGGGCATGGCAACCCACTGCAGCATTCTTGCCTGGAGAATTCCATGGACAGAGGAGCCTGGAGAGCAATCGTCCATAGGATCACAAACGATCTGACACAATTAAAGCAACTTAGCACACAGCATAAATATTAAGTACATTTGTTTACCACTATGTTCCCATGCCTAACAAAGTGCTTCTTACAAAGAAAGGGCTTAATATATGTTTGCTGATAAAATGAATGAATAGATGTGTCGACCTAAAAAATATTCACAATCTAAAAGTTGAGAGTCGTGTTTTATTCTGTGGAACTTTTTAGGACTTCAAGCCTGAGAGACAGCATCTCAAATAACCCTGATAGAACTACTCCCAGGAAATGAGGCGAGGAGCCAGGTTATATAGAAATTTTGCAACAAAGGGCAGGTAGTCTGAACATCAAAATAGTATTGCTAGTTAAAGAAAATTAGATAACCCAAGTTAAGGAATTAGGGAAGATATAAGACTCTGGGCTCACTGAAATCATTCCCTTCATATGCACCTCACCTAACCAGGGCCAGTATCCTGAGTTTCTAACATCCTGAGCTTCCTTGGAGCTCAATAAAAAAGTAGCAGAAATTGAATGGCTGCAAGGTCACAGGCATTCTTCTCCTTCCTGAGTCCCCTTAGGGATCACCAGCTCACACTGGAGGGCTACAATTGTTGGCGACTGTGACATCCTTGTTTATTGATATGGCAGGGAATATATCATTTCTCAGATGAATAAGTGAATGAATGAGTGAATAACTATTTGAAACACATGGGCTGCAGAATTTTCTGCCTACCTTTGCCCATGGATCTTATATATTAGGGATCTTGACCCGAGATCAATTGAAAATTCAAACGTGAAATTTCATACACAAAATTTCAAACACATCTAGTAAAAAGAATCGATAAACATTTAGAATGTGGTTTACGTAGGACACATTTGTCAATGTGAGAAGAAAGTGACTGTTGGGTCTTTCTTAGAAAGGAGAAACAGCAAAGGTCAGAGCAGGATGATACGGACCCACAGTCAGAGCGGCCTCAAAGAGAAGCTGAAGTTGTTTGCAGGATGGGCACAAGCAAAAAGTCAGGAAAAGGAATTTTTTAAAAAACCTTGTTTTTCTGTGGAAGTTAGCATGATTTCACCAGAGGAAGACTTCAGTGAATATAGGGCTATTTTGGCACCATACAATTAAGAGTTGGAAGTGTCAAGAGTTAATAGCCTTGAAATGTACATGAATGAGGTAAAAGGTGACAGAAATAGCAATGACAGTAATAAGATATTAGATGGCCAAGGAAAGTCATGAAAAGACCAGAGAAGAATAAAATCATGTAAAATAACCCCTGAGGAGCCTTAAGTCACTTCACTGGGAATTTTGTAGACTTGAGTTAATCAAAAGCAGCACATTAGTATGTGATTTAAACATGTTGCTATGTGATGTCATTATACACCCATAACTGATGTACCCTGGGGACATTTGGATTGTGTGTACAGTCACTGGGGGTGTAACCATCTCTCCCACCCACCTCTCCAAATTTCTCTAGCTATTTTCATTTCAGTATCTATTCTGCTTAGTTTAAGTAGTGGGCGCACAAAAATCCCTAAGTAAGTTATATATATTCACCAAAATCTTCATAAATTTCCTAAGTCCTCAAGAGTTAGGGAGGGACTGCAGCGTTATGTCAGGACCCCCACCCCCACCCCCCAAACAGCCTTTGGAGATGACTAACAAATCCTGCAATGAATCTGTTCATTTGTTCCTTTGCTATTGACGGTTCTGTGTAAACTACGATATTCTGTTCCTCTCTCGGGTGGAAATCAGAACCCAGGCATCGTAAAGTTCTGAAGCATAAGTCCCTCAAAAATACACTGCCCAGGCTCATGCTGTCCTCTGTGCAGTTACTTCTGCCTCCATTAAGAACTTAGAGTATCCACATGGAGAGTGATAATTATATTACCTAGAACTGCTAGTGTTACAACATTAGTCAATTTTAGCAACAGCTTGTCCAGTCCCCTCTTCTTTACCCTCTTCTAGAGAAGACCACACCCAGCACCTGAAGCTTCAAGATGAGATCAGATGGACGGCAGTGTAATAGTCACCCTCACTCACAGCCCAGGGCAGGAGGACATGCGGGTCCACAGCCAGGGAGCTGCACCTGGGAACAGAGTGAGCCAACAGCTACCGAGGAGACAGGCTTCACAGTAACGGGAGGACGAGGTGACCCTGAGTTCTCACAAGAGGATGTGATTGGATTGTTTGAATAATTCTATGGCATGGCAGAGTTAAAGCATGCCACGCAGGGATTAGTAGGCACCCTGCCTTCTCTTCATGACACAGAGTTGTTCGCTAGAGGACCTTTCTGTGGGAGTAGAATTGGAGCAGGGGGAGCAAGTGGTGGAGTCATTTGAGGTCCTCCTGGTTCCAGATGGCAAGGCAGAATTTAATATTGAGTCTCTGTTACAGTTGATACCAATTGAATGCTTCAGTTCAGTTCTGTTCAGTCACTCAGTCATGTCCGACTCTTTGTGATCCCATGAATCGCAGCACGCCAGGCCTCCCTGTCCATCACCAACTCCCGGAGTTTATGCAGACTCATGTCCATCGGGTCAGTGAAGCCATCCAGCCATCTCATCCTCTGTCATCCCCTTCTCCTCCTGCCCCCAATCCCTCCCAGCATCAGGGTTTTTTCCAATGAGTCAACTCTTCTCATGAGGTGGCCAAAGTACTGGAGTTTCAGCTTCAGCATCAGTCCTTCCAATGAACACCCAGGACTGATCTCCTGTAGGATGGACTGGTTGGATCTCCTTGCAGTCCAAGGGACTCTCAAGAGTCTTCTCCAACACCACAGTTCAAAAGCATCAATTTTTCGGTGCTCAGCTTTCTTCACAGTCCAACTCTCACATCCATACATGACCACTGGAAAAGCCATAGCCTTGATTAGACAGATCTTTGCTGGCAAAGTAATGTCTCTGCTTTTTAATATGCTGTCTAGGTTGGTCATAACTTTCCTTCCAAGGAGTAAGCATCTTTTAATTTCATGGCTGCAATCACCATCTGCAGTTATTTTGGAGCCCCCCAAATTAAAGTCTAACACTGTTTCCACTGTCTCCCCATCTATTTGCCATGAGGTAATAGGACCAGATGCCATGGTCTTAGTTTTCTGAGTGTTAAGCTTTAAGCCAACTTTTTCACTCTCCTCTTTCAATTTCATCAAGAGGCTTTTCATTTCCTCTTCACTTTCTGCCATAAGGGTGGTGTCATCTGCATATCTGAGGTTATTGATATTTCTCCCAGCAATCTTGATTCCAGCTTGTGCTTCTTCCAGCCCAGCGTTTCTCATGATGTACTCTGAATATAAGTTAAATAAGCAGGGTGACCATATACAGCCTTGACGTACTCCTTTTCCTATTTGGAACTAGGCTGTTGTTCCATGTCCAGTTCTAACTGTTGCTTCCTGACCTGCATACAGGTTTCTCAAGAGGTGGTCAGGTAGTGTGGTATTCCCATCTCTATCACAATTTTCCACAGTTTATTGTGATCCACATAGTCAAAGTCTTTCACGTAGTCAATAAAGCAGAAATAGATGTTTTTCTGGAACCCTCTTGCTTTTTTGATGATCCAGCGGATATTGGCAATTTGATCTCTGGTTCCTCTGCCTTTTCTAAAACCATCTTGAACATCTGGAAGTTCTCAGTTCACGTATTGCTGAAGCCTGGCTTGGAGAATTTTGAGCATTACTTTACTAGCCTGTGAGATGAGTGTAATTGTGCGGTAGTTTGAGCATTCTTTGGGGTTGCCTTTCTTAGGGATTGGAATGAAAACTGACCTTTTCCAGTCCTGTGGCTACTGCTGACTTTTCCAAATTTGCTGGTATATTGAGTGCAGCACTTTCACAGCATCATCTTTCAGGATTCCAAATAACTCAACTGGAATTCCATCACATCCACTAGCTTTGTTCATAGTGATGCTTTCTGAGGCCCACTTGACTTCACATTCCAGGATGTCTGGCTCTAGGTGAGTGATCACACCATTGTGATTATCTGGGCCGTGAAGATCTTTTTTGTACAGTTCTTCTGTGTATTCTTGCCACCTCTTCTTAATATCTTCTGCTTCTGTTGGGTCCATACCATTTCTGTCCTTTATTGAGCCCATCTTTGCATGAAATGCTTACTGTGTACTTAATGCTGGTCTAAGAGCTTAAAGTGGATTTCTCGTTTTCTCTATACATTTTATCTCTATAGTATCTCTATACCTATAAGGGAGTCCTTTGAATTTCCTCTTTCTTTAGCACTTTTGGAAATGGTGCTAAAGTTCCCATAATGAGGGGTAGGGCTAGAATTTGAAAATTATGTATACTGCCTTCCAGTTACATCACTAACAGCAGCAAGTTGGTCTGGCCTTTTAAATACAAATTTAGCTGTAGAATCCTTGAGTTTTAAAGCTGTAGTGGGCCTTAGAGATTTCATGGTACCCTGGGAAAATGAATGACATAGTTCTTTTGAAGTGAAAAAATAGGACAAGATATAAGGTAAAATAACTGTGGGTCATAATTGAACTAATGCTAATTATACACAAGCATTTTTGAAGGATCTGGGGAGCTTACTGTTATTTAAATTGAATAGTAATGATATTGCCAATATGAAAATGATAACGTATCATTAGGAAGATGTCTTACAATTGCAACGCCCCGGCCGAATGTGCTTTAAGCTTAGATAACTGGAGCTTTGCTGACCTCATCAACCTGTGGTTATGGAGGTAGACATGTTACTATGAAGAGTCCATGTTTAAGCACCTCTTCTTCTTACTTAGTCATGTGTGAAAACATTCTCTTCCCCTGAATATTCACGCTGTTACTCAAGGAGATATCTCAAATATTCTCAGGCACAGAATTGCATTGTCAGAGTAGTTCATAGAGCATCCCTCCCAAATAGTTACTTCTGGGTTTTACCATAGCCACCTGCTAGGGTTCACCCTTTGTGTCAGATACCTCAATCATATCTTACTAGCACTTGCCTTCTGCCTTCTACCAAGCAGTGAGATAATCCTGCCATCCATAATGTCCCTAAGCTGCCATATGGTATGTGGTAATGGGAGAAGAAAACTCCTTTGTTCGGATTTTACTCCTTTAGAGTGATTCCAGAGTGGTGTTGACTCAAACTTTGTAATGAAAGGGCTCTGATGTTTCATTTTGTTTGGTTTCTTCCTGAAAGGGTGTATGTTCCTTTTACCAGATTTCTGACATTCTTGTCATAGGATCTCTTAACAGTGATTTTAAAAAAAATTAAGATATAATTTACATAGAGTAAAATTTACATTTTTGGTGCACAATTTCTATGACAAATATTCACGGTCATGTAGCCCTCACCATAATCAAGATCAGGTATAGAGCAATACCATCACCTCCAAAAATTTCCTTTGCTTCTTTCTTGTCAAACCTTCACCTCACTTTCAGCCTCTGGTAACTACTAATCTATATCCGTCCCTGTATTTTTCCTTTTTGCTTGTAACATAAATATGTGTGCTGGGTTTTTTTGCTTTTGTTTATAGCTAAAGTGAACATGGATCCATTTTCCTGGAATTGTTTTACTTTATGCATATTTATAAATGGCATCATTTCATTCTCAAAGGTGTCTCAGTCTGGATAATAAATTAGAGCATTGTGCTACTTATAGTAACACACCCCCCCCCCACACACACACACAAACATATCCCTCCAGGGAGAACTGGACTTAAGCCAAAAGTGAGAAAAAAAATCTCCATGTTCTCTTTAAGCTTCTCCCTAATCCCTCTATTTGAATAACCAACAGAAAAACAAAATAAACAAGAAGACAACTCAATAAATTTGGATCTTTAAATTTTAAATGAAGTTATTTTCCCAGAGTAATAATTTATGCATGTGGCATACTAACATTGGAATATCCAAGTGTTTAGCATATACTACAAATATTAATAAAATGGGGGCTTCTCAAGTGGCTCAGTGGTAAAGAATCCACCTGCAGTGCAGGAGATGTGGGTTTGATCCCTGGATTGGGAAATGGCAAGCCACTCCAATATCCTTGCCTGGGAAATCCCAAGGGCAGAAGAGCCTGGTGGGCCCCAGTCCATGGGGTCACAAAAGAGTCAGACACGAGTTAGAGACTAAGAATGATAAATAACAAATAAGATAGACAGTGATATATATACAAGTCCTAGTTCCTTGGCTGCAATGTCCCCATGTTTTCCTTACTCTAAAAACACATAAATGCATCACAAATCATAAGTTTAAAATTGCTGCTTTAGTATGCTAATGTTCTTAGCTTATTAATACACAAAGGAACTTGTCACTGGAGAAAGTTTATGTGCAGACAGATCAACTACGTGGCTGGACTGTGAGACAGATTATTCAGGAATGAAAAAAGAGGGAAAAGGCACTGGACTTTCTCATATCTAAGATCCTTTCCAGTCTAACACAATGGTGTACCATTGATGGAAAGAATGCAAACTTTTGATAAAGTTCAACTTACATTTGAATTCTCAATCTGCTACTTCCTGCCTCAGCTTATGTTTCCCATTCTGTCAAACAGGGATAATATTTAACACAGATGTTAGAATTAAATGGGATAATGCATGTAATTTGTTACATGGTGTCCAACCCATAGCGTTTTTTTCAAAGGTAGCTATTATTAAATGGAAGCAAAGTGTTTATTAGTTGCTTTTCAGAGTTTATTAGCACTTTGAGCAATAGAAGTAGAAATGGTCCAATGAATAAGGCTTGGTGAAATTCACCAATTCAACTTTGATTTTTGTCTTGCAGGAGTGAGCTATTTTCAGTTTTTCATTCCATTTAGAAGCATGTAGGGTAGAGCATAAAATTCCACTGGCTGTGCTTTGTCACAGACTGCAGGAGCCCACACAAGAAGCATCCCTAATATTTTCAGAGCCCCAGGCAAGAGTATAGGCGGAACCCCACATACAACTCATCTCCGTGTTTAATGATTATAAACTAGGCTGACAACCTGCTAAATAAAATATATTCTAGCTTCCTACATTATCAAATACATTCATAACCATATGAACAACCAGGTTTGGATCTAGGATTCTTGAACTGCTCAGAGTTCTGTGCTAAAACCCGGCAGCATGAGGAAACCTGTGCCCGGGTGCCCATCCCCCTACCATGCACCCCCCTTTTCTGGTCCACGTGGACTCCATCCTTCACCACGAGGGACGCCACAAACACCTGTCTGATCATGCAAGTTTTGTCACAAAGGGCCAGCCCTTGGGTACCCCTGAGACCTAAGGATATTGCGTAGGAGGTCCCATAAACCTTTGGGGAGATGAACCAAGGGAAGAGCAACAAACCGCTCCTGAAAATAACTACAAGGACAGGTTTTTCCATAGCATATGGACCATGGCCTTGAAGTCTCATTTCCTGTAGGGAGTGGTACAACCAGAAGAAATACTGAGAGGATCTGTCAGAAAAGTCATGCCTGGGGCAGATGCCTCTCTTGCTCAGGGTCTAAGAGCAACGCCAATTTTATATGATGGCGTTCTGAGCAATGAAATGTGGGAGAAGGTAAAACAGACAATTTCTAGGTCTGTTCTTTAAAACTTTTCACGAGATGTTCCCATTCTCTCTTCATTCATCAACTGGCCAGAGGCAAAGAATCTAGCAAAACATTCTGGGGGTTTAGGGTACGGCAGAATCATTAGCTGGAAAGAGCTTGGATCCCTAAGTTCAGTTCAGTTCAGTCGCTCAGTAATGTCTGACTCTTTGCAACCCCATGGACTTAGCATGCCAGGCCTCTCTGTCCATCACCAACTCCTGGAGTCTACTCAAACTCATGTCCATTGAGTCAGTGACCATCCAACCATCTCATCCTCTGCGATCCCCTTCTCCTCTTGCCCTCAATCTTTCCCAGCATCAGGGTCCTTTCAAATGAGCCAGTTCTTCACATCAGGTGGCCAAAATATTGGAGTTTCAGCATCAACATCAGTCTTTCCAATGAACACCCAGGACTGATTTCCTTTAGGATAGACTGTTGGATCTCCTTGCAGTTCAAGGAACTCTGAAGAGTCTTCTCCAACACCACAGTTCAAAAGCATCCAATTCTTCTGCACTCAGCTTTCTTTATAGTCCAACTCTCACACTGGAAAAAACAATAGACTTGACTAGACAGACCTTTGTTGGCAAAGTAATGTCTCTGGTTTTTAATATGCTGTCTAGTTGGCCATAACTTTTTTGCCAAGGAACAAGCATCTTTTAATTTCATGGGTGCAGTCACCATCTGCAGTGATTTTGGAGGCCCCCAAAATAAAGTCTGTCACTGTTTCCATTGTTTCTGCATCTATTTGCCATGAAGTGATGGGACCAGATGCCACAATCTTAGTTTTCTGAATGCTGAATTTTAAGCAAACTTTTCTACTCTCCTCTTTCATTTTCATGAAGAGGCTCTTTGAATTAGTTCTTCTTTGCTTTCTGCCATGAAGGTGGTGTCATCTGCATATCTGAGGTTATTGACATTTTTCCCGGCAACCTTGATTCCAGCTTGTGCTTCATCCAGCCCAGCATTTCTCATGATGTACTCTGCATATAAGTTAAATAAGCAGGGTGATAATATACAGCCTTGACATACTTCTTTCCCAATTTGGAACCAGTCTGTTGTTCCATGTCCAGTTATAACTGTTGCTTCTCAACCTTCATACAGATTTCTCAGGAGGCAGGTCAGGCAGTCTGGTATTCCTATCTCTCAAAGAATTTTCCACAGTTTGTTGTGATCCACACAGTCAAAGGCTTTGGTACAGTCAATAAAGCAGAAATAGATGTTTTTCTGGAACTCTCTTACTTTTTCGATGATCCCATGGATGTTGGCAATTTGATCTCTGGTTCCTCTGCCTTTTCTAAATCCAGCTTGAACATCTGGAAGTTCACAGTTCATGTACTGTTGAAGCCTGGTTTGGAGAATTTTAAGTATTATTTTGCTAGCAGGTGAGATGAGTGGAATTGCTTGGTAGTTTGAACATTCTTTGGCATTACCTTTCTTTGGAACTGGAATGAAAACTGACTTTTTCCATTTCTGGGGCCACTGCTGAGTTTTCCAAATTTGCTGGCATGTTGAGTGCAGCACTTTCACAGCATCATCTTTTAGGATTTGAAATAGCTCAACTGGAATTCCATCACCTCCACTAGCTTTGTTCATAGTGATGCTTCCTAAGGCGCACTTGACTTCACATTCCAGGATGTCTGGCTCTAGGTGAGTGATCACTCCATCCTGATTATCTGGGTCATGAAGAATTTTTTTGTATAGTTCTCCTTTGTATTCTTGCCAGAATCTTGGATTCTGCATCCCTAAATCTCAGCATAAAGCAAAATCCCTTCCCATCTCAGACAAACAGAATTTGTGTTGAGTCACTGTAATTGTGTGTGTGTGTGTGTGTGTGTGTGTGTGGTGGAAGTGAAAGTGTTAGTCGCTCAGTCCTGTCCAACTCTTTGCGATCCCATAGATGATAGCCCGCCATGCTCCTCTGTCCAAGGAGTTCTCCAGGCCAGATTCCTGGAGTGGGTTGCTGTTTCCTTCTCTAGGGGTTCTTCTCTACCCAGGGATTGAACCCAGGTTTCCTGTATTTCAGATAGATTCTTTGCAATATGAGCTCCCAGTGTGTGTATTAGTAGTTACCATACCCTGCCGAACTTATCTACTATCCTAGAGATTTCTTCTGGATGCATCTCTTCCCTGTTGCTGTTGTTGTCAAAAAGGCCCTAAGTTGTGTTCGACATTTTGCAGCCCCATGGGCTGTAGCCTGCCATCCTCCTCTGTCATGGCTGCACTCGCCATTCACAGTGATTTCGGAGCCTAAGGAAAAAGTTTCTTGTCTAAATGCTCCTGCGTGCATGCTAAGTCACTTCAGTCGTGTCTGACTCTTTGTGACCCCATGGTCCGTAGCCTGCAGGCTCTTCTGCCCGTGAGATTCTCTAAGCAAGAATAGTATGTGCTTCTAATTCTGCATCCTTTCAGCAAACAAACAAAAAGACTTTCATTGTGAGTGAATGGATGGATGAATGAATGAACAAAGAGAATTGTGAAATGAATTAATTAACATTTGACTAAGTATCTAGTAGCTTCCCCTGATAGGCTAATGTCAGATTCAAGCATACATTACTCAAAACAAAAAAAATAAAAATAAAGCCATTAAGCCTAAATTATTCCTCCCTATGTTTTTCTTATTTTCAGGTTAATAGTTGCCAATCATGACATGAGTAGTAACAAGGATACTTTTTGTTTTGCCTCTGCCTCCTTTCTTCCCCAACCCCTAGTTTTCAGGTAACTGTCCTGATTGTTTTTCTTCACATATCCCCTTCATCTTATCCATATGATTAAAAAGGGAACAGTCATAATTTTTCTGGCTGGACTCTGACTCCTGGATGCAATTTATAGACAACAGACAGACAACAGACACTCCAGACTGGATTAATCGAAAGTCATTCCTGAAAATTAAAAATTGAGGGAATATGAGAGTTTCAGTTTGGCTGAGTGATGGAGTCATAAACTGAGCTGAGAAATGGAGTATTTCCTGCCACATCAACAAACAAGAGCGTCACAGTCACCCTAGATTCCAGCCTTCCAGGGCAACCAGGAAGGAGAAGAATACCTGGCAAGCAGTAGCTCTCAGACTGCCCCCACTCCCCACAGTAAGCGAGGAACTAAGGATGTGAAAAATCAAATCACAGGAAGCTGGCTGGCCCCAGATAGCTGAGATGCATTTGAAAGGAATGATTTCAGTGAGTCCAGACTCTTGCATCTTGGCATACATAGAAAGCCACTAAATTCCTTAACCTGAAATATCTGGTTTTTCTTAATTGGCAATAATCTTTTGAAGTTCTGACTACCTGCCCCTTCTTGCAAACTTCTGTGTAACCTGGCTCCCACCCCTCCACCCCACCTCCTCGGAATAGTTCTTTCAGGGTTACTTGAGATGTTGCCTCTCAGGCTTGAAGTCCTAAAAGTTTTCACCAAATAAAACATAACTCTCATCTTCTAGGTTGTGATGTTTTGTTGAAGTTGACAGACTCGAGTTTGATGGTGTTCATATCCCACCAAGTGCATTGGGAAACCCAGAAGAAGAGAAAACCTAAAATAATAGCAAAAGATGTGCAAAGAGAAAGAGAGATGAAAGATCAAAAAGCACACTTCTTGGGGTCCTTCTCATTTTACAGCCCTTGGCCTCAGTCTGTTCCTAATGTCCATCTTCATCCCTGTCCTTTAGGTCTGTGAAAACAGCTTCTAGTAAAAAGAGAGAGAGCTCTCTTTTGGATAACCGGAATGCATACAGCCTGTGTTACCAGCCATCAAAATAGAACTAAAGACAACAACCACCAAAAACAGTATGAGGCATCTGAAGGGGCAATACCCCAATTTCCATATTCCCTATCTTGACCATAAACATTTATGTCACCTTGAAATTATTCAAAGCACTCAACCCCTTTTGTCAAAGACACGAAAGGCAGAACATTCCATCTTTTGAAGTTATACTGCCTTTACTATTGGAAAAAAATACATCTGCTAAATTTTTTTCCAACAGAGCAACATAATAAAAGAATAAGTGTCTTTGTAGGGGAAAATAATATAGAAAGATAATTAAATCTCAGGGGCATTTTTTTGGTCTAATGCAGTTTTTCTCAAAAAGAAAAAACAAGCATCAAAGTTGCCCCCAAAGACACTTTCCAACCTGCCATGGCCACGAACATGAAGTTGAGAAATGAGAATTCTGTGCTTGGTTTGTTGCTTCTTTTCATGAAAAAGAGGCTTAATATTCATAGGGGACAGAGTAGAAAAAAAACCTCTGCTGTGATTTCCAGGGGTTGAAATGCTTCTCACCACCTAAGGTGTTCGTCTTTACAAAGATGGTTGCTAGGGAGTTGGATGATTTGAGGGAATATTTTTGAATGTTTATAAAACTAAAGAGTGGCGTCATTGGCAAATGCACTTATTGGCAGAATTGAGTCAATTAGCTGGTGCTGCTACAGTGACTGCACACAGCTGATTTCACGGAAGGGACGCATGTATAATGATGTTTGCTGCTGGAGTTTCTTAAACTCTGGACAGTTAAATCTCAGATAAAGGTGGTGATAGATTCTCTCCAGTGTTCTTGCCTGGAGAATCCCAGGAACGGAGGAGCCTGGTGGTCTGCTGTCTATGGGGTCGCACAGAACCGGACACAACTGAAGTGACTTAGCAGCAGTAGATTCTCTCCCTACCTCAGGACATTTTGAGGGTTCATGTTTAGGGTTATAAAAACACATAGGAGAGTATCTTTAGGTGATTCTGACATGTTCCCTACTTTTTCTTGGATAAAATAAATGACAGGATCTGCCTTCCCAGAGGCCGGAGATGATTTTGTATGATAAGAATATGGCTGATTCATGCCAATGTATGACAAAACCCACTGAAATGTTGTAAAGTGATTGGCCTCCAACTAATAAAATAATATTTAAAAAAAAAAACAAAAAAGAAAAGGCCTAGCGATGTGTCTCTACATCATTCACAGTGACTGTACAATTCATCTGTAATTCTCACTTTAATTTTCTTCCTCACACATTTCCCTAACTAGCATTTTCAAAAACAATGATGGCCACCAGTTATATTTATAGGGACAATAATATTTTGTTTTAAAAAAGCAGAAGAAAATTGTCTATGCAGATAACTCAACAAATAAGCAAAGGAAAATAAACATTTCCCATGATATGCAAAGATATGGTTCACTGACGCCCCTGATCGCTACATTTGATTGTCTTCTTACTACATATCATCCATATCCTGCTTCCCTCATGACTAGGGAAAAAAAGTATGTGATCATGAAATGGATAATTAGTGAGTGCCACCAGTTAGATTCTCTGGGACTAGACGCTGAGGAGTTTAGAATCTTTAGGGAGGTTCTTTAGGGTTTAGGATTCTCTGCAGAGAAGGGAACAGAGCAGGGTGGAGAAATAACTAGGACTGCCAAGCTATCTCAATGGATGCTGCTGGTAAGTCTGTGGGGAGTGTGAACTGGAAAAAAAAGAAAGAAAGAAAAAAAGGAATAGCCTAAAAGTTGAGAGTTACATTTTGTTTGGAAGGTGGTGTAAGAGGGCAGCAGAATATGAGATAGTTAGATAGCATCACCGACTCAACAGACATGACTTTGGGGAAACTCCGGGGATGGTGGAGGACAGAGGAGCCTCATGATCTGAGGGTATGGGGTCACAAAGAGTCAGACACAACTTAATGGCTGAACAAAAACAACAACAACAGAGGACTTCAAGGCCCGGGAGACCGCCTCTCAGATCACTCTAAGGGGCTACTTCCAAGAGGTGAGGGAGAAGCCAAGATACATAGGAGTTTTGTAACAAAACTTTTTTCAGAATTTTCCCAACAAGTTGTTGGGACATCAAAAGAAGACTGGACTTATCAAGTTAATGAATTTAGTGCTTTTCTATGTACACAAAGATGCAAACATTTGAGCTCAGTGAAATCAGCCCTCTCACATGCACCTCACCTATCTGGGGCAAGCATCCCGTGTTTTCCCCTCCTGAGTCTCCTCAGGGTGTACCTAGGGGGAAGGAAGTGACTGTAGTAGCTTATGGCTTGATGGCTGTTACTGTCTCTCAGTCGTGTCTGACTCTCTGTGATCCCATGAACTGCAGCACAAGGACAGTTTTCCCTGGTCCTTCACCATCTCCTGGAGTTTATTCAAACTCATGTCCATTGAATCAGTAATGCCATCCAACCATCTCATCCTTTGTCTTCCCTTCTCCTCCTGCCCTCAATCTTTCCCAACATCAAGGTCTTTTCCAATGGGTCAGCACTTTGCATCAGGTGGCCAAAGAGCTGCAGCTTCAGCATCAGTCCTTCCAATGAATATTCAGGATTGATTTCCTTTAGGATGGACTGGTTTGATCTTGCAGTCCAAAGGACTCTCAAGAGTCTTCTCCAACACCACAGTTCAAAAGTATCAATTCTTCAGCGCTCAGCCTTCTTTATGGTACAACTCTCACATCTATACATGACTACTGGAAAAACCGTAGCTTTGACTATACAGACTTTTGTTGGCAAAGTGATATCTCTGCTTTTTAATATGCTGTCTAGGTTTGTCATTGCTTTTCTTCCAAGGAGCAAGCGTCTTTTAATTACATGGCTGTTGCCACCATCCTCTGTGATTTTGGACCCCAAGAAAACAAAGTCTGTCATTGTTTCCATTGTTTCCCCATCTATTTGTCATGAAGTGATAAGACCAGATGCCATAATCTTAGATTTTTGAATATTGAGTTTTAAGCCAACTTTTTCACTCTCCTCATTCACCTTTACCAAGAGGCTCTTCAGTTCCCCTTCACTTTCTGCCATTAGGGTGGTGTCATCTGCATATCTAAGGTTATTTATATTTTCCTGGCAATCTTGATTCCAGGTTGTGCTTCATCCTGCCCAGCATTTCTCATGAAGCACACAAGTTAAATAAGCAGGGTGACAATATACATCCTTGATGTACTCCTTTCCCACATAGCCCTTCCCTGCAGAATACAAGACTCCAGGGCTGGCCTTGATGGTGGACATCCTGTTTCCATCCTGAGTTCCCCAGGGCTCATCACCAGGGCAACTGTAATATGATAGCTTGATGGCTACAACATTATTTGTTTCCTGACATGGCAGGCAATAGTCTTCATTCACAGGAGCTCTGATGTGTGGATGCCTTTTCAGAGCTCTTCTGAGTGGATCAGTGGTGCTGAGCTTTTACACTCCCATATAAACCCGTCATGGATGCTAGCAGCCCAGGGAGGAAGAGGCATACCACCTTGGCCAAAGTGGCTCTCTTCATTAGAGGCAATCTCTGAAATGGGCTCTCAGTTTCAGCAACTGGGAGAATAAGTTTATCATTCTTGACGGGATGGCATAACAACCCAGGATCCTTCATCTAACAGGGAAAAATACTTTTGACTAAATAGTGATGACTTGCACCCAACGGTATAGGTTAGCTATCTGTCTGGTATTTACTCATAATAAACTCTGTGCCCAACCCTGCAAAAAAACAGTGGGAGGAAAATCCAATCAGTACAGGATATTTTGTTTGAAACGCAAATTTATTCCCGTAGCAAAACCAAAGTACAGGGCAGGACACTACAAAGTTATAGCTGAGGGAAAGATACTTTGAGAAGATGGTGACAAATATTACTGAAATCAGCAGGAATGAGAGCCAGAATATGGGTTACACCTTTAAAAACAGAATTAGGGTAAAACAGTCAGGTTTTAGGACTTTGTACAGAAAAGAGATTGTTAGGCAGCCCTGGGACAATACAAGTAGGCAGTAGAATGATTTGTAAGAGAAATAAAAATGATGCTTGTCTCATAGCTGAGGGGGACCAATTTGAATCGATAAAGTGGGTATCAGGTGACAGAATGACTTGAATGCCAGGCTGGTCATTATTCAATAGAAAATGGAAAATAAAATACAATTCAAAATAAATTTATTAAAAATAAAATAAGCAACTCAGTATGGATGTCATATGATAACCTGGTGGAGGGACAGACAATAAAGTGCAGAAGAGAAGACAGGAAATCACTGACTTCTTGAGTAAGTTGGCAAGAAGGTGGAGTTTCTGAAATTTGATGCCACATAAAAAGAAACTAGAATTCAACAAAGTAATGTAATGAAACTTTTCCAAAGTTGCAGAACAAAGAAGTAATGGAACTGGGAATCAACCCCACATCTGCCTCTAAAGTGTCTTTTTTTCATCACCAGGCTGTGTTGTCATGATGTTAAAAAAATCTATCTCTAAGGTGATTTTCCCCTTAGAGTGCTCAGAAAGTAAGAAAACTAAAATGTTGGCACTGATTTGGAACACAAGGCAGTTTTCAGATTTTGACACTATTTGGGGAATTAAGTTTTTTCTCTATGTCACTCTTTTATCTTTAGGAAAGGATAGAGCACTCGTCTTGCCTCTAAACACTTTCTGAAACTTTTATGCCATCAATTAACGAACTTAATAAATATTTACTGACTGCCTAATCTTCTTCAAGAAGAATTCCTGGTGTTACTGAGAAAGCAGAAAATAAGACAAATTCATACTGTCTTGAAATTTATATTCTGCTGGACAGAAACAAATAATAAACATAAATAAACAAGTAAAAGTCATGAATACAAAAATATAATAATTTCAAAAGTTGTATATTTTAGGAAGAAGATGTACAGGGTGCATTTATGGACAGATACTGGGTTGGGGAGGTGAGATAGGATAATTTGGGGCCAGAAGACAGTATGTTGATAAATGATAGGACTCTGTTTTTAGAGTGGTTTATTTTTCTTAATGCTCCCCCACGTACTAGCTATGTGTTCTCGGTTCATCTGTCTGTGGCTCAGTTTTACTACTTTATAGATCTGTTACCATAACTGGGTGCTTCCCAGGTAGTGTCGGTGACTAAAGAATCCGCCAATGCAGGAGATGCAAGAGACACAGATTTGATCCCTGGGTCGGGAAGATCCCCTAGAGAAGGAAATGGCAACCCACTCCAATATTATTGCCTGGAAAATTCCATGGACAGAGGAGCCTGGCTGGCTATAGTCCATGGGGGTCTCAGAGTCAGACACGACTGAGCAGGCATGCACCCACCATAATTGGATGAGTAAATGCATAAAATCTTCTTTAAGCAGAGTAAGAGTTCAATAAATGCTAATTCCTTATTAAATATTTTTCTTATTCCTGAGAATGAGGGTTGTATTTTCCCATCTCCTCTCTTTTAAGCAGAAGGAGCATTAAGTCACAACTGCCCAGAACAGTTCCTAATGCTAAAATTTCCCTCTTGAGATTATTGTCCATCTCTTTGATGTTGAGTTGCCTTCCCCTTCACTCAGTAAATACTTATTAAATGGCCTCTATCTGCTAGGCTTTGCTTCCTTAAGGTGTATTTAACTCAGAAATTACTAAATGAAATTCCTTAAGTTTGTTTTGTTTCTCTGTAAACCCTCACACTGGTTTATCAGCCTGCAGGAGAAGCGGAAAGATAGCCTTGGGGGCTCTGTCAGTTGGGTCCAGTCCAGACATCAAAGAATACTATGAATGTGTGAAATTGCCTTTGGCAAATACTATTTACAGACCCTCTGGCACAGTTATGCTGAAATGATAAGAAATGTCACTGCAGCACACTGCATGGAATAATAAACATTTCCTGCCTTCAATATCAACTATCCACTTATTCAGAACCTAGAATGGCTTGCAATCACAATAAAGGGAGATGGCAATGGTTTCTATTTTCTTCTCATTAATATGCTGCAACTCTTCCTATTAATTAAATCCGTAGGATAGCCAGGAGTAGAACCTAGTGAGATTATCTATATTATGCACTTGAAATATAGTTTATCCATTTTAATTAAATAAGTTCTAAGTATAGTCACTTTTAATTCTTCTATACCTGGAAACTAATTAAAAATGAAATTAGTTAACATTTCTCTGTGACATCATTAAAAAATTGTTCATGTAAAAAGCAAATACCCGTATAGAATGTGGCATGTTTACCTGGATCCCTCTGTGATGTTGATGACCAAAGGATTAAAACTTTGCATGAATACAAACCTCTGGGCAATAATTTTTTTTTTTCCCCTCAAATTTCTCTCCATGTCTACTCATCTCCTTTCTCATCTCATCTTGGCATGTTCCAGACATTGGCTATAGCTTTGGAAGCCTATTCAATGTCATGTTCCCGATTATACTGTTTCATGTTCAGGTTATACAACTAGGTTGTATGAACATGCCCATCTCTATGCTTTACTTCCTTATAGAGCATATTTTTAAGGCCTTCTTTGTGTGTTAAAGTGGTTAGAAAAGCACTACCTCAAGAGATGTCTAGAGCAACATTTAGGTCAATATATGCCCTTTAATGGAAGAAATAGAGGCTGAAAGAGGAAGGTAAGCAAACATCCACACAAAAGGTAAAATATGGTTGGCATCTATCAAGCAGTCTGCAGAGATTATCTTGCTTTTCTTACTTCCTCAAGATAACACTATTTTAGCATCCATTCATAACAGGAGAAGAAACTGATATTTAGATTCTATGCTCTAGACCACTGTGCTCTGCAAATTAGTTGGGTGATTCCTTCCAAACTGAATTGATCACAGCATGATCAGGTCTAGAGATGGAGCCTTCTAAATCCCACTTCTGAGACCTTTGGCATTTTTTTCCAAGTCTCTATTTTTAACCCAGTAGAACTCAGCACAAAGACAAGAAAAAATTACTTCAAACTACGAAGTTATTTTCCTAATCAGGAAGAGTTTCATAAAAATATGAAGATGATGACCAATAAAATACACTATATTGGGTGCCGACTATTTGTCAGATTGTGTGCTACATGTTAAGGCATAGACAGAAGAACTGGGAAAAACTGATCTCTTCAAGGAATTTATAGGTAAGGAGGAGAAACAAATACACATGTGAAAAGTGTTATAATTTTTTAAGAGATTCAATTAAGAACAGTATCAGTTCAGTTCAGCCACTCAGTTGTGTCCAACTCTTTGCGACCCCATAGACTGTAGCACGCCAGGCCTCCCTGTCCATCAACAACCCCCAGAGTTTACTTAAGCTCAAGTCCATTGAGTCGGCGATGCCATCCAACCATCTCATCCTCTGTCATCCCGTTCTCCTCCCACCTTCAGTCTTTCCCAGCATCAGGGTCTTTTCCAATGAGCCAGTTCTACCCATCAGGTGGTCAAAGTATCGGAGCTTCAGCTTCAGCATCAGGCCTTCCAATGAATATTCAGGACTGATTTCCTTTAGCATGGACTGGTTGGATCTTCTTGCTGTCCAAGGGACTCTCAAGAGTCTTCTCCAACATCACAGTTCAAAAGCATCAATTCTTCGGCACTCAGTTTTCTTTATAGTCCAACTCTCACATCCATACATGACTACTGGAAAAACCATAGCCTTGACTAGATGGACCTTGGTTGGCAGAGTAATGTCTCTGCTTTTTAATATGCTGTCAAGGTTGGCCGTAACTCTTCTTCCAAGGAGCAAGTGTCTTAATTTCATGGCTGCAGTCACCATCTGCAGTGATTTTGGAGCCCCCCAAAATAAAGTCTGTCACTGTTTCCACTGTTTCCCATCTGTTTGCTGTGAAGTGATGGGACTGGATGCCATGTCTTAGTTTTCTGAATGTTGAGCTTTACGCCAACTTTTCCACTGTTGTCTTTCACTTTCATCAAGAGGGTCTTTAGTTCATTTTCACTTTCTGCCATTAGGGTGGTGTCATCTACATATCTGAGGTTATTAATATTTCTCTTGGCAATCTTGATTCCAGGTTGTGCTTCATTCAGCCCAGAGTGTCTCATAATGTACTCTGCATATGTGTTAAATAAGCAGGGTGACCATATATAGCCTTGACGTACTCCTTTCCCGATTTGGAACCAGTCTGTTGTTCCATGTCCAGTTCTAACTGTTGCTTCCTGACCTGCATACAGATATCTCAAGAGGCAGGTTGGGTGGTCTGGTATTCCTATCTCTTGAAGAATTTTCCACAGTTTGTTATGATCCACACAGTCAAAGCCTTTGGCCTAGTCAATAAGACATAAGCAGATGTTTTTCTGGAACTCTCTTGCTTTTTTTCAATGATCCAAGGGATGTTGGCACTTTGATCTCTGATTCCTCTGCCTTTTTTAAACCCAGTTTGAACATCTGAAAGTTCATGGTTCATGGAAGCCTGGCTTGGAGAATTTTCAGCATTAGTTTGCAAGCATGTGAGAAGTGTGCTATTGTGTGGTAGTTTGAACATTCTCTGGCATTGCCTTTCTTTGGGATTGGAATGAAAACTGACATTTTTCCAGTCCTGTGGCCACTGCTGATTTTTCCAAATTTGCTGGCATATTGAGTGCATTTCTTTCACAGCATCATCTTTTAGGATTTGAAATAGCTCAACTGGAATTCCATCATCTCCACTACCTGCTACACTAGTCCTAGGTGATGTCTAAAAAAGAAAAAACTATGGAATTATTTGTTTATTGCTTTACAGATAAAAACAGAAATAGAGAACAATATTGATTAGGGGAGACTAATATTGATTAGGCAAATACATAACACTGGGAGGCATTATCTGTGTGTACTGCATTTGGTGCTGTCTTTCAGGGAGGCCTGGCGTGCTGCAGTCCATGGTGTTGCAAAGAGTCAGAAATGACAGAGCAGCTGAACTGAACTGAACTGATCTACCTATTATACATTTATCTGTCTATCTAATTATCATTATTGTTTCCACCTACAGAGGTAAGAATTGCAATCCAAAGAGTCTAAGTAGACGGCCCGAGTCATCAAAAGTAGTAATGCTTATCCATTCATCTGCTGATGGGCATCTAGGTTGCTTCCATGTCCTGGCTATTATAAACAGTGCTGCGATGAACATTGGGGTGCACGTGTCTCTTTCAGATCTGGATTCCTCAGTGTGTATGCCCAGAAGTGGTATTGCTGGGTCATATGGTAGTTCTATTGAGATGGATGAAACTGGAGCCCATTATACAGAGTGAAGTAAGCCAGAAAGATAAAGACCATTATAGCATACTAACACATATATACGGAATTTAGAAAGATGGTAACGATGGCCCTATACGCAGGGCAGAAGAAGAGACGCAGAAGTACAGAACAGACTTTTGAACTCTGTGGGAGAAGGTGAGGGTGGGATGTTTCGAAAGAACAGCATGTATATTATCTGTGGTGAAACAGACCACCAGCCCAGGTGGGATGCATGAGTCAAGTGCTCGGGCCTGGTGCACTGGGAAGACCCAGAGGAATCGGGTGGAGAGGGAGGTGGGATGGGGGACCGGGATGGGGAATACGTGTAACTCTATGGCTGATTCATATCAATGTATGACAAAACCTACTGAAAAATAAAAAAAATAAATAAATAAAACGTATAAATTAAAAAAAAAAAAAGTAGTAATGCTGAACACAGCATTCAAAATCAGTACTCTGTGATTTCAAAGTTATGCTCTTTTGAACATAACATTCATCCAGATTTGAGTAAGAATGATTTGATTTCTCTTTAGTCTTGAATGTTGCAACATTTTCTCTACTTAAATGTTTAATCCCTAAACACTAAATTTCTTTTTTTAAATCCCTGGTGGTTATCAGCAAAAAGAGACAGAGATTGGAATAACAGGTGTATTTCTTTCTTCCTACTTTTATGATGGATTAAAATTTCCTTTAACTTGACAAAAAAGCATCACAGAGCAGTTAAAAGCATGAGTTGTGTGGTCAGAGGCAGCCTCCTTTCTTACCATTGCTTAGCTATGCACGTCTTTGGGCACAATACTGAGATTCCCGAAGCTTCTGTTTCCATGTATGTCCAATGGACACATTAACAACATGGACTTCAGAGGGCTGCGGGGAGAACTAAATGAAACAATGAACATCAAGCACCTAACTAAGCCTCTGCATGCAATTTGTCTCCCATCTAGTTAGCTACCCTCTTTTTAGGGTTTCCATGGTGGCTCAGTCAGTAAAGAAACCACCTGTAGCGTAGGACACTGGGCATTTGATCCCTGGGTTGGGAAGTTCCCCTGGAGAAGTAAATGGCAACCCACTCCCATATTCTTGCCTGGGAAATATCATGGACAGAGGAGCCTGGCAGGCTACAGTCCATGGGGTTGCAAGAGTCAGACACAAATTTGTGACAAAACCACCATCATCCCCATCATCCTTTTTACTTGTTAACTTACTACAGTTGGCCATAAACCCCTATATCTAAGAAATGTAACTTTTCAGTATTGATAAGGCCCTATCCACCTACCCTTGCCAAAGTGCAGATGGTAAACATTTTACACAAATGAAATTTTTAAAATTATTTCACCCATAATATACTGCAGTGAAAACGTTAGCCCACTCCCAGAAGAGTTGCTTAGAATAAGACATAATTAAAATAGGACAACAATCAACAGCAGGAATGTTAGCATAAAACCAAGGAAATTATTAAGAAACTAAACTGAACAACATCATTAAGAATCACCAGAGGCTTCTATAAATATGTAAGCAGTGTAGGAGTTGAAATAATACAGAAGGGAAACACACCATAAAAATATGTTTGTGTCTATAGGCATTGCCTGCATGAGTCTCTGCAGATTGTATAACTCAGAGCTTCTTCAATGTGCGTGACTTACGACAGAGAATCAAATATTAGATAACATCAAGCCTTGAATTTCAGCAGGTGCTAAAGCACAATCTATATTTATTCCTGTCCTTAAATATAGTAGCTGAGCCATTAAAACAATACTCACTCCACTTTTGAAAAATAAGAACCCTATAAAAATAAACTGCTCTTTGTATCCAAAGTTTATACTTCTGTTAAGCAACCAAATTTGATTTATGGAATAAAAGAGCTATAAATCATTATGAACACCGAGAGAAGTCACATTTGAACTATCCTGGTAGGATAATGAGTCCAAGCACTTAGCAAGTCCCTACCTCTGGTGTTGGAGTGTTGGAAACTGGGTTAGCTAACGCAGGGATTCCAGAGAGGCTTCCTGTCTGTGTTTTCAGCCCCTGAATTTGCTCATGCAAGTCTAAACGGAACCTCCTCTGCAGCTCCATGCCAAGTTTGCCCTCCAATCTGCAACTTGGAGAAGTAGTCTCTTAGTAGCGGCTGTGTCTAGAAAGTAACATCTTGGATGTGATCTCAAGTACAGGAAAATGTTTAGCCAGGAAAAATGTAGTGCATAAATTTGCATAAAGAGGAGCCTTAAGGCTGGAAAATCATTGCTGTGTTTGAAGGTGACTGCGAGGGTGGCAATGGGGGAATTTTAAAAGGAGGTAAAGAGCAAGATGCAACGGGCCATAGAGCAAAGGATCTGGGTTTTAATCTACAAGCAATGAGGAGACATTGATAGACTGTGGCCAAGGGAGTGATTGCATGTGTAAATCGTGATTTATAAGAAGCATTTTGACTGCTGTACGGGAAATGATCAGAATGGACAAAGAAGGCATGACCAACAATACAGCTAAAGAGGCTACTACAGTGACAGGAAGTGCCAGTGGCAAAGAACCTGCGTGCTGGTGCAGGAGATGTAAGAGACTCAGGTTTAATCCCTGGTTCAATCAGGAAGGTCCCCTAGAGGAGGGCATGGCAACCAACTCCAGTATTCTTGCCTGGAGCATCCCATGGACAGAGGAGGCTGGTGAGCTATAATCCATAGGGTGGCTAAGATTCGAACACAACTGAAGTGATTTAGCAAGCATGCATGGTGGCATGAACCTAGAGGATGAAAGTGTAGATGGAGAACGGTAGACAGCCTCTAGCTCTGTTCTGGTGGCAGACTCAGAGTCTTGCTGATACTCAGTCAAAAAAAGGAATGAAATTGGATCATTTGTAGAGAAGTGGTTGGACCTAGAATCTGTCATACAGAGCGAAGCTAAGTCAGAAAGAGAGTATACGTGGAATCTAGACAAATGATACTGATGGACCTATTTCCAGGGAGGGAACAGAGAAACAAATGTGGAGAATGGACTTGGGAGGGTGGGATGAATTGGGAGATTAGGATTGAGACAGCTACACTATCTTGTGTAAAATAGATAGTCAAAGCTATGACTTCTTCAGTAGCCATGTACAGATGTGAAAGCTGGACCATAAAGGAGGCTGAGTGTCAAAGAATTGATGTTGTTGAACTGTGATACTGGAGAAGATGCTTCAGTCACTGGGACAGTAAGGAGATTAAACCAGTCAAAAGAAAATCAACCCTGAATATTCATTGGAAGGACTGATGCTGAAGTTCCAATACTTTGTGCAAAGAGCTGACTCTTTGGGAAAGATACCTGATGCTGGGAAAGATTGAAGGCAAAAGGAGGAGGGGGCTGCAAAGTTTGGTTTGATAGCATCACTTACTCGATGGACATGAATTTAAGCAAACTCTGGGAGATAGTGGAGGACAGGGGATCCTGGCATGCTGCAGTTGTAGAGTCAAAGATGACTTAGCTAGTGAACAAGTGGGAATCTGCTATTAAGCACAGGAAGCTTATCTCAGTGCTCCGTGATGACCTAGAGGGGTGGGATGGGGTTGGGGTGGGAGGGAGGTTCAAGAGGAAGGGGATATATGTATATAAAGCTGGTTCATTTTGTTGTACACAGAAATTAACACAACACTGAAAAAATTTTATTCCAATAACAACACAAAAAACTGTAAAATAAAATAGAAAACCAAGAAAAAATAAAAGCCTTGCTGATAAATGAGATGTAGATTGTAGGTGCCTGCAAAAGGGAAGTTGTCAAGAATTTCAAAGTCTCTTGCTTGAGTGGTAATAAAGAACTTTCACTGGAATGGGTAAAATACCAGGATAAGGGATCAAAAGTTCAATGGGGAATTGCTAATCAAGTGCATAGAAGTTCAGTTATGCAAGATGAGTAAGTTCTAGAGATCTGTACAACACTGTGCCTGTAGCTAACAATACTGCATTGTGAGCTTAAATTTTTGTTAAGAGAGTAGATCTCATGTTAGGTGTTCTTATCACAATAATATTTTTTTTTTTAAAGGGGAAAAAAAAGATTTCAATGCTTAGCCTGTTAATTTGACCTGTCTATGAAGCATTCAAGTAGAGATTTCTAGTAGGCCATAAATGTTAAGAGTTTGTAGGTTAGACAAGACCTCTCCATTATTGTCTTTGTCACCTGTGTAGGTTGCTTCATTATAAGCAGTTATTTGTAGGCTTTTCCTAACCTAAGTGTTTTCCTAGGTTCAAAGAAAGACAGCCACTATTAGAAGGAACATTTCTTAAAATTAAAACACCCAGATGACCTTCACAACAAAAAGATTTTGCTAAGACCTTGATGACAAGCTGTGTACCCTGCTTTGCAATAGCCATGAAAATAAAGTTCAGCAGAAGTAAACCACCAGAGATGATTTGTCTTTGGATCCTGAGCGTTAGGAAGCTGTGCTGTTCTTGACTCTTTGGGAGTTATCATCACCTTGGCCAAATTCCAACCCACTGAGCTTTCTGAGTCAAAAATAAATTCCCATTTGTAACAGGGTATATAGCATAGGACTAGAGAAACTATCAGAATGCTGACGGTAGAAAAAAACATTCCTTCCTTTCCTATAGGCCCAATGAGGACCGAGCTGAGCTTAAGTTTTGGAGAGCCATGCTAATTAGACAGCAGTGTTTCAGGAGACCTCTGAAGCATGACCCCACTTAAACTGCTTATCTTCAAGCACAGGGTGATGGCATAATGATTCGTGAAGTGAAGCCATTTCTGATCAAATGGGTCTTTCCTTCTGACACCCTCTGCCCAGTGCAAGTGACTTGTTCCCAAGTTCCAACTCCAGAAGGTGAGACTCTGCCGACATTGCAATAGGAAAATCTACAGTAACTGATTCCAGCTTGTGCAGCCACAAAAATTGCTTTGCTAAGCAAGAGGATTTATGGATTTGGCCACATTTCATTGTTTGCTGCCTTCATTTATTACAGATGCATTTTCCTCCCTGTTTTCCAAGATAGAGTGGCTGGAATTGATATGGAAATGCTTCCAGCAATGCATTAAAGAAAAAGAAAAATTTCTCTATAGGACCCATTTAAAAATTTCATTCATTTCCCCCCCTTATTTAGCAGTAAGGTCATTTTGCTGCAGAAAAACTTTGGAAATATAGATATAAAGAAAAAGTTAAAATTATTCATGATCATACAAATAACTGTCAAATCACTATTTTAGAATTTTTATAAAAGTTTTCTTTCTAAAAATATAAACATTTGTTTCTAATAAAATTATAGTCAGATAATTTTGGTATGCTGCTTTTTCCCATGTTATTTAAAACACTTCAAAAAATGTGATTTTTTTTTAAGGTCTGCAAAGTAATCAATTAAATGTGTAATGGTTTATTAAACAATCCACTATAATCTAATATTTGTTTATTCAGGGCTTTTCAAAAATAAATTTCTGTCCTTATGTACTCACATTTCAATAATCCATAATTTATTCAAGAATGACTGATTTCAAAATTTCTATTAAGAGTGTAAGAGAAAAAAAGAGAAACTCTGACATGTAGACTTATATCAGTATAATATAAATGTATACTTTGGAATCTTTTCTATATCAACAGGTTAGCAAGTTTAAAGAGAGTGAACTCATTCATATCCTTCTCCTCGATTCATTTTACTGGATCAACTAAGCTAAGCTTTCTATAGTAAATTTTCCATGGAATATTAAAATGGCCAGATGAAATGCTCATCCAATGGTAGGCTCATATGATTCATAAATATTTCAAGGTCTTTGTTTCATAGGTTTATGTATTGCAACTGGTAACAGCAAAGAACTCACACTTATCTTTTAGAAATAAAGTTTTATTTTTCCCTTCAAATATCCATTTGCATCAATCTATAAAGTTTCATTCTTGGGATTTTCCTGGTGATCTAGTGGCTAAGAATCCATGCTTTCAATGCAAGGGCCTTGGGTTTGATCCCTGGTCAAGGAACTAGATCCCACATGCCCCAACTAGGAGTTCACATGCTGCAACTAAAGACATCGCATGCTGCAACCAAACCTGGCAAAGCCATACAAATAAATATTATACATATTTTAAATTTTTCAATCTTTATCTGTTTTCACGTTAACATGACAATAGGATCAAGGACTTAATTGTTCCCAATGATGATAACTTTTGATCCTAATCCATGTGGGGCTAGGAGTGGCACTAACTCAGTGAAAAGTTTTCTCAGAAACCCAGAAGTCAATGTATTCCCAGTCTTGGACATCTCATTTTATGTTTAGTGTGAAAAGTCCAAGATCTTGCCTCCCTCACTTGCGTTCTTTTCACTTTCTAATTTCTGTCACATACATAAAGAAAACTCCTTTCTTCTATATGCTTGGAAATTCTGGAATAAATCTGTAATTTTCATGCCATGTGTAGGAGGTGAGATATGAAAACACGAGATTCCCATTCTGGTCTGGTCTTTTAAGATGTGCATGAGGCTATAAACTTACTGACATAATAAAGTGATAAATCTGATGAGTGTGTAAACTTTCACAACTTTCTCTCCCTTCCCTTTTACCTACTGAAGATAAACATATCTTTTCTTTCTAAGAGGATTTTGGCTTTGTACCATGGTTTGGGTGACTTTCTAATGTGGAAAGTAGAAATGACAGAAATGGAATGTGACAATAAAGATTCAAATCAAGATACATAGAAAGCTGAAGGAAAGAAGAATAAGAGAAAAGTGTCCTTTTTAGTGTTTAAAGAATTGGTGATTGGAATTGAAAGTGAAGAAAAGAAAATTTGTAAAAGCTCAATGGTGGATATGAACAGGAATAGGTAGAAAAGGTGTTTTAAAATATGCTTCAGTTCATTTCAGTTCAGTTGCTCAGTCGTGTCTGACTCTTCGCGACCCCATGAATCACAGTACACCAGGCCTCCCTGTCCATCACCTACTCCCGGAGTCCACCCAAACCCATGTCCATCGAGTCGGTGATGTCATCCAGCCATCTCATCCTCTGTTGTCCCCTTCTCCTCCTGCCCCCAATCCCTCCCATCATCAGGGTCTTTTCCAATGAGTCAACTTTTCACATGAGGTGGCCAAAGTACTGGAGTTTCAGCTTCAGCATCAGTCCTTCCAATGAACACCCAAGACTCATCTCCTTTAGGATGGACTGGTTGGATCTCCTTGCAGTCCAAGGGACTCTCAAGAGTCTGCTCCAAAACCTCAGTTCAAAAGCATCAATTTTTCGCCACTCAGCTTTCTTCACAGTCCAACTCTCACATCCATACATGACTACTGGAAAAACCATAGCCTTGACCAGATGGACCTTTGTTGGCAAAGGAATGTCTCTGTTTTTTAATATGCTGTCTATGTTGGTCATAACTTTCCTTCCAAGGAGTAAGCATCTTTTAATTTAATGGCTGCAGTCACCATCTGCAGTGATTTTGGAGCCCCCCAAAATAAAGTCTGACACTGTTTCCACTGTCTCCCCATCTATTTCCCATGAGGTGATGGGACCAGATGCCATGATCTTAGTTTTCTGAATGTTGACCTTTAAGACAAAATTTTCACTCTCCTCTTTAACTTTCATCAAGAGGCTCTTTACTTCCTCTTCACTTTCTGCCATAAGGATGGTGTCATCTGCATATCTGATGTCATTGATATTTCTCCCGGCAATCTTGATTCCAGCTTGTGCTTCTTCCAGCCCAGCGTTTCTCATGATGTACTCTGCATATAAGTTAAATAAGCAGGGTGACAATATACAGCCTTGACATATTCCTTTTCCTATTTGGAACCAGTCTGTTGTTCCATGTCCAGTTCGAACTGTTGCTTCCTGACCTGCATACAGGTTTCTCAAGAGGCAGGTCAGGTGGTCTGGTATTCCCATCTCTTTCAGAATTTTCCACAGTGTATTGTGATCCACACAGTTGAAGGCTTTGGCGTAGTCAATAAAGGAGAAATAGATGTTTTTTAGAACTCTCTTGCTTTTTCGATGATCCAGGAGATACTGGCAATTTGATCTCTGGTTTCTCTGCCTTTTCTAAAACCAGCTTGAACATCTGAAGTTCACAGTTCACGTATTATGCTTAGCGGAACACAAATCCATTATCTTACAGTTGCTGAGGCTCAGATGTCTGGGTATGGATCAGGGTCTCAGCAGCTGAAATCAAGGTGTTGAGAACTACTGTGATCTCATCTGATGGCTGGGGTCCTCTTCCAAGCTCACTGGTTGTTGGTGGGTTTCAGTTTCTTGTGGACATAAGTCTGAAGTCCACATTTTCTTTTGGGTTATTACAGGGACTGCTCTTAGGTCCCAGAGGCAGGCTGGTTGGCCTCAGGTCCTTGCCATGGAAAGCTCTCTCATGGCTATTTGCCATCTTAAAGTAAGCAAGAGTCTCTTCTGCTTAAATCTCTCTGACTTCTTTTAAGGGTTCACCTGATTAGGTCAGGCCCACCTACACTAATCTCTGTAACTTATTTCTTGAAGAATTTGTATTGGAGTATAGTAGTTTTCCAATGTTGTGTTAGCTTCTGCTACACAGCAAAGTGAGTCAGCTGCACACACACATCTATCTCCTCTTCTTTGGAGTTTCTTACCGTTTAGGTCATCACAGAGCATTGAGTAGAGGTCCCCGTGCTATTCCATAGGTTCTCATTAGTTATCTGTTTTATACACAATAGTGTATACATGTCAAAGAAAAAAAGAGAGAGAGAGAAGAGAGAGAACGTGGAACATCCAAATACAGAAAACTGACAGTATATATGGTCAACAAACTCTGCCAAGGGCACTCAGCGACACTCGGGATGAAACACAAGCACTGACCTTCTGTCTCTGAGTCCCAGAGATGGACTTCAGGGGAGCCAAGCTTCCCACGTATTAAAGCGCAGCCACCCCCTCCCATCCTGTGTAGGTGGCTCTTGCTTTTCTGTGAGCATCTTCTAATGATTGCTGTCATCTCTGCAATCCCCCCTTCCTCCGCATCATCTCTTTGGAAATGTAACTCAGCAGTGCACAACCCCCCACCCCGGTCCAGGACTTGCTCTGCCCGTGGGATGACCGCAAATGTGACGCAGGTGGCAGCTGCAGTGACTGGGTTTTCGCTGCTGCTGCCTCTGCTATGGCCATATGAGGTCATATGCGGTCCCGAAGTTGAGCCATGAGAAGTTGGATTGAGTTGCCCAGTCAACGAGGCAAAGTCTTGGTGTACCAGCTGGCAGCCAGTTGACCCCTAGACATGGAGTGAGCCCAGCCAACATTATTGGAGCTTGCCCCACCAGACTTCACTATTAGGAGCAAGCCCTGCCTACAAGAGCTTAACTGCACAGGGCTACCTGGATGATTCTTGTTTGTGCCGTTAAATCATGTGGTTTTTCATCGCCCAGCATTATTGCACCAACAGAAAATGAATGTAATTTCCCCCCTTCCCTCTACAGCTTTAAACTCCCCATTTCCTGGAGCTCTTTGCCCACAGCCCTAAAGCACACGCAACTCTTCTCCTCATTCTATGCTTTGATGCCACATCTTCCTTCAACTTCATTTTACCTCCAGGTATGGTGTCCTTCTGCTTTTGCTGCTGGCTGAGAGACTCCAACGCTCAGAGCAGAGTTAGTGCCTGTTCCAGGAGATCAAACCAGCCTGAAAGATCAGAAAGTAAAGCAGACGCTGGAGGAGCAGAGACACTTCTGTGAGAGTCTTGCATTTTGTGAAACCAGCAGATCATGAACATTTTTAATGAAATCAGTTCAGTTTAGTTCAGTTCAGTCATTCAGTTGTGTCTGACTCTTTGTGACCCCATGGACTGCAGCACACCAGGTCTCCCTGTCCATCACCAACTCCCGGAGCTTACTCAAACTCATGTCCATTGCGTCGGTGAGGCCATCGAACCGCCTCATCCTCTGTCATCCCCTTCTCTTCCCACATTCAATGTTTCCCAGCATCAGGGTCTTTTCCAATGAGTCATTTCTTCACCTCAGGTAGCCAAAGGATTGGAGTTTCAGCTTCAACATCAGTCCTTCCAATGAACACCCAGGACTCATCTCCTTTAGGATGGACTGGTTGGATCTCCTTGCAGTCCAAGGGACTCTCAAGAGTCTTCTCCAACACCACAGTTCAAAAGCATCAATTCTTCTGTGCTCAGCTTTCTTTATAGCCCAACTCTCACATCCATACATGACTACTAGAAAAACCATAGCCTTGACTAGACAGACATTTGTTGGCAAAGTAATGTCTCTGCTTTTTAATATGTTGTCTAGGTTGGTTATAACTTTTCTTCCAAGGAACAAGATCTTTTAATTTCATGACTGCAGTCACCATCTGCAGTGATTTTGGAGCCCAAACAAATAAAGTCTGCCACTATTTCCACTGTTTACCCATCTATGAATGCATTTAAAAACAAATAAACAAAAATATACTTAAGAACAGGGCTTATTAAATTTGACATGGTTACCATTTTGGACTGATGATTCTTTGATTTGGGGGCCTATCATATGCATTGTAAGGATACTCAGAAGCATGCGTAGCAGCCCTCCATTCATAACAACAATATTGTTTACAGTCACTGCCAAATATTTGCTGAGGGGGCAGATTTTCCACAATGGAGAGCCACTGCTTAAAAATGTCTTTTCCCCCTTTCCCTGCCCATTACCACCACCAACCCATATTCCCCCCATTATCAACTTTTTTCCATTTTCTCCAAAGAGCAAGAAAACATTAGAATTTCAACCATAGTTATCTACTGAATTGCTCTTCCTTCAACCTAACTCTGCAAAAGAATGGACTTTATTGGGTGCCATCTGTAAGTAGTTAGGATTTCCAAATTGATAAGCTGATACATATAGTATGTATCATTACATTGACTATTATCATGTTATGTATCACCTGGACAAGTGGGAGATAAAAAAGAAGGTAGTGGAGTTGAAGATTAGGGAGGTGTCTGTTTCAGTCCTGAATTTATCAAAGATTGAGAGAAATAGCTGTATTTACAGGTTTTGACATCTCTAAAATTTGGTAAGCACCAAAGTGCCTTTTCCGATATGACATTCAGGAATTTGATTATGCTCTAGTTCTGTTACAAACAGCTTTGACACAGTGGAACTATTTTCCCAGTGATGCACAAGTGAAGTTAGCAAATTTCTAGATAGTAAAGAAATGTCTATGGTAGGAAATTCAAGCATTGGGAAGAACTATGAGGGACAGGAAATCACAAAGTGGAGAGAGTGCTTACAAACTCTCCAGGTTTGAAAGCTGTAATCTCTTGATTTTCACATCTATTCTTACTTTCCTCTCAGCAGAACTTGTTGACGCAGTCTGTTGTACATTCCTTTTCTTACATCAACATATCTCAAATTTGACCATGAATCTCAAAGTAAAATAAGCTTCATTCTGTTGGTTTTTCTGGTGGAGCACTTATATTTCTGTAAAACAAATGATATACTGATGAACCTATTTTGCAAGGAAGGAATGGGAATGCAGATGTAGAGAATGAACTTGGGGGCACTGTGGGGGAAGGAGAGAGCGGGACCAATGAAGAAAGTAGCATTAATGTATATAGACTATCATGTGTAAAATATAATAGATAGCGAGAGGGAAGTTGTTCTATAACTCAGAGAGTCCAACCTGGCACTCTGTGATAACTTAGAGGGGTGGGGCGTGGGGGGCGGAGAAGAGGGAGGCTCAAGAGGAAGAGGATTTTTATATAATTATGGCTGATTCACATTGTTATATGGCAGAAACCAACACAACATTTTAAAGCAATTTCCTCCAATTAAAAAAAAAAAAGAAAATATATGTATTGTGTACATTGGTACTGGGAAATTGCACTGGGGTTAAAGAAAAAGCAGAGAGGATTTTTCAGCCCCATTATAAATATAATAGGATTTGAATTTTAAGAGCTATGATACAATTAAAATAAATAAATTAATTTAAAAAACAGAAAAAATAAAAGCAGGAAAAAAAAAAAAAAAAAGAACTATAAACGCCCTTGTTCTCCTCTTCACTTGTCACCAAAGGATGGCAGCAGATTTAACAACTAGGCCAAAAACTTCAAGAGCATTTTAAAAGCTACTTTGTTATTCAAAGATTTGGGGCAAGAATCCCTGTGGACTTGCAATATCAGGGAGAAAAATGGACTAAAGTCCTAAAAGATGGGTGTTGTGGCGTGTCACTGTAAAATCCAAGACCCTATTCCATTTAGACATCTTGTTTGAAAGCTTTCTTATATCATGAAAAAAACATGTTTCCTATCCATTAGTTGTCTGTCAATGGGAAGTGTTAAATCTGGATGCTATTCCGACCCTCGTTTGGTCTTCCCAGTACAACTTCAGCTAGCAGAAGGAGGCCAGGAACAACTCAGAACTTCTCTATAATGTCAGGGACAGAAAAGTCAGGAAACTCTTCAAAACTATCTCATGATTTAGAAAGTGATCCAATTCAAAGCATTTTTTTATTTTAAAATAATTTTAGTTTTATAGTTTTTCCTCCCTTTTAAACATGTGGAGGACTATTTTCTAATTTTTTCAAAAGTACTTATTCAAAGGATAATAATTATTATTTTTAATGTTGGAGCATTAGTGAGTCAGAGGTTTGTAATCATTCATGGAACAGCACAGGATTAGCAAGATATGAATTCAGCAGGGGATAAAGCAGAAAGGCTAATAATTTGCCAGAGTTGAATGAATCCTGAATCTTTCTGGAGGCTGAAAAATATTTGATTAACTCATTTTTGAAAAATTATTCTTAGCTCTTGCTGATGATTCCTAAGTAGAAGCATTAAGATTAAGTTATAAGCTGAAATCTTCCACTTCAGGAATTCTATTTTGTTATTCTGTTAACTAGGTATCTAGGATTCTACACAGCAAAATTTACCTATTGGAAAGGTTTGGGTACAAATAGTAAATGCTTTAAATCCCAGTGATTAAAGTATCTAAGATGAATATCAAGGTAGACAGACTGAGTTGAGAAATGATGGACAAAATACTTATTTCTTTTCTTTTCCAAAATGGAAATAAATTATTGACTCGTATAATGTAAAAAAGTATTTCATGTTTATGGTAAATAATTACTTCATAACAGAATAATAAAGTCAGGGATGTAAAATGTAAAAATTGCCTGTATTCATTACATAAAGATAGCAATGCTGAAGTTAGTGTATATAAATTCATACTAGCAAATATTAATTAAGAAAGAAAATGAAGGTATGAATATGCATTCTCAGTGAGTACCTGCATTTTTTAACTTAATAACTTTCATAAATTCTTTATAGTGTTCATATAGGTCTGTATTTTTTTATTTTTTAAATCCCAGAATACTTATCCATTGAATAGATACATAAAAACATTGCATAGTGGTTAAGAACATGAGTTACAGAGTCAGATAAACCTAGATATGAGTCCAGGCTCTGCTAACTAGCAGACAAGTATTCTTGACATTTAGCTAACTCCCCTCCAAATTATGGCTTGTTCTATTTTTTTTTTTTTCTCAAAGGAAGATAATGGATATAATAATAATATCTAATTTGTAGGCTGTTGAGTGTGAGAATGAAATGAGATTTTTTTTTTTTCAAAATGCCTTGAATAGTATGTACAATATTTAGCACATTGCTTGGGTTCAATGAATGTTAGATGTTATCGCTGTGATAATTTATTGAGCCAAGTATCTAAAACTTAATGTCTGAGATGTTTTCTATGCCCTCTATTATTTCTAAAACCTAGAATAATCCTGTGAAACCAAACTTATGAACTTGTCTGACTATAATTTTTTTTTTAGGACTTTGATTCCTCGGGGAATTTCCCCCATCCAAAAAGGTGGACCAATATGAAACCCTATTAGCATTTTATAGGAAGAAAAGCTTTGTCTTATCCCATTTGAACAGTTAAAGATTTTTCTCAACTACATAGGTGAGAAAAATCTTCATACCATGTGAAAAACAATTTTAAGCCACTAAAATACTCTTCTAATGGCCTTAAAAGATTATGATGTGTCTTTTAAAATATCTTAAGATACAATAAAAGTCATGCTCCTTGCTAAACAATTTCCAGAGAAGCAGACATTTTATTAATATATTCCCCAAATGATCATCTCTGCAACTCCACAGTGCAACTTTTAGCTCTGCTATGAAATTAACTCTGTTAACTCTAAAGTTTAATAAAAATGATTTCTTTCAAGTGTCTATGAATATCGCAGTGGCCCAGGTTCTACAGCAGAAAGAGTACAGGCTTTAGAATTATATAAAACTGTGCTCTGATTCTCATCTATCAGGTATAACAAAGAACTAGGAGAGAGCTGGTATGGGCAGGCCCGTGGAGATCAAGTCAAGTTAGGGAGGAGCAGTTCCACAAAGAAAGAGAAGTTCTGCTAAATCGGAGAGAAGAGGACTACTGATCCAGCCAATGTGAAGAAATGCTTATTTGAGCTTTATTTTCCCCACATAGAAATGAGTAAATGAAGTATATGAGAGGTTTCATTATGCTGTTAAACTTTGCAGAACTAATACATGCATGATACAGTGCTCAGCTTTACAGTCCAACTCTCACATTCATACATGACTACTGGAAAAATCAGAGCTTTTGACTATACAGACCTTTGTCAGCAAAGTGATGCCTCTGCTTTTTGATAAGCTGTCTGAATTTGTCATAGCTTTTCTTCCAAGGAGCCAGCATCTTTCAATTTCATGGCTGCAGTCACCATCTGCAGTGATTTTGGAGACTAAGAGAATAAAATCTGTCATGGTCTCAACTTCTTCTCCTTCTATTTGCCATGAAGTGTTGGGACTAGATGCCAGATCTTAACTTCCCTTTTATCAGTTCTTAACTGTACAACAATTAAAGCTTTACTACTTGAATATTGTATCCTGTCAACATTTACAAAAGTTATAGTGCAGAAAAGAGGCCAGACTTAAATAACGGTATAAAAACAAAAAGCAACAACTGATATCAAAGGGAAGGAGTGTGGTATAATGAAATTCCCTTGGAATAACAGGATTGCCATTAACTGTCTGCGTGACCTCAGAAAATCCCACTTAACCTTCATAGCTTCTAATTACAAAATGAGAGAATTAGAAAATGAACCCGTCTGGTTCTAACATTTAATGACACTATGATTTCATGAAATAATAAATATTGTGGAACGTCCAACCTTCTGGTTCATTGGGTGGTTGGCATTTGTCTTACTGTTCAGATATCAGACAAAACAGCCTTACATTGCCATGTATTCCTAAGGCAACTCAGGGAGCATGTAGAAAGGAAACTGGGTGTGGCCTGGAGTCTTAGGTGGGAACTTTTGGTGACTTTGGACAAATCTTTTCTGTCTCTGGTACTTTGTTTCCTCATTTGCAACATAATGGGCTTGGATAAAAACAGTGGTCTCTATTAATAAACAGTGGTCTCCATAAACCATTATGGAAAATCTCAACGAACTTTTTGGCCAACCCAATATTTCAATCAAAGAACCCTTTTGTAAATGAAAATGTTAAGTACTGTAGGTTGCTCCTGTCCTAATGGAAGTGGAGGCTGAAGACCTCACTTGGCCCCTTTCTGGCTCCTGACTATGGTCTCAGGCATCTCACAGGCACTGTTGCTGCTGCTAAGTCGCTTCAGTCGTGTCCGACTCTTTGCGACCCCATAGACGGCAGCCCACCAGGCTCCCCCTTCCCTGGGATTCTCCAGGCAAGACCACTGGAGTGGGTTGCCATTTCCTTCTCCGATGCATGAAAGTGAAAGTGAAGTTGCTCAGTCATGTCTGACTCTTAGCGACTCCATGGACTGCAGCCTACCAGGCTCCCCTGTCCCTGGGATTTTCCAGGCAAGAGTACTGGAGTGGGGTGCCATTGCCTTCTCCACTCAGAGGCACTAGATCCTCTCAATTTTACAAATCTAGAGTCCTTTCAACTATATAATTCTGTGGTTTCATGAGTTAGAAAAACAAACAAAAAAGCTAATTTGGCTCATTTCTTTCTTGGTTTCTCTATAAGATTAAGGCAATCCACAGAATTTTTTAATGTGACATTATTTCTCAAAATTGAACTTATATTGCTTCTGTCATTACAGGAAGGCCGAAGAGTATCTCATTACATACTTTGATATTGTGAACCAAAGTTTTCAACTTTTAATAATTGAAGACTGTTTTTGATTTTTTTCTACTTTTTAAAAAAATTCTTTTTTACACCAAACATTCTTACCTAAAGGTCTTTTTTGGAGTAAATGAAATATGATGCTATATGTAAGGTGAACAAAGATTCCAGTTTCCCAGGAACCTGAAAATTCCTTATTTGAAGGAACTCCTTAGTCCTAAGCAGAAAATGAGAGCCTGTCATCATTATAGCCAGTCATCTTGTTGAGAAAAGAGAGGGGTTTTTTTTGTTTTTTTTTAACTGACGTTTTTCTTTAATTCTAAAATGATGAATGATAGGCAAAGAAAAGAGACATCTAGGGACTTTCTTGGCAGTCCACTGATTAAAACTCTGTGCTTCCACTGCAGGGGGGCGTGAGTTTGATCCCCAGTTCAGTTCAGTTCAGCCGCTCAGTGGTATCTGACTCTTTGCAACCCCATGGACTGCAGCACGCCAGACCTCCCTGTCCATCACCAACACCCAGATCTTGCTCAAACTCATGTCCATCAAGTCGGTGATGCCATCCAACCATCTCATCCTCTGTCATCCCCTTCTCCTCCTGCCTTCAATCTTTCTTAGCATCAGGGTCATTTCCAATAAGCTGACTCTTTGCATCAGGTGGCCAAAGTATTGGAGCTTCAGCTTCAGCATCAGGCCTTCCAATGAAAATTCCTGAATGAGGAACTAAGATCCCTCATGCCCCTGTGTGGCCCAAAAAGCAAAGACAAAACAAACAAGAGGCATCTACCCTCTGATGGTTGATCCTGGCACACAGATGGGATCATCTGCATGCACCATCCTGCCAAGCTCTACAGCTCCATCATCTGGGCTCCAGGCTCCCCTGAGCACATCCGGAGCTGTCAGAAGTTCATTACTCAACGCAGGCTGCTCCTGTTTCTAAGACTACTGTGCGTCTGCGGTCCTGTCCTGTACTCCAGTCCAGGCAGAACTGTAAGTCTGTACCAATTTTCTATTGTGGCTGCAACAGATTATGACAAATGCTGTGTCTTAAAAAAGCACAAACATGCTATACTGCAGTCTAGAGATCAGACATTTTTCATAGGTATCACTGAGCTAAAAGCAAAATGTTGGCAGAGCCGCATTTCCTCCAGAGGTTCTGGGTGGGGGCTAGGGGGGATATCTGTTCCCTCATCTTGTCCACTTCTAAAGGAATGTATTCCTTGTTTCTGGGGGCCCTTCCTTCATCTTCAGAGTCAGCGATATTGGCTCTCTCTTCCAGAGTCATACATCCCTCTTATTCCTTTTTCTAACTCTCTTCCCCATTTATGGACCCTCCTGGTTATGTTGAGCACACCCAGGTTATCCGGGATAATCCTCTTATTTTAAGATCAACTGATTAGCAACCTAATCCCATCTGCAACCTTAATTCCTCTAGCTGTATACTGTAACATATTCACAGGCTCACAGGATTAAGATGTGGGCATTTAAGATGAGGGGTGGGGAACCATTATTCGGCCTGCCACAAAGCCTCAAACTTTCTAGAGCTCTTTTGTTGAGATTAGGAACCATGGGTTACTATTATTACCAAGACTAATCCATGACAGGTGTACATATTTCGGGGAACTACATAATTTATCATTCAAATCAGGATACTTTTGTGTGTGAAAGAGGCACCCAGTAATTCCCACAGAAAGACAGACATAAAGTGTTCCAGTCCATGCATAGAACTCCTGCTGACATTGCATACTACATATTTCACAAAGATTTTTTTTTTTTTATAATTTGAATGTTCAGTTATATGCCAAGTGAGTTATGAACCCAAAATATACAATCAAGTTAGGTAGAAATGATTCCTGCATGCAATACTGTGAGTGAGCTAAATTTTCAGATACACACCCACTCCAGTATTCTCGCCTGAAAAATCCCATGGACAGAGGAGCCTGGTGAGCTACAGTCTAAAGGGTCTGAAAGAGTTGGACACAACTGAGCGATTAAGCACATACTCTATAAAGCATAATTAGAGAATATCAGTGGAAGCTGATGTTTAGCGGATGTCACATGGAGGAGACGGAAGCCAGAAAATAAGAAAAAAAAAGCTGCAGAAAGTTAAAAGTGCTCATAACTTCTTATAAATTAAATTCACACTCTTATGTTTTCTTCTAGCCTTCTTCAAATGCATACATATTACAAAGCTGGCACTATTTTCTATGCTGCTTCTTTTACTTAAAATACAAGCAAGTCTTCATCTTCCATCATTATTTTCCTATTATTTCAAAAATTTTCATAGTTTCTAACTAAGTGATACTGATGTAACTTCCAAGATTTGCCAGGCATAAACAATATTGTCATGAAAATCATCTGAACTGTGGTTCATTTTCTCTTGGCATGTGTGCTCAGTCATGAGAAAAGCTCTTTTCTTTTACAGATTATGAATATATTGTTAATCCAATCCTAGGAGTGGGAGGATGGGTGTGATTTAGGTAAACCAAAGGAAAAGAACCAGGGAAAAACAAAAACAATCCAGATGATACCATACACAATTCTACTTGCTCAGTCGTGTTCAACTCTTTGTGACCCCATGGACCATAGCCTGCCAGAATCCTCTGTACATGGGGATTCTCCAGGCAAGAATAGTGGAATGGGTTGCCATGCTTTCCTTCAGGGAATCTTCCCAACTCAGGGATCGAACCCAGGTCTCCCATGTTGCAGGCAGATTCTTTATCATCTGGGTCACCAGGGAAGCCCATACAACTCTATAGTAACTGAATAATACCTCCCCAAAGACGTTTTATGTTCAAATGCCCAGACCTTATAACACCTTACATAACAAAAGGAACTTTGCAGATGACATTAAGAATCTTGACATGGGAAGATCACCTGAATTTTCTGTTTGAGTTCAACATAGTCACAAGCCTCCTTATGAAGGAGGCAAGAGAGTTTCAGAGTCAGAGGATGTGATGTGAAGACACAAGCAGTCAGTGAAGAAGATGTGACAACTCGATGCTGCTGGCTTTGAAGGCAGAGCAAAGTGCCACAAGCCAAGGAATGCACTTGCCCTTTAGAAGCTGCCAAGTCAAGGAAACAAATTCTCCCCTGCAGCCCTGTTGACACCGTTGCATTAGCCCAATGAGACTGATCTTGAACTTAAGACATCTAAACTGTAAATTAATAGATTTGTGTTGTTTCAAGTTGCTAAGTTCATTGTTTTTTCCTTCACCCTGTCTTTACTGTCTCTGTATTCACTTCCCCAAGGTGAATATCGTAATAGTTAAGTATGAGCTTTGGAACTATAGCAAGCTTAGCATAAGTTGTTCAACTGTCAATTACTAATTATATGGATTTAACTGTATATATTTTCAATAAATGCCAAATCTCAACCTTTGGGAGTGTGTACACGTGTTCATTCATTCATTCTTTCATTCATTTGTTGTATACTGGCTCTCTGCTCTGGTGTAGGGACTTTAAAAAAGTACTCAGGCTGCAGCAGAGCATAAAAGACATGGACTTGGGCCCCGCAGCACATACATTCTGGTTCTTTCCTTATTCACTGAAAGCTAGTCTGGTTTTCAGTATTTTCTGAAAAAGCTCACCTTCCTGAAATCAGCGCGCTAGCCTGAAGTATGAGGCTCTTTGAAGAGGAGGTCTATCTGTGGCTTGGGAGGCCCCATGGTGACAAGCCACATTAGGGAGCAGGAGTGCCCCCACTCTGTGATGACAGCTGTGCACCTCCACCTGGCACCAGGCTAATGACACATTCCAGAAAGTGACCCAGAAGACGTCCTCCTTTACGACGAAGTCCCAGAAATATTTCCCTCTGCTTGTGATCTTGGGTTCGTGGTACACGCCTAATAACTAAATAATGAACCATTTGTTACATGACGGTAGGAAAACACACAGGTATTTATTTTCACTGTGCACAGAACTGAAAAATGTAGTGATTGGGCTACCTAAGAAGATCATACTGTTATAATGAAAGGCGGCTGAACTGGTAGGGGGTGTAATGAATGTAAGCCTAAAGTAAATGAATCATTAGAAAATGTACACTCCATCTCCACAATGAGTCTATTTTACAAAAATAATCTCTGGCGTGATGTTGTCCTCTCTTGGCGTTCCCCTACTGTGAATCTATCCATGATTCCAACATCACAAATCTTGTTCCCTGAGGCCAGATCCATAATGAAAGTGAAGGGTTTGATTATTTGCCTTTAATAACTCTGCCTCCCAAATCCTACTTAATGCAGCAGAGATTCTATATTGAAGAACCTGTCAGAATTATTGGAGGATCAATCACAATTGGCAATTAATCATAATCACGGCTGGTAATCATAGCTGCAATTACCAATTGATTAATTAGGACAGCTCTTGAAATGTCAGTAGAAATTTAATATCATATTAGATTCAGTCCAATAACCATAAACTTCTACAATTATTTTCCAGCTTACCATTATTTATGTCATATTTTTTCCTATTATTAGTGGCTATATTTATCATTTTATTTGAACAGGCTGAACTCTCTCATTGTCTTTTTTTTATTTTAGAAATCTATTAAAATATGTTTCAGTCCTGGCATTAAATAAATCTACTGTTAGTACCAAGCAAATATTTTCAAATTTAGTACATCTATTTGCATTGCTTTTTAGGTCAAGAACTTTTTTCCAAAAAATGGATGCATATTGAATATTGAAAACTGGATAATACTGGTACATTGGATTTGTGTGTGCAAAGCTTCATCTTTTTTATTAACTAATGGGGCTTCTCGGGTAGCTCAAACGGTAAAGAATCTGCCCGCAATGTGGGAGCTCTGGGTTTGATCCCTGGGAAGATCCCCTGGAGGAGGGCATGGAATCTCATTCTAGCACTCCGTCCTGGAGAATTCCGTGGACAGAGGAGCCTGGTGGGCTACAGTCCACGGAGTCTCAAAGAGACGGACATGGCTGAGCAACTAACACTATGATGCACTTTCAGGCTTGACACAGGAAATTTTGGTCAACCTTCTTTGAATGATAAGAACAAGAATAACCACACCACCTAATATGGTCAATAATCCATATTGGTGAAAATACACTTTCAGGAAATTAAGAGAGGCCTAATATGACTAAGTGAAAGTGATTTGTGGTGCTAGTGGTGAAAAACCTGACTGCTAATGCAGGAGACCTAAGAGAATTGGGTTTGATTCCTGGGTCAGGAAGATCCTCTGGGAGAAGGAAATGGCAACCCACTCCAGTATTCTTGCCTGGAGAACCCCATGGACAGAGGAGCCTGGCAGGCTACAGTCTGTGGGGTCACAAAGAGTCGGACGCAACTGAAGCAACTTAGCGCGCACACACCACCTTAAATATGAACAAGCTTCCCAGGTGGCTCAGTGGTAAAGAAACCGCCTGCTGATGCAACAGATGCAGGAGATTTAGGTTCGATCCCTGGGTTGGGAAGATCCTCTGGAGTAGGAAACGGAAGCCCACTCCAGTATTCTTACCTGGAAAATTCCATGGACAGAGGAGCCTAGAGGGCTACAGTCCATGGGGTAGCAAAGAGTCGGACACAACTGAGCGAGGTATGGCAAGAGGTTACAGAAATGTATTAATAAATAGAAGTAGGGGTGCTGTTTAAGAAATTCAGCATATATTCACCTGTTTGTTTTAAGGCTGAATTATATTGAGTCAATACAAATTACCACTGCTTAAATCATATATCCATTTTGCAGTTGTTCAGTCGCTCAGATGTGTCTGACTCTTTGTGTCCCCGTGGACTGCAGCATGCCAGGCTTCCCTGTCCTTCACAATCTCCTGGAGTTTGCTCAAAATGGAATAGTTCCATCACAAAGAGCTTTTAAATATTCTGTGCAAAATAGCATGTTATATACTGGAAGGGGTACATAGGTGAATGACACTTAACTGTCTTACCTCAAATTCATAGTCCAATAAGGGAGATGAGACATGTACTCCTGAACATATAAAAAGAACAAATATTAACTACACAGATGAATATGAATGAGATTTGAAAAAGTAAAAAATAGCCATCTGCCCAGATTTACTGCTATTTTCATGGGTCTCAGCTTTTTTCAAATCTATTTGCAAAATCAAAGGTAAAATTTCAATTATCCACATTTTGGGGGGGAAGGAGTTCTTAGTTCCCCGACCAGGAGTGGAACCCATGTCTCCTGAATTGGAAGTGCAGAATCTTCATCACTGGCCCACTAGAGAAGTCCCTCAGTTATCTGCATTTTGAAATTTCTTTTTTTCTAAGATCAAACCTTCTCTTCCAAATCCCTATGTTAAAATCCCTCAATTTTGTTAACATTAATTTGTCATCAACTTGATCTTGTGTATCAAGCACAGAAAATTTCTTAAATCCTGATTATGACTCCTGATTATAATTGATGGGACAAAATAATTCTACTTTTATCAGAGACATGAAAGCCAGGAACATTTAATCAGATTTACTTAACATATTATATGATAGCAATTAATTGAAGTAAATGTGTGTGCTCAGTCCCTCAGACATGTCTGACTCTTTGTGACCCCATGGACTGTAGCCCGCCAGACTCCTCTGTCCATGGAATTTTCCAGGCAGGAATACTGAGTGGGTTGCCATGCCCTCCTCCAGGGGATCTTCCCAGGCATCGTACCGCATCTCCCAGGTCTCCTGCATTGGCAGGTGGATTCTTTGCCACTGTCGCCACCAGTTTTACTCCTCTGGCCATGGGTTTCCCAGGCAAGAATACTGGAGTGGGTTGCCATTACCTCCTGGAGGGTATCTTCCTGACCCAGGGATCAAATCTGCATCTCTGCAAAATTGAAGTAAAAAATGAGCAAGTTGGTTTTCTTTTCAGCCTGTATAGTATTTTTTTAAATATTTTTAAAATTTATTTTATTCAAGGATAGTTGATTTGCAACACTGTGTTCATTTCTGCTAACTCAGAAAGAGAAAGACAAATACCATATGATATCACTTAGCTGTGGAATCTAAAATATGACACAGAAACACATGTTTTGTTCTGCTATGGAGTTTCTGATAATTAAGAGCCATATTTTATGGGACGCTCTCTGTCTGGGGCAGGGACCACAGGCCGTGTGACGAAGGCATGGTCTGCGTGAGTAACTAACGCTCTCTCAGCCCCTACTCCATTTGCAACTACACACAGCTGCGCTATGCAGAATGTTCGCTCATTGCCAAAGAGGTTAATTCAAACTATGGAATCAGGAGCTGTTGAAAAGGTAATAGACACTCATGAAGGGTGCTTTACAGTGGACATTTCAACAGCATTGTGTAATACATCCATATTAATAGCAAATTACCTTAGCAAGGGTAAAAAGCATTCCACAATGAACACCCAAGGAATTAGGGACTATTAGCCTCATCCTCTAAAGCACTGTCTGCCTCTTAAGAGGTGAATTCTGAAAAATGAAGACTAAGAGCATAGTACATCCTTAGACATTCCAGTGCTGTCAACCCACTCTGAGTTCTATCATTACAGCCAGCGGTCTGCTAAGCCATGCAAATTCAAAGCTCCTGGGAGCAGAGTAATAGGAGTTAGGCATTGTACAAGTGCTGCTGATTCAACTCCCATTTCCCTCAATACAACTCAAGGCAATGTCCGTTCAGTGAAGCAGTCTTTCAAAAAGAAAAGGAGAAGGGGCTGTTCTTAAACATCACTCCTTTAACGGATGAGATGTCACAGTCTCCTGGCAAGCGAGTACTTCAGTGGCATCGTCCTTTGATTTGCAACAGTTATAAAACAGCTATTCCTAGAGCAGAGTTAATTACAGAGAGTAAGCAGTTTGGAGGAATGAATTTATACAGCAATGCTTTGGTTGGCAGGAAAGAGAAGAAGGCTTTTGGAAGTAACCCCTTTCCCCAGCTCGCCCAATGGGTTGCTACAAATTGCACACAAGGGTTCCATTAGGATATTAACTTAAAGTCAGGCAATGATCTGGGTAGACCTTGGCTGACCCGAACAGGCCCACTCTGCTGATGATGACACGGGCATCTAAGATGGTTAGATGGTAGCTTGGCTGTGCTGAGGTTTGAGTCGCCAAGCAATGTTAAATCTATCCAAAGAGTCATGCATAACCACTGCAAATACCACCTACAGGTTGAGGCTTCAGATTTACAAATCTTCATGTTGCCATAAACTCAATTCACAACATCCTTTTACATAGCACAACATTCATCAATGGCTTTGATGATGGTAGTGATGGCGATTGTACAGCAAGGATGTAGGGGGAAATCTTACCCAGAGCAACTGGGAATAAAGATTTTATCATCTAAGCCCTCATAAAATACTTTGCTTAGATGTCTTTCATTCCCAGAAGAGAATGCATAATACTCAAGGAGCAGAGGCAGAAGAATGCTTCTTATCTATTTATTCCAATAATTATTTTCCTGCTTTGCTAAAGAAGATTGATTATATAGAGGCAGTCATTTTTACATACAGAAAAGTACTATACCCGTATGTTACGATGCCCTTAGAATTAAAAAAAAAAATTCTCTTTCTTGATAAAAATCAAACTTCTTTCCATGATCATGTGCCCTCTTAGCTACTATCTTTCTTCGGCCAAGATCAACTATAAATCAGAGACCATGGAATCCAGGTCTTCATGGATCAGCCTTCTTCATCCTACCCGGGACACAAAGCAGGACATAGAAAGGGTGAAGAAAGGGTGAGATAGGAGAGCAACATGAGAATAACCAGTGACCCTACTCCATGGGGTTGATTTGAGAACACATTTAAACTACAGCAGAGTGTTTATAAATAGTAAGATGCTACATCAATGTTAGTGAGTTTATTGCTGTTAATAGTGTTATTACCATCATAGCATTAAGACAAAGTGAAAAGTCTTGGTAACATAGAAGGTTCTAGATGCCAACTTTAAACTGAAAAAAAAAAAAAAAAGGTCATATCAACTGCCAGAACTGAGTGAAAGTCCTTCATGATTCAATGAGGTTGCTGTCTTGCTTGACAGGGCTGATACAGCCACCAGCAGGAAAGACCACGCCAGACTCCTTTTATATCTGTACCTTTGCAAGAACCATTCACCCCCCTTACTTCTCACCTTTCTGTTGGCTCTGTTTGGCTTTATTCACTCAAAAATAAGTGAATACACCAATACAGAGCTACTTGGTCTGCTGCCATTCCTAGTTTCTAATAGGTTCCTGGAGGGCAAAGGAGCAAGGATTCATAACTCACAGGTGGACTTCATCACACTGAAGCAGAGCCCACTTTTTAATAAAAAGTTGCATCAAGAGTCTTGCTTTGTCTTCCCACCCCTTCTCTCAAGAGATGACTCTGGGCTTGAAGAATTTTCCCCTGCTTCCCTGAGATATATTGGACCTCCACTTGGAGAAATATACATCCTCCCACCCTACTGATGTTGGCCTTGATCTATGTGACTTTGGCCACGGGATGTGACTGGATGTAACAGAGGCATGACCGAACCCAAGCTTTAAGAACCACTGAAGATTTAAAAGGCCAGCCATCTTGCACTTTCCCTCTGCCACAAAAATTCATGTCTCAAATAGGGGTTTCTTATTCAGTCTGAATCTTGGAGAAAAGACAGTTCATTCAACAGACAAGAGCAACAGCTGACCTGGAGCCATCAACACAACAAGAATGAGAAATAGACTGTTGTCTTCGTAAATCAGTGAGATTTTTAAACTGTTACTGCTGCAGGTTTAAAAAAAAAAGAAAAAACTGACTAACATCAGCACAAATCACACTTGAAATATTTGATATTTTTAAAAATAATTTTTTCTGAAAGATATTTTCAGCCTGTTTCATTGGATGTATTACCAAATCTTTATATCATTTTTCCCTTTCTATAACTCTACAACTTTTAATCTACTTTTTTGCAGTACTACCCTTCCGTCTCACCCATGACTTATATATCTAGGACCAAGAAAATTTTGCCTTCCAAGTCTTTTATAAATCTTATCTATGACTCTGGATTATTTCACCTCCTTGTTTTTTCTGTTCCTGTTAGAGTTGTACTGGAGAAAGTCACAAAAATCATATATATCTAACTAATTACACATCCTTTGTGTTCAAATAAACTGTAGCATTGGATATATTTTGCACTCATTATCTTTGCATTCTAAAAATCCCAATTCTTCCTGGTTTACCAAAATTTGCTCTCAGAAGCATATCTAAGGCAAACTTCAACTTAAAAAGTGGGTTCTTTCCCAGATATCTACCTTTTCACCTCCTTAATTCACTATTCCTTTAGCTAATCTTCAAAATTTTCATTTGTCTCAGAAAGCAAATTTAACTCTTCTAAAATTAATTTTTAATGGGAAGGGGGCTTGGGGGAGAATGGATACCTGTGTATGTATGGCTGAGTCCCTTAGTGTTCACCTGAAACTACCACAATATTATTAATTGTCTATACCCTAATACAAAATGCTTTTGGTGTTACAGCTTTTTTGTTTTTAATTCTTAGACATAAAATTTAGGAAGCTGAATGCATTATGTTGGTATGTTTATGGCAAACCAACACCAACATCATTGCTTCCTTGTTTTGTTTTTCTATTTTTTCTTTTTCTTTCATATGTTATTTCTCCCCCTACCCACAAGCATTCGTTATAATGTGTTTAATATGTGTCTTTATAAATATAATTATTGTTGCATTTATGTACATGTTTTTGATTTATGTAAAATGTGCTATGGCATGTATCTCACGTCTTAATGATATATTCACTTTGGTTAAGGTTTATCTGGTTTGTTGCTTGTAACTATGATATACTACCTTACGGCATGTATCCAAACCACTTTACTTATCTATCCCCTTTATGAAGGATATCTAAGGTTCTTAATGTCTTACTATTAACAAAACAAAACAAAACACCTAGATACCCTAGCTTTTACATTTTATCTGATATCTGTATAACAGCCGTGGCTGTATATTCAGAGGTACCAAATTTTATGTCATTGGGTGTATTAAATATCACCCAACTGATCTACAGAATCTGTGTACCAATTTATGTTCTTTTATTTACCTATGTTCTTGCTAACATTTAAAATTTTCTGTTTGATTTCTTATATAAGCATAAAGTTGTAACTTATAGTTTAAGTTGAATGTTGTTGATTACTATTTTAAATTCCTTTCTGCTCTAAATATTTCATATTTGCTTTATGATATCTTCCTTAATCCATAAGTTACTTTATCTCAGGTTTTTAGCATTTCCAGGTATATATTTTAGGGCTTCCCTGGTGGCTCAGAGGGTAAAGCGTCTGCCTACAAAGGGGGAAACCTGGGTTCTATCCCTGGGCTGGGAAGAGCCCCTGGAGAAGGAAATGGCAACCCACTCCAGTATTCTTGCCTGGAAAATTCCATGGATGGAGAAGCCTGGTAGGCTACAGTCCACGGGGTCGCAAAGAGTCGGACACAATTGAGCGACTTCACGTATACATTTAACTACTTCTTTTTCTCAACTTCAAATTTTATTTCATTGTAGTCAGAGATGGTAGGATTATTGTATTGATTCTGTTCCATGTTTTAAGAGAGAATTTGAAGATTATTTGGTAAAAAAGAAAAGGAAATTTCATTAATCACATTATTCAAATAGACTGGACTTTATTTTCTCTCTGCTTTATCAGTTTCTGAAAGAATTGTGCTAAAGTAGTTAACTAAAAAGTTCATTTATTTTCATTTCTTACTCCATCCCAGTTTGATTAGTTATTGTCACATACATTAGATGATTATATTGTTATACTGGATATGGTAATAATTGTTGTCTTGAACTTTTAAAATAGCAAATATATAATATCAGGGCATTTTTCATCTTATTTCATGTTTTCTCTTTACCACAGTTTCTTCTTTATCTCTACCTACATTTCCTTATACAATTTTAATTAATGTTTCAAAAGTTATATATTCAATTTTTTATTGTTCTGGTGATTTGGCATAGTCTATTAATATTCATTTATCTATGTGTGTCACTTCATTATTATAATCTTTAACATGTGCCATAATGTGAAAAAACTTGGGTCACTTTAATTCTGGTCAAAATATTTACAGCAATTTTTTATTCACTATTTGATCTTCTTTACTTTATATATTTCCTAGAATTTTTTTTCTTTTTATTCAATACCTTCAAGAATTTTCATGCTATACCATCTGTCTATGGGTCAAACTTATTTGCAGCCTGTTTTAGTATATATCCATACCTAGAATTTTTTTTTAAGTTTTTTGATGGGGACCCCATTTTTAAAGTCTTTATTTAATTTGTTATTGATACACTATTGCTTTTGTTTTCTGTTTTAGTTTTTTGGCATGTGGGATCTTAGCTTCCCAACAAAGGATCAAACCTGCACCCCTTGCATTGGAAGATGAAGTGTTAACCATTTCATCAAATATAGGAAAATTTCCTATATTTTTAAAGTATTGTAAAAAGCCAGATGAACAAAGAAACAAACAATGGAAACTTTATATGACCTGCCAAGTCTAAAATATCTAATATCTTGGATTTGTCAACTTAAAAAAATGCACAACATGAGAGCTGTGAGTCAAGTTTTATTTGGGGCAAAATGAGGACTGCAGCTCAGGAGACAGAACCTCAGATAGCTCTGAGAAATTGCTGCAGCGAGGTAGAGGGGAAGTCAATAAATACGTGATTTTGCTGAAGGGGGAGTACATGCAATCAGGCACATTTATTTTTTAGAATGTTTCTGCTGGTCTTGTGAAGCTTCTGCTAGTCATGAGAAACAGTCATCACCAGGAAGGATTTTGGTGTTTTCTTAGATATAAGGAGATATAAGAACTGGACTCGTAAAATAGCTCCTGAACATATCTACCATCTGAAGAACTGTCCTGCCAGTATTCTGGGAGACCAGAGTTGCCACATTTCGGCTCTCCGACCTGAGCTTCTTCAGAGGGGTGCTGGAGTCCCGCAGACGCAGTAGCACATGATTTAATCCTTGGAGAGGTGGATGGCAAGCGCTTGTGGCAAGTTTGCCAATTTGGGGGTTGACAGACTTTATGGAAAATATCTTCAGCTGCCTGAATTTCTTCATCTGAGAATAATTCCAAAGAACTTTCCTCGGTGGTAAAATTTTGAGGCCTTATATTTTTGACAATGTATTTTACTTTCACATTCAAATGATAATTTAGGTGGATATATAATTCTATGTTCAAATTTCATAGTTCTTTCCTGAACAGTTTAAAAATTGTTCTTCATTGTCTTCTTATAATTGTGTGGTTGATGGTAAATGCTGATGTTAACCTGATTCTTAACCTGAGTTAACCTGTTTCTGTATATGTCATCTGCTTCTTTTTTCTTGAGTTTTTTCAAATCTTCACTTATTTTCATGTTTTTAGTTTTCACTTTATCTGTTTCTATTTTTAGTGCGTTTTTAGTCTACTCTGAATGACATTCTTTGAGACTGTTTAAATTTGAGGTTTTACTTTTTTAAAAAAAATATCAGGGATATTCTCAGACATTATTCAAAAATTGCCTCCCTCCAATTTGCATTTTTGCTTCTTTATTTTTGAAAAAACAAAAGTTTGACACATTTACTATTCTCCATACCTTTGAAAGTGTTTTGTATAGTTTCTGTCTCTTCCGCTTGCTCTTGTTTCTTGTTCTTTCTTTATTTGCTTAAAATTGCTTTATAGACTGAGTGTTTGCTTCCCCCACAAAACTCATACCTTGAAGCCCTAAATCACAGGGTGGCTATATTTGGAGATGGTACTCGAACAATAGTAAGATTCAAGAAAGACAAGGGTGTAAACGTGGCAGCAGAAGCCAGAGGTAAGACATAGTTGCTTTGAAAGATTAACATTTAATTAATACCCTTTCCTCTTCCAGTGAGATATTGCTACAACTCAGACCAGGAAATGCTGCTTTCTTCTTTCTACCATCCAATTTGATCTATATCAAAAAACTCTTATCTATGACTTTCCTTTTGAAAAAAAGTTTTCTAACTACTGCACGACATGATACGCATATATAATTATTTCCTAATTGGTTCATGTGTTGATTTTATCTTAACTGTAATACCCGTGTAAACAAAGAACAGTGTATCTCACCACCAGGTTCTATAAGGATGAAATCGTAACCTGCTGCAGTTGCTGACCTACAGCGCACCCTGAGAGGAACGTGGGTGAAAGGCAGAATGGAACCCCAGGTACTGCAAAAATAGTCTCCATAGATGGTGAGAGGTGTATCTCAGGAGGAATTTTAATGAATCTAAATTCCTGAATCTTTTTGTACATAGAAAAGCATTAAAATCATTAACTTGAGATATCTGTTCTTTGGGCCCAGCAGTAATCTTTTACAAAGATGTATGCTTGACTGCATGTGTTCCACCGCCGAAAATCCTGTATAAAATAGCTTCCTCCCTTACCTCTCTGGAGCAGTTTCCTAGAACTACTGAGAAGCTGCCTATTAAACTGTAGTCCTCTGTAAGACTCTGAATAAAACTCACAACTCTTATGTGAGTTTTTTCTTTGACACTCATAAATCCTTCTACCATGTCAAATACATATCTGCTTTTGGCAGTTACCGAATCAGTCTTTAGCATAAAGCAGGATTCGATATACAGTGATATAAAATCATCTGGTTACCATTAATGTCATACCATAAATCACATCAATCTCTAGATCACAATTTCCCAGAATATAAAAATCTAAGTGGGAAGTCATATACTTTTATGCTGAATTGCATTTTGACAATATTCAGCTTTTCACAGAATTATTTTTACAATAAATGTCTTTGTTTACACCAGATGTCGATCTGTATCTAAAGGCTGTTTGTTTGTTTGTTTGGCAGAGCTGTTGGGCTTGCAGGATCTCAGTTTCCCAATCAGGGACTGAACTGGGCTTTGGCAGGGAAATCATTAAGTCTAACTATTGGGCCACGAGCAAATTCTGTAGGGCTTTTATATCAATGATTCCAAATGAAAATACTTTGTACTAGACTTAAAACACAGATTAGTTTGTCTATTCTTATGGGTAGGTATAATGATTTTTAACAAAATCTAAGCAGAAATTTTCTCCTGGAGTTACACAAACCAAACCTAAGAAGTCATACCACAAAATTCGTAGGTCCAAATTCATTTATGATGATGCAATTTAAAAACAAACAAACAAAAAAAAAAAACTTGAGATCAGTGACATGTAATCAGAAATCTTAACCTTGAACTTGTGTGCAAAAGTATGCATGTAAGTTCTGGTATGCATTTTCCTAGAGAGGAAATTCATAGCTTTTCAGAATTCTCCAAATGGTTTCTCAGTCAATTAAAAGTGAGAAATTCCTAGTGCAGTGCTTTTACAGAATTACATTGTATCACAAATGAAGAAATTAATGGAGGGCACAGTCTTGAAATATAAGGATGGAAGAACATTAGATCCAAATGGGGGCCAAATATATTATAGTTCTAGTTGAACTCAAACTTGGCAATGTTAGGACACCTCTGATTCTGAAGTAACAAGATTTTTTTAAAAATCTTTGAATTTCATTAAAATCTATTAATAAAACTCTGTTAAGTGCTCTGTCAACTACAAATTGGCAAGAGTATTTGTCAGTGATTGAACAACAGCAAGGGCATTTGCCTCTGCAGAGATTGGTCTTCCCTGGTGGCACATATGGTAAACAATCTGCCTGCAATACAGGGGACCCGTGGTTCAATCCCTGGGCCCAGAAGATGCGCTGGAGAAGGGAATGGCAACCCACTCCAGTATTCAGGCCTGGAGAATTCCACAGACAGAGGAGCCTGGTGGGCTCCAGTCCATGGGGTTGCAAAGAGTCGGACAGCACTGAGAAACTAAGCCACTTTCTGCAGAGGCTGAACCCTGTGCTGCTGCACCTACTGCCCTTCACACCTCCTCGGGGGACTTCAGGGTGCAGAGTGAGGCCCTGTGTGCCCCAGGGAACTGGTGGAACAGGTCTTTGGATCAGTTCAGTTCAGCCCCTCAGTCGTGTCCGAATCTTTGCGACCCCATGGAGTGCTCTGTAGCACACCAGGCTTCCCTGTCCATCACCGACTCCCTAAGCTTGCTCAAACTCATACCCGTTGAGCTGGTGAGGCCATCCAGCCATCTCATCCTCTGTCGTCGCCTTCTCCTCCCACCTTCAGTCTTTCCCAGCATCAGGGTCTTTTCAAATGAGTCAGTTCTTTGAAACAGATGGCCAAAGTATTGGGGTTTCAGCTTCAGCATCAGGCCTTCTAATGAATATTCTGGACTGATCTCCTTTAGGATGGACTGGTTGGATCTCTTTGCTGTCAAAGGGACTCTCAAGAGTCTTCTCCAACACCACAGTTCAAAAGCATCAATTCTTCGGTGCTTTCTTTATAGTCCAACACTCACATCCATACATGACTACTGGAAAAACCATAGACTTGACTAGACGGAAATTTGTTGGCAAAGTGATGTCTCTGCTTTTTAATTTGCTGTCTAGGTTGGTCATAGCTTTTCTTCCAAGGAGCAAGCATCTTTGAATTTCATGGCTACAGTCACCATCTGCAGTAATTTTGGAGTCCAAAAAGATAAAGTCTCTCACTGTTTCCACTGTTTCCCCATCTATTTGCCATGAAGTGATGTGCCTGGATGCCATGATCTTAGTTTTCTGAATGTTGAGTTTTAAGCCAGCTTTTTCACTCTCCTCTTTCACTTTCATCAAGAGGCTCTTTAGGTCTTCTTTGCTTTCTTCCATAAGGTTGGTGTCATCTGCATATCTGAGGTTATTGATATTTCTCCTGGCAATTTTGTTTCCATCTTGTGCTTCATTCAGCCCAGTGTTTCTCATGAACATCGCTTTCAGAGATGTTCCCATCTCTTTCAGAATTCTCCGCATTTTCTTGTGATCCACACAGTCAAAGGCTTTGGCAAAGTCAATAAAGCAGAAATAGATATTTTTCTGGAACTCTCTTGCTTTTTCAATGATCCAACAGATGTTGGCTGTTTGAGCTCTGGTTTACCAAAATCTTATATATGGATCTTCCACCACTACCTTTTTGGAACACATCTTTGGAGGAGCATCTGCGATGCTCTCTCCCAGGCTGCAGTCTTCATCTTTGCCCAAATAGAACTTAACTAGCAACTTTCACATTGTGCATCTTTTTTGTCAACAGCTTTATTAAGCTACTACTATTACATACCTGGAGCGATCCAGATGGCATCTAAAGACAGTCAGCAGCTATCATAAGATGCTATCACAAATAAGTAAACAATGAAACACCATTAACTGTACCTGAAGAAGATAACTTGCATACAGTGGTATTGCTGAGTTCTCTCTCCCTCTCCTAAGATCGCTGATAGTTCTCCTAGTCATTCTGGGTGTCAACTACAAATTGGCACTTGCCAACAGCATTGCCAATGACTAAACAACAAAGGCAGTTGCCATCTGCCTCTATGGAGACTGAACCCCATGCTGCTATAGCTGTTGACCTTCAACCACCTCTGAGGGAGTTCAGGGTGGAGCGAGGCCCTCTGTGCTCCAGGGAATCTGGTGGTGGTTAGATAGCTGGATGTTTTTAGAAACATATTTTATTATCTCAATCCTTACATTTCTAGAGAAGCACTAAATCCCATCATGGTGACATCAGATCCTCATGACCAACAAAAAACCTTTTGTAAAATGAGTGCTTAATGGTATTGAACTCCCCTTTCACCAAAACCTTATACATTGACATTCCCCCCCTGCCGCTTTGGAGCAGTCTCTCAGAACTATCTGAGGTGCTGCCTCTTGGGCTGCAGTCCTCATTTTGCCCCAAATAAAACTTAACTCACAACTCTCAAGTCGTGCATCGTTTTATAAGTCAACATGGGGAATTTAGAAAAGTAATTTTAAGTACAACTCTAACAAAGGTCATATTTACTGGGATGAAAAATATGTTTGAACATTTCAGAAGTGAATAAGTCTTCTGTGTTCATTTGCTAAAATCTCAAATCACCAGTGGTTGAACTTCTGTCACTCAGATTGTTATAACATTGTAAGGGAGGGAAGAAAATATTTTTCCTCCACTCATCTTAGGTTTTACAGCTGGGGTGCTGTGCATTACAGTGGCAAATATAGATTAACAAGATAAAACAAACATAAGTTTACTAACATGTGTATTGAGTATGTACACTCAGAAATGAGGCTTCCCTTGTGGTTCAGCAATAAAGTATCTGCCTGCAATGCAGGAGACCTATGTTAGAAACCTGGGAAGATCACCTGTAGAAAGAACGGCAACCCACTCCAGTATTAATGTCTGGGAAATCTCATAGACAGAAGAGCCTGGTGGGCTTCAGTCCATGGGGTTACAAGAGTCGAGTACAATTTAGTGACTAAACCACCACACCACAATCACTGATTTGGGCTTATATGCCCAATGCCTTAGGTTTAAACAAAGGAAAGAACGTTTCTTTTGGGGCTTATAGTGGGATGGTGAACAGGAAGTGGGGCTTCCCTGGTGGCTTAGCTGTAAAGAATCTGCCTGCAATGCAGACAGGGGCTTGATCCCTGGGTTGGGAAGATCCCCTGGAGGAGGGCATGGCAATCCATTCCAGGATTCTTGCCTGGAGAATCCCATGGACAGAGGAGGGAGGTAGGCAACAGACTATAGGGTTGCGAAGAGTCAGACAGGACTCAAGAGACAGCATGCCCACAGGACCAGGAGGTTTGGTGGAAAGGGTTATTTAGTAAGATTTGTGATGCAGATTTAAACTGATGCCTTCTCCACTGATGAGTTATTAACAGGCCTCTTCCTGGCATGAGAGGAGACATCTTTACAAATGTAAATTTCTTTTTTAAAATGTAAATTTCCTTTACAAAAGAAAAACAAACATGTGCCCAGTTCTTAGAGCTCTTCCTGCATCTGCTTGTTCTCAATGGCTTTTAACTCGAATCCATAAGCCAAAGAGGCTTATTTCCAGGGGGCTTATTCTGGTAAACTTCCAAAGGGTAGTCTACTTTCACTTGCAACTGAGCAGGACACCTACAGGACTTTCCACGTCAGACCCCTCTCCTCTGTCCTGCCTGCCTCTTTGTAGAAAGACTGTGGTCTCCCAGGCCTCCCCTGAGACAGGAAACCTGGCACAAGCATGAAGGATAGAAAGGATGTGAAACATGATGTGGCAGAAGTAGCAGGTGGACCAGGAGGACCGGTAACAATTTAAAGAGTAACTCAGCTATATGGCCGTTGCAGAATCTGCAGTTCCTCCCTGAAGTAGCTAGAAAATAGTATTTGATGCACATTTCTGAGTTGTATTACAGATGCTAAAACTCCCACCAAATGGAAGAAGTTAACTACTGGAAGACCATGAACACAGAGCCCCCAGAATTACTGGAGCCTGAGAACAGATAATGTTAACTCTTGTGATATGACCCCGTTATTTCACCATCAGCTAAGCAGAGAATTGAGTCAATCACTTACCTCATAAATCAGCTCCCTCATCTTGCCTTTAAAAATTGCTTCCCTGAAACATAGTGGTTTTTTGTTCCTTTTTTTTTTTGTTTTTGAGCACTGATGCCTTACACTAAACATTGCACTTCAACACAGCCCAGGGTCAATAGATTGACTTTACGGCGCATAGACTAGCAGACCCACATTTGGTTTGCTAACACACTCGTTAAAAACTCCTTAAAATAATGTGTGTATACTAATACGGTACGTCTCTCTAAAGCTAAAATTTTATAGTGCTGTGATTAATTCTAATTAGTTCTTTTCCATATGCTTTTAACAAACTTCTACGTGAGCAGAGACCTACACACAAAGATAAAAGAACTCATTATAAAAATAAAAGTTCAGTTTCTAATCAAATTTAGCTTTCAAACTCACAAGTCTCTAGCTCACTAGTATATGTATTGCATCAGAAGAAACTGACCACAAATCAGTGGTTATTCTTTCATTTTTCTGGTCTTCATTGATTGATCATGGTAATTTTCTGTGGTGATTCAGGGGGTTGTGTGAAATGCAATTCCAAAGAAGAGACATAAAGTTCTGTCAGCTGGAAACACAGTCTACCCTCAAGGCAAAAAAAAAAAAAAAAAAAAAAAAGGATTAAAGGTACTCAAACACTAACTGTTAGGGGAATCACTGACTGAAACCACCCTGTTTGGTCAGGCCTGATAGTAACCACTTGAGTGAGTTATCTTAGAACAGGAGGTTCTTGTAAGGAAGGTTGAACTAACAAGTTACCACAAACCAGAAGAATCTGGAAAGAGTTAAAGGAGAAAGGAAACCCCAGTCCATATTTCCTACCAGTCTCCCAGAATCCTTCTCACTGGAATCCATCTTGGCTGAGCAATGCATGTGTCACCAGGAAGGACCCTGAGTCGGAACGATTGGCCAGAGACATCCCAGAAACTAACCTCATGACCATAAAACCCAAGACTGCCAGCCACATGGCCGAGCATTTCTCCCGGGCTTCTTACCCTGTTGCTCTCAGCCCAGGTGCCCTTTCCCAATAAAGCCTCTTGATCTGTTAGCATGTGTGTCTCCTTGGACAGTTCATTTCCAAGTGCTAGACAAGAGCCCACTCTCGGGCCCTGGAAAGTGCCCCCTTTCGTACAATATGATTCCCACTTGAGATTTTCTCCTTGGAGAAAAACAGAATTCCTTGACATAAATTTTCAAATGTCAAACGCATAATATCCTGAAGCTTTTAACTATCCCACATAGAATACTGTATTTATAGTGCGTATGTACATGCTCAGTCATGTTTGACTCTTTGTGACCACATGGACTGTAGTCTTCCAGGCTCGTCTGTCCATCGAATTTCCTAGTCTAGAATACTGGCGTAGGTTGCCATTTTCTCCTCCAGGGGATCTTCCCAACCCAGGGATCAAACCCGTGCCATCTGCCTCTCCTACACTGACAGGCAGATTCTTTACCACTGAGCTACCTGGGCCTTCCTAAGTCATGTATGTAGCTTGTCAGAAGTCCAAAGAAATACACTAGTGACCTGATGCAAATACAACATTCTTGTGTGTTTTTCTTTCTTTTCCTTTTGGAGCATCATGTGTCCCTTGGTGCTTAGGTGTCTGTCATCCACACAGACACACACAAGATCACACAAAGAGGTGTGGTCAGCAAGTTACTCTTTCAAGTCTCTACCGTTAGTTAACAAGTTTATTCAAGAGGACGAGGGAAAGGGCAGTGTTTTGGGTTGGTGTGTGCCAAGCCCCCCATTTATATGTTGAATTCTGAACCCCCACTACCTTAGACTGTATATTTGGAGATAAAATCTGAAAAAGTGGTTAAGTTAAAATGAGGCTTTTAGAGTGGTCCTTAATCTAATCTGAGGATATTTTGACATGAGACACCAAGGACTCATGCACAGAGGAAAAACCACCTAGAAAAGGTACGCCATCTGCAAATCAAAGAGAGGCTTCAGAAGAAACAAATCTGCCAACAACTTGACCTGAGACTTCTAGCCTCCAAAACTGTGAGAAAATACATTTCTGCTGTTTAAGACATCCAGTCTATGATATTTTATTAGTATGACAGCCCTAGAAAGCTAATATAGGCAGAAAAAAAAATATTAAAGAAGAAAACTGAAGCTTTTGAGCTTTCAAATTATCCTCCAAGGCACTGTGCTGTGCTTAGGTGATAAGCAATTACCTTTGAAAGTTATATTATTGCATAGCTCAGCAAAACTTAGTATTTGGTGTAAATTAAGGTGTTAATTAATTTATCTGTTTATTCAGTCATAACGATTGTACATGAACTATTTGCATATTTTATCCTAAGCCATGCTATCTTCTTTGAAGGAATTTATAGTGTAATTAGGGGGATAAATTAAACAAATAAATTACATATAAAGTGAGGATATATGAGTAATATAAGATAAGTAAAGTAAAAGGGCTATGTGATTGCAGAAGAATACACAAGCAGATAATTTAACAATCAATATAATTTGTTAATCAGTTACCCTATAACAGGCCTTGGCTATTTCCTAAAAAAATTCATGGACTTTGTGCCAGTACCATACTGTCTTGATGACTGTGGCTTTGTAGTAGAGTCTGAAGTCAGGCAGGTTGATTCCTCCAGTTCCATTCTTCTTTCTCAAGATTACTTTGGCTATTCGAGGTTTTTTGTATTTCCATACAAATTGTGAAATTATTTGTTCTAATTCTGTGAAAAATACCGTTGGTAGCTTGATAGGGATTGCATTGAATCTATAGATTGCTTTGGGTAGAATAGCCATTTTGACAATATTGATTCTTCCAATCCATGAACACGGTATGTTTCTCCAACTGTTTGTGTCCTCTTTGATTTCTTTCATCAGTGTTTTATAGTTTTCTATGTATAGGTCTTTTGTTTCTTTAGGTAGACATACTCCTAAGACAGAAATATAGATCAATGGAACAGAATAGAAAGCCCAGAGATAAATCCACGAACCTATGGACAGCTTATCTTTGACAAAGGAGGCAAGGATATACAATGGAAAAAAGACAATCTCTTTAACAAGTGGTGCTGGGAAAACTGGTTAACCACTTGTAAAAGAATGAAACTAGAACACTTCCTAACACCATACACAAAAATAAACTCAAAATGGATTAAAGATCTAAATGTAAGACCAGAAACTATAAAACTCCTAGAGGAGAACATAGGCAAAACACTCTCCGACATAAATCACAGCAAGATCTTCTATGACCCACCTCCCAGAATATTGGAAATAAAAGCAAAAATAAACAAATGGGACTTAATGAAAATTAAAAGCTTTTGCACAACAAAGGAAACTATAAGTAAGGTGAAAAGACAGCCCTCAGATTGGGAGAAAATAATAACAAATGAGGAAACAGACAAAGGATTAATCTCAAAAATATACAAGCAACTTCTGAAGCTCAATTCCAGAAAAATAAACGACCCAATCAAAAAATGGGCCAAAGAACTAAACAGACATTTCTCCAAAGAAGACATACAGATGGCTAACAAACACATGAAAAGATGCTCAACATCACTCATCATCAGAGAAATGCAAATCAAAACCACAATGAGGTACCATTACACGCCAGTCAGGATGGCTGCTATCCAAAAGTCTACAAGCAATAAATGCTGGAGAGGGTGTGGAGAAAAGGGAACCCTCTTACACTGTCGGTGGGAATGCAAACTAGTACAGCCACTATGGAAAACAGTGTGGAGATTTCTTAAAAAACTGGAAATAGAACTGCCATATGACCCAGCAATACCACTTCTGGGCATACACACTGAGGAATCCAGATCTGAAAGAGACACGTGCACCCCAATGTTCATCGCAGCACTGTTTATAATAGCCAGGACATGGAAGCAACCTAGATGCCCATCAGCAGATGAATGGATAAGGAAGCTGTGGTACATATACACCATGGAATATTACTCAGCCGTTAAAAAGAATTCATTTGAATCAGTTCTAATGAGATGGATGAAACTGGAGCCCATTATACAGAGTGAAGTAAGTCAGAAAGATAAAGAACATTACAGTATACTAACACATATATACGGAATTTAGATAGATGGTGGCGATAACCCTATATGCAAAACAGAAAAAGAGACACAGAAATACAGAACAGACTTTTGAACTCTGGGGGAGAACGTGAGGGTGGGATGTTTTGAAAGAACAGCATGTATATTATCTATGGTGAAACGGACCACCAGCCCAGGTGGGATACATGAGTCAGGTGCTCGGGCCTGGTGCACTGGGAGGACCCTGAGGAGTCGGGTGGGGAGGGAGGTGGGAGGGGGGATCGGGATGGGGAATACATGTAACTATATGGCTGATTCATGTCAATGTATGACAAAACCCACTGAAATGTTGTAAAGTGATTGGCCTCCAACTAATAAAATAATATTAAAAAAAAAAATAAAAAAAAAAAAATAAAAAGATGAAAAAAAAAAAAAAAAAATTCATGGACTATTTATTAGTCTTAAGAACTCTGTGACCTGAGCATTCATATATTCAATTCTCAATTAATTTAAACTAAAACTAGGGTTTAAAGAAATTGCTCAACACCCTGAGTCCCTTGGACTTCAGAGAGATCAAACATCAGTCCTAAAGGAAATCAACCCTGAGTGTTCATTGGAAGGACTGACGCTGAAACTGAAATCGCAATACTCTGGCCACCTGATGTGAAAAGCCCACTCATTGGAAAAGATACTGATGCTGAGGAAGGTTGAAGTCAGGAGGAGAAGGGAACGACAGAGGATGAGATGGTTGGGTGGTATCACCAACTCAATGGACATGCGTTTGAGCAAATTCCGGGAGATGGTGCAGGACAGGGAAGCCTGGCATGCTGCAGTCCGTGGAGTAACAAAGAGTTGGACATGACTGAGTGACTGAAGAACACAGATAGGAAATGGCAAAGAGAATGTTAATGGAGGTTAATCTGGTAACAAAGCCTATGTTTAAATACCATGCTGTCTAGACATTCAGCTTTCCAATGATTCAACTATCCATAGGAAAATTTTAATTTTTTTTCAGGTATTTCTCAGTGCTTTAATATGAAAAATGAAGACCTTTTAAAATAAGTTTACTTCATCCTGTCAATATTATGTATGACTTTTTCTAAATAATTTATCTCCATTAAATGATGCCAAGAGCAGGAAGAGATATTCAAATTAATTTCTGTTCACAATTTTTTACTTTTTGAGGTCCAGAAAAATTACACAGGTCATCCCTGCTATGAAGCCAGAGAGTGTAAGACAACGTTATTGCATGTGTGGACCTCTTTGTTAGTAATTTATGATGATAAAAGCAGCTTGCAACAGAACGCTAAAGAAAATATACTTCACTGCTTCCTTCATTAAAAAAAGTTTTGTTCTGAACATCTTCAGCAGAAATTTAACACTCTGCTTAGTGATTCAATTTATATACATTTGAAGCAAAATTATTAATCTTATTGTGGAGAACTAGTCTTAGACAGGAAGCACTTTGCAGTCCATAAGTTTAGCATGTGTCACTGGAAGACACATGACGATAACTTTTTGTTTCTAACTTGGCGTCTCTTTTTCCTGCATTTGAAACACTTTTGTTCAAATTGTAGCCCTTTACCTTATTAGCTGGTAAATTAATTAAAAGTTTAAAATAAAAAGTCCATCTTAATAGTGAAAAAGAACACTTACTTTTTATATATAGTGCATCAGGTAAATTAGAGATTTACATTAAATTTAAATTAAATGTAATATTTACATTAAATATTGCACATAGTAGACACTCAATAAAGTAGCTAAATATGTAAAACCGACAGATGAAAATTTAACTAGCACACAAATATTTCTGATTTAATCTATTATGACAAAATTATTTTCTTAAGAAACACAATTTTTGCCCAAAAAAGGTAATTGCATTACAAAAATACTTAAGTCTTCCAAGAGCAGTAGTAGCAGCAAAAGGATATTAGAAACAATATTGATGAGGTTAACTATTAAAGTTATGGAAACAATATGCATTCCCACTCTTGTAAATGCTAAAAGCAGTAATAATAGTGTTGGGAATTTCGTCCCTAGCAGTGATGGAATAAGTTGAATTGACTTACCCTTCTTCTGCAAAGATATTTTTAAAACAAACCAAAAAAATATATTTGCAAAAGCTATTTTCAGACAGAGTGGATGACAGCACAAAATTTTGATACCTGAGTATAAGAAAGCAAATGAGATGATCCTTAAATTTGCCATAGATTTTTGGCTGGAAGCAGTTTTTGAACAGTGATGTAGTGAGAGAGGTCATAGGCAGAAAATGGCAGGCCCATAGAGTTGAAGAGACGGAGATAAGAGTTCAGAGAAAATGAGGGACCTGGAATTTATTTTAAAAGATTTCCAGGAAAGGAGAAGTTATGCAGAAAACAACCCTTGAGCTTTGACTGTGAAGCTTCATGAGGCTCAGCAAAGAGCAAAGAAGCACAAACCAAACTATTCTGAGAGCTCACACAGAGCTTGAAAATATTTGATTTTCAACCTGTCAAAATTGCCAGTCTTTCTTGAATACCAGGGGCATTCAGGAAAGAACCCAGAAGTGTCATGCCTTAGGGCTATGGCTGAACTCTCTCTAAAGTTAAAGGCTTCACTAGAAAGACTAAAAAACTTAAAAATAAGTCTAAGAAGCATTGACCCAATAGCAAGTAACTTAACTACCTGAGAGAACAAGACTCAATATTCTCTAGAACAATAAAAAGAAATAGGATATCCAACAACATAATATATGATGATTCCAGCATTTAATATAAAATTCACTACACATTCCAAGAAGCAGGAAACTAACCCAATCAAGACGAAACATTAGAAAATAAAAACAGATCCAGACATGTTAAAGATGAAGAAATTGGGAGATTAGGAAATCAGAACAATTACAACAATATGTTCAATAATTTACAGGACATCATGAATATAAAGGTGAAAGAATCAAAGAGAAATCTAGAAAGAAAAATGCAATATCTGAAATGAAAAATGTATTGAATGAGATTAACCTCAAATCAGAGACTGCAGAAGAAAAGATTAATGACCTGAAAATATAGAAATAGAAACTGTCAGAACTAAACACAAAGAGAAAGAAAATGATTGAAAAAATATAAAACTAACTTTGGTATCTTGGGAAAATATCAAACAATTGGCATATCTATAATAACATCTCAAAAAAAGTGTACCGAGTAAATGGTGTATTTGAAACTATAAAGGCCCACAAATTTCCCCAATTTGATACAAATTTTAAACTCATGGAACGAAATATCTTAATAAATCATAAGACAGATAATCCTTAAGCATTCACTCATATGTGTATGCATGCAAACACATACACACATATGCACACACAGAAAAACAGCAAGCCGTATCATAATAAAATTGCCTAAATGCATTGATAAAGATAAAATTTTAGTAGCAACCAGAGAATAAAACCAAAACTATTCCAGAGTTTTCTATATAACTGCAGAAAATAATACACAAATTGAACATTTCTGCCTTGTATCTATCTAAGTGCAATTGATACATGCACTTGCATGTATCTAGACTTCAATTTTCTTTTTCTTTCTTTTTATTTTTTGTTATTCATGGAGTAGAAAATGTTAGTGCCTCTCTCCTAAGTGTGTATGTTATATTTCTAGTTACATTGCAGAAGCAGCTTCTTAATTCCAATCACAATTTCCAAGGAAATGTAAACTGGCCCAAAGATTTAAGAGAATTGGTGGGTGGGTTATGGATGCATATTCTAAAAGATGTCTGCTAAACATAGTAATAAAGTTGTGCAACTAGAATGCACACATTCTTGAAAACACCAGATTCTTAATGTAGATGTAAGAGTAAGTGGATGCGATCTTCTGGAGCCGATGTCTGTATACTCAACCTTTTGTTCACCAATCTCAGATATACCTATAAAATTTCTCCATGATTTATCCAGAAAGTAATGATAATGAATAGTTTGTCCCCGTGGGGCATATTATGTCCCCATGAACTCACTCATAGTGATTGTGGAACATATCCCTGTTTAGTATTTTGAATCATTAACACAAAATTTATTTGGCTTACAGGGAGCTGGACTTCCACCTTCCATGATGGAAACATTCAGAAGCCACAAGCTACTTATAGAGCAGAGTTTTTCAAGACAATTTCTATAAATTATTAATCTCTGAAGGGGATTATATAATAAAAATGTTAGGGGATAACTATGTATGATACTGCTCCTCCCAGAGAAACATAGGACACATTAGTATATAAAAAAGCTCTGACAAGACCTGTCATAAAGTAACACACATTTTCTAATCTACAACATGTGCATCAAGTCACAGTTATAATTTAATGACAAGAGATAACTAAGAAACAGCACCACAAAATTGTTAAGATTTGTTTCTTAAAATTCAAAGAACTATTTCTAAAGCACTGAAAATTCTGTTTTTATACCAACCGACAGCATCAATAGTTTTAAAAGCTATAACCCAGTGACTGGTTCTCACTGTGGCCAATGACTATATTCCTGTCAACTACAAGACAATATTCTTCCATTACTAAAATGGGATTAATTATATATTTATTGCCTTTAAGCCAACTCCTCAAATTAGAATTTTGGAGGAGAATATTAATTTGCCTGATGTGACCAATAAGCCCATTCCTGGACCATTCATAGTATCCCAAGAAGATGGGATAATTAATTAGTATATCTTGGGCTTCCTAACCTATTAGTTCAGCTAGGCTAGGTTTGGAGGTAACAAACAACTCCAAATTTCCGTGGCTTAAAATAATAATTCATTTCTAACTCATACAATAGTTAATTATAGGAGAACTATAGATCATCTTCAATCCAGAATACAAACTGACTGGATAGTCCATCTGTGTGGAATATTTACAATGCCATGAACAGGACCACCAAACTTCGGCTCACTAGACAGAATACACATCACTTCTGCTCACATGTCACGGCCACAGGAGTCTCAGAGCCAAGCCTGACATTGCATAATCCTTCTGCAGGGAACAGCAGAAGATACTTTTAGGCAATAGTACTGTTTACCATGGCTGACTTCCCTGATCACAAACATTCACCCTTCTTCCTTCCCCATGTTCAGAACATGTCTCTCACTAATCTGGCTGATAGAGCAGCTTCTACATGGAACGTTTCTCATGGAAGAGGGCAGAACACCGCACACTGGCTCTTAAAAGTTCTCAGGAAATTCCATTCACATTTCACTGACCAAAGAAAATTCCATGAGCAAGGCTGACATCCATAGAATGAGTAAGAGAAATCCTTATTCAATAAGGAGGAATAGAAAAATCTTTTGTCAAGAATATAATCTATCGCCCTTGGCCTCCCATTTGGTGAGGGAGCAGATACAACGTGTGGCAGCCTCAACGAGACGGCAGTTTGGGATAAACATTTGTGTTACTGATGATGGGCATAAATAAATTCTATGGTAAATTGAGTTTGGAAACTGCTGAAGACAGTATCTTTTTGTTGGTAATCTGCAGTGTGCACTAAAATATTAAATAATATCAGTGCTACTACAGTAAGATGCCGATATAATATAACTCCAAATTACCCAAATTGCTGACTTTAAGTCCTCTTTTCATGCTGAAAAATGCCATTATGGAGATATTAGTACAACTTTGGGAATTTTTGTGGCACAATGGAATCACAACATTCACCAGAAATATCTCCTAAAAATCTGCAAGTCTTTAAATCTTTGGTCTCATCAAGTTTCTCATATATTACATTCCCATGGATAGTCATGTATTTTCTTTGCCACAGTCCAGCACCCCCTTCAAGTTCATCCAGAGTCCCATTTTTCAAGAAATATCCTTTTCTTTTTTAACAAAAAAGTTTTATATTCTATTAAGAGACTTACTATATTTAGCCTGAGAAGACAATGGAAAGTCACATTACTGTATACTTTTTAAAAATTTGAGAGATGGCATGTATATACAAAATTTTCCACTTCAATCATTTTTAAATGAACAATTCAATGATATTAATTGCAATGACAGTATCGTGAAACATTGTCATCATCTATTTTCAAAAATTGTCATCACCCCAAACAGAAATTCAGTAACCATTAACTGATAACACCTTAACCCTCTCTTTCTGCGGATAAACTCTGATCAACTTTGTCTCCCTGATTCTGCTATTTCTATATATTTCATGTAAGTGGAATTGTATAATATTTATTCTTTTGCACCTGTTTTATTTTATTTTAGCATGATTTTTTAAGGTTCATCATGGCTGTAGCATGTGTTAGAATTTTATTCCTCTTAGTGGATGAATAACATTTCATTGTGCTGTGTTTAGTCACTCAGCTGTGTCTGATTCTTTGCAACCCTATGGACTGGAGCCCATCAGGCTCCTGTGTTCCTAGGGATTCTCCAGGCAAGAACACTGGAATGGGTTGCCATGCCCTCCTCAGGGGATCTTCCCATCCCAGGGATCAAACCCAGGTCTTCCACATTGCAGGCAGATTCTTTACTGTCTGGCCACCAGGGAAGCCCAATATTTCATTGTATATACATATATGCATTTTGTTTATCCTTTAAATCTGCTGATGAGTACTTGGATTGTGTCCAGCTTTTGGCTACTATGAATAACTCTTCAGTGAATTCTGGCTTGTAATTATCTATTGGAGTTTCTGCTTTCGCTATTTTGTTTACATACCTAGGATTAGAATTGTTGGATCATATGGTAATTTTTACATTTAGCTTTTTGAAGTAGTTTCATCATTTTATATTCTTACCAGAAATGTATAAGGGTTCCAGTTTTTCCATATCCTCAAGTTGCTCACTTTTTGATAGCTACAAATCTCACCAAGAATACCAGTCTTCTGTCATGCAAGGTTCAAATTCACACCTTGGAAATATTACAAACTATACCTCATTCATCATTTGTACATCTTTGAAGAATATTATTTTCGTTAATAATAACAATAATAACACATCGATGTACATCAAAAGTCTACTCTAATCAGGAATATTTTTAAAAAGTAGCTTAGATTGTTGAAAAAGACTGAGTCTGACAAAGTAATTTCTTTATGGATTTCCCTGGATCAGGTCCCATAAATGCATCAAGTAACTCATCTTAATTTGTTTTCTTTAAATAGATTTCCTGCCAAGGAAAGAGATATTCATCCATTGTAAATCATTAAATGAGCTCTCCAATATGAATGAGTCCCTTGAGAGTTGAGGAAGGCAATGTTTCTTTATTTTCTAGCACGATTCCCCAGTGATCCAAAGGCCACAGATCTGAGAGGAAGAAAAGGGATTGAACACATATCCACTGAACTCATACTTCAGGATGTTTCTCATTTAATTCTCACAGTGGCATTGTAAATTAAGGAGACAATACAAAGGAGTAGTGAAGACTGTGGGTTCAGATGATTGGGGTTTAACTTCTAATTCAAATCTGGAACAGATGTATCACTTTTAGCAACTTAAGAAGCTTCTTCTTCCTTCCTTTCTCTCACTTGCATTTTTTGAAGCATCAAATTGTGTGTCTGCATACAAACTAGTTGGAAATATAAGTATATAAATGAAGATACTATAAGCGAAAATAAATCAAGGGTAGAGGCTAGGGAGTAACCACTTTTATCATCTGAAAATCGGATATTAAAAATACCTACCTCTGTGCTCGCTTTGGCAACACATATACTAAAAATACCTACCTCAAAGTGTTGTTGTGACAGAATGGGACGATCAGTGTAAAGTGCTTAGCAGAATGTTTGATTCATACGGAATATTATTAGGTGGTGAAGAAGTTAAGGTCCAGATAGGTTAAGAACAACTCAACTGGGAAGTGCAAAGCATCAACTGACATCATTTGTCTACCCACCAGGATCTTTGCATTACTCTAGGCTTCTTTCCTGAGATTCTAAATGCTAAAAGAGATAGCAACATTGATGCATGTCCTGGAAAATACCTTTCCTCTACATTATTAAAAACATATTTCTCAGAAATCATGTAGCTACCATGAAAAGGGTGTTGAAATGAGTCGATTCTATATTTAGAGACAAAATCACATAGTTCTTATGGGCTTCTCTGGTAGCTCAGATGGTAAAGAATCCACCTGCAATGCGGGAGACCTGGGTTCAATCCCTGGGTTGGGAAGAATTGCTGGAGAAAGGAATAGCTACCCACTTCAGTATTCTGGCCTGGAAAACTCCATGGACATATATTTAGAGTCAAAATCAACATAGTTTTTAAGTGAAGTGTTCAAGATAGGCAATTTATAAAATTCCCCTTCCTTCCCCTTCAAATCTTTCATTATCTGGAATAATAATAGCATATGATCTTTGAGTTTGAGTTCCAAGGAAAATTTTCCCTGGGACAGGTCACATAGATCTTGGTGGTCTTGCTATAATTATTACTATCTCCTTTTTTTTCTGTCAAAACCATCCTTCTTTGGATAATAAATTGCATGTTCCTCCCACATATAGCTACTCAGTCATACAGTAGGTAACATCTGTGGTTAGAACTTCTCAACAAACAAACTTTACTTTGGGTTATTTAATTGAAGTCTTGGAAGGCAGTCAAAAATCCGTCCTTTCTGGGTGCTTTGTAGTTTGATATGATGAGATGCAATTTGAGATTTTGCTGGCTCACAATGAAATTGTTAGTAAGTTCTTGTCCATTATTTTCTGTGCTCAATTGCACATACCTACATTGCAAGTGAATAACTGACTGTCCAAATAAACACCAGGAAAAACCGTTGTCTCTGTGGTGGTATTTCAGGTCACTAATGAAAGCTTCATAAATAAGGTTTTTATCCCCCTTCTTGAATAGAGACAAAAACAAATAAGTGTGCTCAAGAGAAGCAGTGTTGATCTGAGAGGGAGGTGAGGATTACTGTGCTTCTGACTTAATGCGGCTTTGGTTGCTTTGTTTTCTAACTGCAAATTGGTAAGCTGATTAAAAAGACATCAAAAAGAAACACAATCTCATGGCAGGTGTTCATTGGTCATAAGACATTATTTTAGAGGAACTTCAACTCAGTATTATCCTCTTCTCTGGTGTGTACTGAAACAGCAAAATAAACAGTCTTAAAATTTCCCTTTGGCTTTGCATCAAGAGACAGACAATTACCTTGAGTAAAAATACATGCTCGACAGTTGTCCAAAATCTGGTAGTTTCCTCATCCCACTGGGGCTTCGAAATCAGAACCTTGAGTGAAAACTGAAGCCTAACCTTCTTAACTTGGCATTTAGAGTAGCCCATGCAGCCCTTAACCGTTTCTGTGCTACAGCCAAATTGAAGTGCTAACCTGGACGTCAGAAAAGTTGCTCCTTCCTGTCTCCATAAATGTGTTCATGTTCTTCCTTCCACCTATGATGACCTGTCCTTACATGGCAATAAATCTAAATCCCATTTTTTCCTTCAAAGTCTGCTTTAGCTGTCAACATTTTCAAATACAGCTGACCCTTGAACAATGCTTGGGGAATGGTTCTAGGACCTGCCCATCTACTCAAATCCTCAGATGCTCAAGTCTCATAGTTGCCCCTGCGTGTACACAGTTCTGTGTTGGTGGTTTCAACCAACTGTGAATCGTACAGCACTAAGGTGTATTTTTGGGGAAAAGAATCCACTCATAAACAGTTCAAAACTGCTTTGTTCAACAGTCAACTGTAAATTCAATTTCTTCCTTCTTTGAATATCTATGCATAGTCTTTCTGAACCCCCTTTTCAGCTTATGCTATAGACATTTATGCATTCATCTAATTTTTGTAATAAACTGTAAGAACCTGAAAGGCAGGCTTCATATTTGATCTTTTGTAACTCTCTCATAACATCATGGTTTTTGCTGAAAATGTGGTATCCAAAGCAAATTAAAGATTAAATCAAGACAGAAAGGAAAGATGAGAAAAGAAAGGAAAAGAGAATGGGAGAGAGATAAAGAAACTAGAGCACAAAGTTTTCAAGGTATTAAAGCATCTGTCATTGTTATATATTGGTTGATCATAGTAAATAACACATCTCTTTCAAAAGATAAAAAAGTATACTCTTTTGAAGTGCAGAGTTAATCTACATAAAGTGCTTAGAAGATCCTGACACATAGTAAACACTTTTCATGGTTATTATCTGAAGCAGTTTGCCAACATCTTCCCTTAAACCTACCGAAAAAAGTGGAAGTTCAGTGGAGAGGCATGGTCACCCAATTTGACTCAGATAATTCAGATCCCTGCTCACCTACTTATAGGATACATTCACTTGGCCAAATTATTTTATCTCTTATAACAAAGATTCCATCATGTGTAAAATGAGGATTGTAGTAAAATGACTATCACAAGGTTATGGTAATTTGTAAATGAAATGATGTCTGGGACATAATAGTCATTTAACAAGTGGCAGTTTGAATAGTATTAAAAGGAACATTTTCTTAATCAATTTATTGTTTTTTAATTTTTAGAAGAAGGACTCCAGAGTTATTAAGCTGCTAATTGTAATATTTTCAATGGTACATAATTGTAATAGATATTGCTGGTACATCAGCCAGGTTCACTTGAATCCTTTTACAAATTTCCAGTTTACTATCATGCTTCTCTTCTGTTTTTCTTTTCTTAACAGAATTAATTTTTATAGAAGTTTTAGGCTCATAAAAATTAAGAGAAAGGTACAGAGTTTTCCCATATATCTGCCCCCACATATTCTATTGCTATTTAGTCCCTTAATGTCCAACTAGTCCCTTCATGTCCAACTCTTTCGTGACACCATGGGCTGTAGTCCACTAGGGTCCTCTGTCCATGGGATTCTAGACAAGAATACTAGCGTGAATTGTCATTTCCTTTTCCAGGGGATTTTCCCAACCCAGGGATTGAGCCTGGGTCTCCTACATTGCAGGCAGTTTCTTTATTGTCTGAGTCATTTGAACTACAGATTAGATATAGATAACAGATGACATAGACATAGATATAGATATAGATGGGCTTCCCTGGTAGCTCAACTTGTAAAGAATCCACCTGCAATGCAGGAGACTCCGATTCAATTCCTGTGTCGGGAAGATCCCCTGGAGAAGGAATAGGCTCCCCACTCCAGTATTCTTGGGCTTCTGGCTCAGACGGTAAATAATATGCCTACAATGCAGGAGATCTGCGTTCGATCTCTGGGTTGGGAGGATCCCCTGGATGAGGGCACAGCAACCCACTCCAGTGTTCTTGCCTGGAGAAGCTCCATGGACAGAGGAGCCTGGTGGGCTACAGTCCATGGGGCCGCAAAGAGTCAGACCCAGCTGCGCGACGAAGCACAGCGTGCCGCTATTGCTGCTAAGTCGCTTCAGTCGTGTCCCTCTGAACGACCCCATAGACGGCAGCCCGCCAGGCTCCCCTGTCCCTGGGATGCACAGCATAGAGATAGATACATTGTCAATGGGCACAGCTTAACGGGGTCTCTTGCTCAGCATTTTCCTAGGCTGAAATCAGAATGTTAACCCAGGCCATGTTCTCACCGAGGTCCAGGGTCCTCTTTTAAGGTAACTGGCTATTGGCAGAATTGAGTTGCTTACAGTAATTGGAACCAAGTCCCCATTTACTTCTTGGCCCAGGAACGCCCTCAGCCCCAAGAGGCTAAACCCTGTGTCCTTGCCATGTGACTCCCTCCATGTTAAATCACAACATGGCTTTCTTCTTCAATGCAAGCAGAAGCAATCTCTTATTTTGAATCTATCTGATTTCTTTTAGGGTTTCCCTAGTGGCTCAGATGGTAAAGAATCTGCTTGCAATGCAGGAGACCAGTGTTTGATCCCTGGGTCAAGAAAATCCTTTGGAGAAGGGAACGGCTTCCCACTCCAGTATTCTTGCCTGGAGAATTCCATGAACAGAGGCCGGCTACAGTCCATGGGATTGCAAAGAGTCAGACACAACTGAGCAACTAACATTTTCACTTTCTTTCTTTTAACGACTCATCTGATTAGGTCAGGCCCACAGAGGATAACCTCACTTTTTACTAACTCAATGTCGGTTGATTAAGGACCTTAGTGACATCTGAAATATCCCTTTTGATGTATCATGTAACATAATCACACATGCAATGACTCCTGTACTCCCGAATCCCAACCACATTCAAGGGGAAAGGGTCATACAGGGAACATATAGTGGGGAGCGGCAGGAATCCTGGAGATAAATCAGATCTGCCGGCCACACTCATTTTGCCCTCTAGGCACTTACTGATACAGAACTTTTTCCTTGAGAGTGATGCTCTGTAACCTAAAATTATTGTGGATTTTAGGTGGTGGCTGTGATGGTGGACACTTATGGCTATTACTGTTGCTGTTTTTAAAAAAGAGAAGTAATATGACTTCATTACACGATTCTCAAAATCTAAATATCAAATCAGAAAACTGCCCCAATAACTTTTGAGTAACACAAATACTTGGATTTGAGTTTTGATTTGATTTCTACAATTCTTTATCCTAGTGTAAAATGAGTGCAATGTTAACCTGTATCATAGGGTTACTGAAAGGATTAGACAAAATCATTAGAGGAGTGCCTGACAGATAACAGATGCCTAACACATGAGAGGGCCTTCATTTTCTTCTTCCTTGCATTACAGAATGTCTTCAATGTAATTTCTAGAAAGAAAAGCCATTTTAACAAACATGTGGAACATGTTTGCCTGACAAGCAACAGATGCTCTGGAAAGTAATTAACCAGTGCATATAGCCAAAGAGATTTAGCAGTCACAGGAAACGTTTTACACTAAAAGTTAGTCTAAAAGAGGTGAGGAGAATCAGAAAAAGGAAATTGCAATGTGAGTTTTTCCCCCAGAGTAAAACAAAAGGGGAGGAAGGGATTGTGTCATGGAAAGTTGTCAGAAGAGCCCCACAGTTTGCAAGTGGTAAAATATACAAGCCTCAAGGTATGCACACTTGATGGATTTTATGGAATGGGGGAAATTAGATGTTTTCTAGGGAAGTATGTCTTACCTTCAGTGTCTGGGTATTCAGGGATTCCATTACAGAAGGACAGAAATAGATGCACAGTAAGAATTTAATACTGGTTAATAAACTATTTAGAATGCTAGTAAACATATTGCTTCTTTATTCAAAGAGTCCAAAAGGGATTTAAGTTTGACAGATTTCTTCTTGGTCTTGAATTTCAAATAGCATTTCTTGAGTGCTCACTATGGACCAGGTAGTGTGCTGTGTATTTGCATATATGGACTAATTTGATCCATGATGAGATAAACACCACCATTATTATCACTCATTTACAAATGAGGACACTAAGACTCAAAGAAATTATGTAACTTGCCCAGTCAGGTTAACATAAAGGACAGAAAAGGACAGAAGCAGGGCTGGAATCCAGCTCTAATCCCCAAGTTCACTATGAAGTTTTCAGCCACACATTTAAAGTCACCTGCCCTTAGCATTCTCTGGCATGAATTTTGGCTGTCAGTTAGGAACCACCCTCTGAAGATGTCTTCAGAGGACCTTTTCTACAGGGCTTCCTGATCTGCATTCATTGATGTCTGGGTTGACTGTGGAATGGAAGTCAAGTCAGGTATGAGAAATCCTAGCAGGAAGAAACTTCTGATGAATGCTTGATTTACAGAGATGTGCTCACTGGTTTCACCCATACTCTCTAATGCCTTCACACATGTGAGTGTGTTAACAGGGAGACCCATCACAAATGACAATTTCCACTTTCAAATCATCTCTCACTATCTCTGCACAGCAACTGTGAGCAAGTTTATTCTATTCCTCACCATTCAAACTGTTTTATTCTAACTACTGAATAGCATTTCCCATTTCCCATATTCAGGGAGAGGTTGACTCATTTAAAGAGTTTTGCCTGATTTACTTAAAGCTGACAGTTTGCACGTGTGAAATTCAGACTCTAGAAACCTGATGAATTCCTCTAGATTTTATTAGTTTGCAATTTGTTTTGAAAGATGCAATAACACCCTAGCTTGAAGGGATGATGGTAATACAAAAAAACTTTCTTAATATCGAGACAAATCTCTGAGTCAGGGTCAGTACTACATCTAAATGGTAATTTTCCAGATCCAGATGTAGAATTATGAATTCTATCCTCCTCGCTTATTCTAAATCACTTCTCCATGAATTTGAATAGATTTTCCCTGGGGACTTTAGGCATCTTCCATAATATCTGGGCCATATTTGTATGACAGTAAACAAATGTGATTGGAAAGAGTTTACCAGAATGTACAGATGTGAGCCTTGTCACAGAAAACAGCTTAGAGTGCTCATAAAATTGTAAACTAAACCATGTTTCTAAAGAAGTTCTTCGAGAAAGCCTTCACTCCGGCTTATTGGATAGATGAAATTACACAAGGTTTTACACAGAGAATGTTCTCATTAGGTGAAAACAAGTAGAAAGTTAATTAAGAATAGTTGCCCATGTAGAACGACCACACTATCATACACGTAGAAGACACACACTACCCAAGAATCTTACAAGAGCTTCAAAGTCATAAAACCTATGAATAAATTAGAACAATTCTAAATCTCACACATTATAATTGGGTGACCATAGGAAAGACACTTAGCCAACACAATATTTTAAGTTTTCTTGTTTGTAAAATGGGGATGATGGCAGGTATTTTACAGAGTTAATAAAGATGAGGTGATATAGAGGTATGCAAATAACCTCTCAAAATATAATTACTATTTCCTTCTGTTTCCTTCCTCAATGTGTTCCAATTAAATTAGCAACTTGCTTACAACCAAATCATGCATCTAAAACTGGGGGGAAAGTCACGAACGCACTTAATTGTCTCAAAATACTATATATTAATTGAACTGTGAAACAAACCAGTTTGAATTATAACTTCTCTTTGTATTCATATTTAATTGAACCAGATAAGAACCAGAGTAACAAAATATTATCCTAATGGAACTGAATAAAATTACATTTGATTCAAATTTAGTTTCATAACCTTGTGGAGACTGCATATTCTTTGACATCTAAGAAATGCGTTATTTCACTCTGTCACCCAACCTAGCTTATGTTTAATTTGTGTTAAAAATAAAGTCATTTAACTTCTGCCACAGTTTTTTCATTTCACTTATGGTGATAACAATATACACTTTAACTCGCTGACCAGGTGTGTAAAACCCTAAGTCAGATAATAGGCATAAAATGGCTTTGAATATGTATATAATGTGCTATGAAAAAAATCATTATTGTTCAAAATATGGTAAATATACTATCATGTAGTTTCGATACAGTATTAGTAAAATTTAAACACTATTGTCAATATAATTCAGCAGTTTTTGATTACCACCCCAGATATAATCATAACTGACCCAATTATATTCCGAAAAAAAGGTTTTAAAATATGGATGGGGTTCCATGTACCATGAAAAGAAAGCAAGTATAGCCAGATAATTTAGATCCTAACATGTCACATCAGTCTTCATGATGCAAATTATGAGGCAAAATGGAGCAAAAAAGCTAAATCAGATTGACTGCAAAGCCTTCAAATTCCTTAACTCTTGGAGTTACCCTCATATTCTAGGTTTTGCTAAACTTGAATGTCTATAGACTTGGAACCAGACTATGCTTTAGCTCCACTTTTTAACAATAAGACTGACCTTGTAGGAATTTAAGAGATATTAACCACTTGATCTCTGGTCTTTCCCATTCTGTTGTTTTCCTCTATTTCTTTGTACTGATTACCAAGGAAGGCTTTCTTATCTCTCCTGGCTATTCTTTGGAACTCTGCATTCAAATGGAAAACAACAGAATGGGAAAGACTAGAGATCTATTCAAGAAAATTAGTGATAACCAAGGGAACATTTCATGCAAAAATGGGCTCAATAAAGGACAGAAATGGTATGGACCTAACAGAAGCAGAAGATATTAAGAAGAGGTGGCAAGAACACACAGAAAAACTGTACCAAAAAGATCTTCATGACCCAAATAATCACAATGGTGTGATCACTCACCTAGAGCCAGACCTCCTGGAATGTGAAGTCAAGTGGGCCTTAGAAAGCATCACTATGAACAAAGCTAGTGGATGTGATGGAATTCCAGTTGAGCTATTTCAAATGCTGAAAGATGATGCTGTGAAAGTGCTGCACTCAATAGGCCAGCAAATTTGGAAAAGTCAGCAGTGGCCACAGGACTGGAAAAGGTCCGTTTTCATTTCAATCCCTAAGAGAGGCAATGCCAAAGAATGCTCAAACTACCGCACAATTGCACTCATCTCACACACTAGTAAGGTAATGCTCAAAATTCTCCAAGCCAGGCTTCAGCAATACGTGAATCGAGAACATTCAGATGCTCAAGATGGTTTTAGAAAAGGCAGAGATCAAATTGCCAACATCCATTGGATCATTGAAAAAGCAAGAGAGTTCCAGAAAAACATCTACTTCTGCTTTATTGACCATGCCAAAGCCTTCGACTTTGTGGTTCAAAACAAACTGGAAAATTCTGAAAGAGATGGGAATACCAGACCACCTGACCTGAGAAACCTGTATGCAGGTCAGGAAGCAACAGTTAGAACTGGACATGGAACAACAGACTGATTCCAAATAGGAAAAGGAGTACGTCAAGGCTGTATATTGTCACCCTGCTTATTTAACTTATATGCAGAGTACATCATGAGAAACGCTGGGCTGGAAGAAGCACAAGCTGGAATCAAGATTTCTGGGAGAAATATCAATAACCTCAGATATGCAGATGACACCACCCTTATGGCAGAAAGTGAAGAGGAACTAAAAAGCCTCTTGATGAAAGTGAAAGAGGAGAGTGAATAAGTTGGCTTAAATTTCAACATTCAGGAAACAAAGATCATGGCATCTGGTCCCATCACCCCAGGGAAATAGATGGGGAGACAGTGGAAACAGTGTCAGACTTTATTTTGGGGGGCTCCAAAATCATTGCAGATGGTGACTGCAGCCATGAAATTAAAAGATGCTTGCTCCTTGGAAGGAAAGTTATGACCAACCTAGACAGCATATTAAAAAGCAGAGACATTACTTTGCCAACAAAGGTCCATCTGGTCAAGGCTATGGTTTTCCCAGTGGTCATGTATGGATGTGAGAGTTGGATCATAAAGAAAGCTGCATACCGAAAAATTGATGCTTTTGAACTGTGGTGTTGGAGAAGACTCTTGAGAGTCCTTTGGACTGCAAGGAGATCCAATCAGTACATCCTAAAGTAGATAAGTCCTGGGTGTTCATTGCATGGACTGATGCTGATAGTAGATATCAGTAGATAGTAGAGGTGGAGAAGAGTCTGGACTCAAGAGCTAAACTTCCAGGAGCAAAAGTCGTGTGACTTATCCTTAACTACCTTTCCTCATTTTTAAGATAAGAGTACTCTAAGTCTGTGAGTCTCTTTGCTGCCCACCTGAAACTATCACAGCATCGTTAATTGACTATACTCTGATATAAAATGAAAAGTTAAAGAAAAGAATACTAATAAAACTTTCCTTGGGCTTTGTGGGAATTAAATGAGATGATGTACATGAAATATACTTAAAAGTGTCTCTGAATATTTATCCAGATATTTCCAAGGCTGACAATTGGCATTATTTGTTCTTTCATAGAGGGATGTGAGCAGAGTTTCATACAATGCTTAGAGCACATCCCCTTCTGAGACACCCAGGTGGCCATGCTAGCTATGGGGAAGATGTTTTTGGCCATGTTTGTTTATTTTCCCTGTGCAGACACTGGGAACCAATATCAAACCAATCGTAATTTTTTTTTTTCCTAATGGAATTCAAAGGTATTTTTTCCCCTAGTTTTCTGTAGGTGATTAGAAAGTATTATGTGTCTTAAACATATGAAAGATTTCACTTCTCAGTTCCTTTTCCATTTGGTTGGGGTCATCTGACTAATTCTCACCAATGAACTATGAGTAGAATTATCATGTGTCACTTTCATGTTGAGGCAGTGAAAAGATCTTGTGCAAGAGTCCAATATCGCTTTCCTTTCTAAGGCAGTGTGTAGGCAGACATGGGCAGCCAAGATATAGCAATCTGGATGGCTAAGATCACTGTACAAGGGGTTCTTTCCAGAGCATTGCCAGTAGACTTTGTTAGAATGAAAAATAAATTTTATGCTTGTGTTGCTGAAATTTTGAGGGTTGTTTTAATAGAGTATTCACAGATATTCCATATTCTACCATGAATCTGTCCCTAGTTAGTGGCACATGATTTTAAACTAATTTATTTAAAACAGTGGAAAATAGTCACAATTTGCTAATGCAATTATTTTCCCAATGAGAAATAAAAGATGAACTTGGTGATATCAGGGTGAGTCAGCCTCCAAATTATAGAGCGAATCATTTAAGAGCAACTGTTAAAAATCACTACAGATACATTAGCCATCAAAAAATGCAATAATATGCAAATAAATAAGAAGATATGAACATTTGTTATCATAATTCCTAGACCTTGCCCATACTCTGTCAAAAAGTTTGGAGAGGTTGAGACTTTACCTTATTTGCAAACTAAAAAGTTTGCCTGTCACAATTCCATGGAGGATGGCAGAAGACATGAGACTCCTGGATCAGAGAGAAAATACATTATCAGCTGCAGCCACAGCAGTATCTTGGAGAAGGCAATGGCACCCCACTCCAGCACTCTTGCCTGGAAACTCGCATGGACGGAGGCGCCTGGTGGGCTGCAGTCCATGTGGTCGCTAAGAGTTGGACACGACTGAGCGACTTCACTTTCACTTTTCACTTTCATGCATTGGAGAGGGAAATGGCAACCCACTCCAGTGTTCTTGCCTGGAGAATTCGAGGGACGGTGGAGCCTGGTGGGCTGCCGTCTACGGGGTCACACAGAGTCAGACACGACTGAAGTGACTTAGCAGTAGCAGAACAGCAGTATCTAGAGTATCAGCATTTGTGCTGGTTCTCAGAGCCACATATCACATCTGCTCAGTCATGTTCAACTCTTTGCGACCTCATAGATTGTACAACACGCCAGGCTTCCCTGTCCATCGCCAACTCCCAGAACTTACTCAAACTCATGTCCATCGAGTTGGTGATGCCATCCAACCATCTCATCCTCTACCGTCCCCTTCTCCTCCCGCCTTCAATCTTTCCCAGTATCAAGGTCTTTTCCAATGAGTCCGTTCTTTGCATCAGGTAGCCAAAGTATTGGAGCTTCAGCATCAGTCCTTCCAATGAATATTCAGGACTGATCTCCTTTAGGATGGACTGGTTGGATCTCCTTGCAGTCCAAGAGACTCTCAAGAGTCTTCTCCAACAGCACAGTTCAAAAGCATCAATTATTTGACACTCACCTTTCTTTACAGTCCAACTCTCACATCCATACATGACTACTGGAAAAACCATAGCTTTGACAAGACAGACCTTTGTTGGCAAAGTAATGTCTCTGCTTTTTAATATGCTGTCTAGGTTGGACATAGCTTTTCTTCCAAGGAGCAAGCGTCTTTTAATTTCATGGCTGCAGTCACCATTGGCAGTGATTTTGGAGCCCCCCAAAATAAAGTCTGCCACTGTTTCCATTGTTTCCCCATCTATTTGCCATGAAGTAATGGGATTGGATGCCATGATCTTAGTTTTCTGAATGCTGAGTTTTAAGCCAGTTTTTTTCTCACTCTCCTCTTTATTACTAAATTGAAGAAAGTAGGCAAAACCACTAGACCATTCAGGTATGACCTAAATCAAATCCCTCATGATTATACAGTGGAAGTGACAAATAGATTCAAGGGATTAGATCTGATAGAGTGCCTGAAGAACTATAGATAGAGCTTTGTGACCTTGTACACATCCCATAGAAGTGCACAAAAAAGGCTATGTGACACCTACGTATGCAGTGTGTGCTTATAGGAGAGGAATCTCAGTTTAGAGAATTCATATCTTTGATAACAGGCAATGAGACTACTTAATCTTTGCCCAGGATGGAGACATCATATTAATTACACTGTTCAGCAAACTAATCTGCACTGCTCTCTAGAGGGAGCCATTATCACTGTCTTCCAAGGCTTTTGCTCTACCAATATCCTTGAGATGATAATATAGAAGAAAAAGAGAGAGTGCTTCTGCTTGTAAGACATGCAGAAATATGAAGGACACATGAAGAATGATCTCCCCAGAAGATTTACCCCTCATTCCTACAGCCTTGATTTATAGAAAAGGTTCTTTTAAGTATGATAGTTCATCTGCCATTCCAATTAATCCAACAAATTAGTCAAGTCAATTTTTTTCATATAGCATTGAATAAAGATTTCTAATAACAGAAGTCCAGGCAGCAGGAGGAGATCAACCCACAATGTTGACTACAACCATGCTTGGGGCCCTGGACCCAACAAGTTGAACAAATTTCCAAATTATTAGGGTCTAACTTAGACAGCAGGCAGCTTTCTCCTTAAAAGTCTGTATTGACTTTTCCATTTGGTCCATGGCATTAATCCAGGTACAGAAGAACGTCTTAGTGATTATATTAAATAGCTTGCAAGGAGGAAGTCTAGGATAACCTAATCATCCATGATAATCCTAGCCAGTGAGTAGAATCCAGTCTGCATGCATTTCAGGGACAAATTTTAACAGCATGACGCTCTACCATCAGGACAACTAACTGCCTGCAAGGAACAGAAAAATTAAAATTGGCTTTTCTTCCAAGAAGGTCCCAGAGTAAATAAGGGGGTCTTACTTTAAAGAGATCTCTGCAGTCATCTGAGGGCTCCATGACCTTCTAGTGCTAGTTCCTTAAATACTGAAAGGTTTTTTGACCCCTAAAGTGCAGTTGCTACAGGAAAGGCAAGCTACTGTCTGAGCTAGCTACTGTCAGACTTCCACAAAACTTACATACTCAAGGGGGAACATGGTGCCTCTGGAAAGGAAGTGTTTTATACCATTGATTCCCTCTCTCAAGTTGGGATCTATATGAGTTGGAGGGCACAGGTTGGCTGTGCCTCCAAAGTCACCTTCCAGTTGACTGTTGGTCGTAGGGTTCCCTCATAGCTCAGTCAGTAAAGAATCTGCCTGCAATTCAGGAGACCAGGGTTTGATTCCTGGGTTAGGAAGATCCCCTGGAGAAGGAAATGGCAACCCACTCCAGTATTCTTGCTTGGAGAATCCCACGGACAGAGGAGCCTGGTAGGCTACAGTCCATGGGGTCGCAAGAATTGGACATGACTTAGCAACTAAAGAGAGAGAGGGTACTTAGTTCAGTTTGAATAATTGAGTCTCATTTTTCTTTTCAAGGCAATTGTTCAGAGCAGTTTAACTTCTGTTTACACCATCACCTGGGTGGCATTCATCTGTGCTCCAGATAAAGACAATGATAGGAATGGGAATGAGTAGATAGTTGGAGGTTTTGACAGATATTTCACTTCGGGGGAGCATGTCTTATGTGAAGGGATTATGTGCACCTGAATATCCAACTACTGGACCTATAACTTATGTCCTTACAAATTTAAAGTTCATATTGAGTCATTTTACAATACAGACTATAATCAAAGCTGCTAACTCAGGGACTATTTCATAGGACTACCTAATGCCTTTAAGATGATTTTGCTGGGGATGTTGCCGCTGATAGTGAGGATCATGATAATAGTGACAATAATAATAATAACAATAACTAAAATTCATTTCATGTTTTTATATGCCTGGCACTTTTTCAGATATTTTTGTAAATTTTCAATAACCTGTATTACATGCATTCTCCTCTATTCCCTCTTTATTTGTCTCTGGAGCAAGGGTTAAGATTAGGAACAAGAGAATATACTGAGGCTAGAACTTTAACATGACGAAGGACTTTCTACTTTGTTATTTGCACTTTTCCTGGCCTCCCTGATAGCCCAGGTTTCACATGATGCTCAAATCTCTATTGTAAATGAGGTTCAAGCTTATCTCTCAATTAGGTATTAGCTTAGTCTGGGAAATCTCAGGAGAAAGGGCTAATAATAAAATTTGTGGTTTAAGTTTTAGCTTAGAGGCATAATATCCATCTTTTGGATTATGCATGGTTTAGCTACACTCGCTGGGGTGAGGGTTTCCTAATAGATATTAGAATCCTAGCCTAGATTTTTCTGACCGCAAAACAGTCCTTTTGCCTTGGCTTTTCTATCTCAAAACTATAGAGTTGAAATCATTGAGGATGCACACACTGGTAACTACCTCTAACACCTACAAGTCATCTCCCCTGTCTCAAGTCCATGGATTACCACATTCTGTTGTGCCGGCTTCAAAACACATTTCACAATATCAGGCATAAAATTAGATGTGTAGTTCAGACTTCCTCACCCTTCCTTTTTTTCCCAGATTGTCATAGGCTAAGGTCAAAGCTTTTAAATGTTCCCGATGGAGTATAAAGTATGCATTAAAATTTCAAGACCTTCCAAACATTTGCCTCCATGGTTTGTGACCAATGTATGCATTAATTTGCTCTTTGGTCTTAGCTTTTGCCATGAAAGTCTTAGGTCAGGTAAACATCAATGTGTTCAATTTTTCTTCCATCCACTTAAAGCAAACAATCGCTCCCAAAAACCCCAGGAAATGAATACCAAGCAAATCCAAAACAGACAAAGGTGAAGTCAATAAACAGACAGAACTGTTCATTTTCAGATGGGATTTGCCTTGCTCAACTTACTTTTATCATTGCAGAGCAACCTAGTGTAATGGTAATAGCGGAAGTGAATAGACCTTTAATTAGATTGGGCTATTATGGATCTGCTTGCTGCCAAAGCAGACTGAAAACTCTGTGTTCTTCATCTCTGCCAAGATTAAAATAAGTTCAAAAGCAAAACGGAGTTGCTTGAAGTCAGCTACTAGCCCTTCCAGAGTCATTTCAAGAGGAGGGCTCGGTATGTTGCTTCTATCACTATCCCATGGTCTCTTCTCAACGGTGGTGCTTCCTGACCACTTCAAAAAGCGGCAAAGCTTCCTAAATACAAGGAAAGTAACTCAACCTTCTCAATCTTCTTACATACAAATGGAAGAAATCAGTTTCTGTTGGAATCATCACATCACATTGCACTGTGAGTGTGAGGAGATAACGTTTGCGAGAGTGCTCTGAAAATTGGAAATCTCTTTGTGGAAGTAGGATTATTACATTATTCACTGTCATTCAATCAAATTCTCCACATATCTTCAAAGTTTGGAAGAAAGCTTGAAATCTTTCCTACTCTTTTAAATTTCCTTGTATCTTTTTCTCCTTTTAATTACACTTGGGGTATGAAATTGCTCAGCTGCAATCTTGATAGCTATTGAAGTGTAATTTAAACATGGTGGTGGTGGTTTAGTTGCTAAGTCACATCTGACTCTTGCAACTCCATGGACTGTCTATGGGGTTTCATTTAGTCATTAACAAAACTTCATAGACAGTCTTATGTGAAATTCTATATCCTTAGATTTTCATTCCATTCATATTGAGAAAGACATGAAAATATTCTCTGAAAATGGAAAAATTAGTGAAGATTCCTCACTAGCTATGTTATGAATTTTTTTAAGTAGTGAAGTAAAAAATAGATGATTGTTCTGTGTAGCTAAGCCACATTTTGGCAGGTATCAAACCTGTTCCAGTCACATTATGCTGATTAGAATTAAATCTAGACCATAATCCATATATGTGTATGCTGTGCATGTGGGTAGACACACGTGTGAGAGAGAGAGAAGGAAGGAATAAACATATTGGGCAATTCAACATGGCAAATTAAACTGATAATGCAGTTTTATCAGTTTTGAAAAACTGAAAATATGAAATGCAGGAGCAAGAATACAAAAGTAAATAATAAATCATTCTGGCCCATTAACACCTTTACACCTAGAGGACAAATAGAGAATTCCTTGACATTTTCAGTTCTTTTAAATGAGATAATTGAACCACATGATATTTAAAGCTGTCTCAAATACTAAACGGTGTGGTGTTTTAGTTGTTAAGTCCTGTCTGACTCTTGCGACTCTGTGGACTGTAGCCCACCTTGCTCCTTTGTCCATGGGATTTCCCAAACAAGATTACTGGAGTGGGTTGCCATTTCTTTCTCCAGGAGATCTTCTTGACCAAGGGACCAAATCCAGGGATCCTGCAGGCAGTCTCCTGCACTGAAGGTGGATTCTTTATCGAATGAGCCACAAGGGAAGTCCCCTAAAATGGTGTGATTGTACTTAATCTTTACAATGTTTCACTTTACTTTTAATTGGAGGATAATTGCTTTACAATGCTCTGCTGTATAGTAATGTGAGTCAGCCATAAGTATACATATATCCCCCTCCTCTTGAGCTTCCCTCTTACCTTGTAGCAAATTTAATACCTTGGATTTAGCAGGTTTTGGAGTAAAGGAGAGGAAGGTTTTGTAAAGGAGATGGGAAATCTTTCAACCCTGAAAGGGCCAGATCAACCAAAATAAAACTTAGACTCTACAGGGCTAAAATTTATTTATTATTTTTTTTAATCTTTAGGAGTAAACATGTACACACACACAAAAAAGAGCAACTTTAGTGGGGGAAAAAAGTAACCAGTGGTATCACTTTTATTCTTTTTCTTTTGGTCATTTGTGCCCTTTCGACTTCCAGACCCAAGTGCAGTTCAGTTTAATTCGGTCGCTCAGTCATGTCTGACTCTTTACGACCCCATGGACTGCAGCATGCCAGGCTTCCCTGTCTGTCACCAACTCCTTGAGTTTATCCAGACTCATGTCCAGAGAGTCGGTGATGCCATCCAACCATCTCATCCTCTGTCATTCCCTTCTCTTCCTGCCCTCAATCTTTCTCAGCATCAGGGTCTTTTCCAATGAGTCAGTTCATCACATCAGGTGGCCAAAGTATTGGAGTTTCAGCTTCAGCATCAGACCTTCCAATAAATACTCATGATTAATTTCCTTTACGATGGACTGGTTGGATCTTCTTGCTGTCCAAGGGACTCTCAAGAGCTTTCTCTAACACCATAGTTTAAAAGCATCAGTTCTTTGGCACTTAGCTATCTTTACAGTCCAACTCTCACATCCATACAAGACTACTGGAAAAACCATAGCCTTCACTACATGGACCTTTGTTGGCAGAGTAATGTCTCTGCTTTTTAATATTCTGTCTAGGTTGGTCATAACTTTTCTTCCGAGGAGCAAGATCTTTGAATTTCATGGCTGCAATCACCATCTGCAGTGATTTTGGAGGTCCCCAAAATAAACTCTGTCACTGTTTCCATTGTTTCCCCATCTGTTTGCCATGAAATGATGGGATCAGATGCCATGATCTTAGTTTTCTGAATGCTGAGTTTTAAGCCAGCTTTTTCACTCTCCTCTTTCACTTTCATCAAGAGACTCTTTAGTTCTTCTTCACATTCTGCCATAAGGGTGGTGTCATCTGCATATCTGAGGTTATTGATATTTCTCCCAGCAATCTTGATTCCAGCTTATGCTTCATCCAGTCCAGCATTTCTCATGATGTACTCTGCATATAAGTTAAATAATCAGGCTGACAATATACAGCCTTGACATACCCTTTCCAGATTTGGAACCAGTGTGTTTTTCCATGTCCACTACTGCTGCTTCCTGACCTGTATACAGATTACTTAGGAGACAAGTCAGGTGGTCTAGTATTCCCATCTCTTTCAGAATTTTCCAGTTTGTTGTCATCCACACAGTCAAAGACTTTTGGCATAGTCAATAAAAGCAAAAGTAGATGTTTGTCTGGAACTCTCTCGCTTTTTCGATGATCCAGCGGGTGTTGGCAATTTGATCTCTGGTTTCTCCACCTTTTCTAAATCCAGCTTGAAAATCTGGAAGTTCAGGGTTCCCATACTGTTGAAGCCTGGCTTGGAGAATTTTGAGCATTACTTTGCTAGCGTGGGAGATGAGCGCAATTATGTGGTAGTTCGAGCATTCTTAGACTTAAATTCAGGTGGATATAGAAAGACACTGGAGTTTATTGGTGATTTTGTTCAATATTGTCCACCAGAAAACATCTGCCCCTTTAAAAAACAAGAATATCTATCTATCTATCTATCTATCTATCTATCTATCTATCTATCTATCTGGCTTTCCATGCCTTAGCCCAGCTCTACTGAACAAGAATCTCAAAAGGAAAGATACAATAATCTGAAATTGTTGAATCTCTCAAGTTGATTCTGATCTATCCAACTTGAACAACTTTTGGAACATCCCTGAGTTAGACTATTTTGCTTGTGAGGTAATTTGTTTTCTAATTAGTTTCACTTTATTCCATATCAAGAATGCTTTATTTTTCATCTAAGGCTGCTGCTCCTCTTACATTTTTCCCTAGGTTAATTTCATCTTCATTCAAACACAGGCATTTTATGAATATCTTTTAATTTTTCTCCTTTATCAATCTTGAAATTACTCAGCCAACTCTGAACTGTAATTGTCTAATGACTGACAAATTTGACCTGTTTTTCCTTCTAACTTGTTAGGTCAAAGGGTTGTCATCTTCCTCCTTCCTCCTAATACTACATATTTTTCCATATATGACCCATGTTAAAGAAGGTTGACTATACTCAAAATAAGGAAGCGGATGTCTGAGAAATAGAGTCAAGGGATTTGATCTGATAGACAGAGTGCCTTAAGAATTATGGTCAGAGGTTCATGACATTATATAGGAGCTAGGGATCAAGAACATCCCCAAGAAAAATAAATGCAAAAAGGTAAAATGGTTGTCTGAGGAGGCCTTACAGATAGTTGTGGAAAGAAGAGAAGCAAAAGGCAAAGGAGAACTGCAGTGTTTGAATGCAGCATTCCAAAGAATAGCAAGGAGAGATAAGAAAGCCTTCTTCAGTGACCAATGCAAAGAAGTAGAGGAAAACAATAAAATTGGAAAGACTAGAGATATCAAGAAAATTAGAGATACCAAGGGAATATTTCATGCAAAGATGGGCACAGTAAAGGAAAGAAATGGCATGGACCTAACAGAAGCAGAAGATTTTAAGAAGAGGTGGCAAGAGTATACAGAAGAACTATACAAAAAAAGATCCTCATGACCCAGATAATCACGATGGTGTGATCACTCACCTAGAGCAAGACATCCTGGAATGTGAAGTCAAGTGGGCCTTAGGAAGCATCACTAGGACCAAAGCTAGTGGAGATAATGGAATTCCAGTTCAGCTCTTCCAAATCCTAAAATATGATGCTGTGAAAGTGCTGCACTCAATATGTCAGCAAATTTGGAAAACTCAGCAGTGGCCACAGGACTGGAAAAGGTCCGTTTTCATCCCAATCCCAAAGAAAGGCAATGCCAAAGAATGTTCAAACTCCTGCACAATTGCACTCATCTCATATGCTAGCAAAGTAACGCTCAAAATTCTCTAAGTCAGGCTTCAGCAATACATGAACTGTGAACTTTCAGATGTACAAGCTGGATTTAGAAAAGGCAGAGAAACCAGAGATCAAATTGCCAACACCTATTGGATCATATAAAAAGCAAAAGAGCTCCAGAAAAACACCTACTTTGCTTTAATGACTATGCCAAAAGCCTTTGACTGTGTGGATCACAACAAACTGTGGAAAATTCTGGAAGAGATGGGAATACCAGGCCACCTGACCTGTCTCCTGAAAAATTTGAATGCAGGTCAGGAAGCAACAGTTAGAACTGGATATGGAACAACAGACTGGTTCCAAATCTGGAAAGGAGTAGGTCAAGGCTGTATACTGTCACCCTACTTATTTAATTTATATGCAGAGTATATTATGAGACACGCTGGGCTGGATGAAGTACAAGCTAGAATCAAGATTGCCAGGAAAAATATCAATAATCTCAAATATGCAGATGACACCACCCTTATGCAGAATGTGAAGAACTAAAGAGCCTCTTGATGAATGTGAAAGAGGAGAGTGAAAAAGTTGGCTTAAAGCTCAACATTCAGAAAACTAAGATCATGGCATCTGGTCCCATCACTTCATGGCAAATAGATGGGGAAACAATGGAAACAGTGACAGAGTTTATTTTGGGGGCCTCCAAAATCACTGCAGATGGAGATTGCAGTCAGAAAATTCAAAGATGCTTGCTCCTTGGAAGAAAAGCTATGACCAACCTAGACAGAATATTAAAAAGCAGAGACATTACTCTGCTAACCAAGGTCCATCTAGTCAAAGCTATGGTTTTTCCAGTAGCCATGTATGGATGTGAGAATTGGACTATAAAGAAAGCTGAGCACTGAAGAATTGATGCTTTTGAATTATGGTATTGGAGAAGACTCGTGAGAGTCCCTTGGACTGCAAGGAGATACAACCAGTCCATCCTAAAGGAAATCAGTCCTGAATATACACTGGAAGGACTGATGCTAAAGATGAAACTCCAATCCTTTGGCCACTTAATGTGAAGAACTGACTCATTAGAAAAGACCCTGATGCTGGGGAAGATTGAGGGCAGGAGAAGAAGGGGACGACAGAGGATGAGATGGTTGGATGACATCACCGACTCGATGAACATGAGTTTGGGTGGACTCCGGGAGTAGGTGATGGACAGGGAAACCTGGCATGCTGCAGTCCATGAAGTTGCAAAGAGTCGGACATGTCTGATTGACTGAACTGAACTGAAAAGTAGGTTGACTATTGTCAAAATAAGGATATCGATGTCTGTACTCTGCAAATTATTTCTTTCTATCTTGTAGTTTTAGTTGTAAAACTAGCAAGCCAGACCATTTTAATTTCCTCCTAACTGCTTCCATCTAATCAGTCTTTCCTTTGGATCAAATATCCCTGATGGTTTCTGAGAATTCAAAGTCATATATTATGTTAATATCACATCATTCCACATTCCAAATATATTTAACATTAAACCTCAAAGCTCCCCAAATCTGATGCACAAATCATAAGATGACTCACTCTTCCTGGAACATATCCTGTATGCCTAAAGTACTAAATCACAGTGGAGGGCAAAGGCCACAGGCCACATCTCCATCATTCATTTTTATATTTTAATGTAACTTATAAAGCAGTGCATATAGCCAGTTCTTCCTAAGTAAATGGTGCACTGTTGCTTATCATCAGAGTCTATAATGCAAATATAGTTGTTATTGTGGTTGCTAAGTTGCATCTGACTCTTTGGTGGACTGTAGCACACCAGTCTCCTCTGTCCTCCACTATTTCCTGGAGTTTGCTCAAATTCATGTCCATTGAGTTGGTGATGATATTTAACCATCTTATCCTCTTCCACCCTCTTCTCCTTTTGTCTTCAATCTTTGCCAGTATGAGGGTCCTTTCCAGTGAGTTGGCTCTTCACATCAAGTGGCCAAAGAACTGGAACTTCAGATTCCCTGGTGGCTCAGATGGTAAAGAATCTGCCTGTACAGTGAGAGACCAAGGTTAAATCCCTGGGTCAGGAAGCTCCCCTGGAGAAGCAAATGGCAACCCACTGCAATATTCTTGCCTGGAGAATCCCATGGACAGGGGAGCCTGGTGGGCTATAGTCCATGGGGTCACAAAGAGTTAGCCATGACTGAGTTACTAACACTTTAATTTTCAGCCTTCTTTATGGTCCAACTCTGTCATCCACACATGACTAAATAGCTTTGACTATATAGACCTTTGTCAGCGAAGTGATATCTCTGCTTTTCAATACACTATCTAGGTTTGTTAAGCTCTCTTTTCAAGAAGCAAGCATCTTTTAATTTCATGGCTGCAGTCACTGTCTGCAGTAGTTTTGGAGACCAAGAAGATACAATTCATCAATGCTTCCATTTTTCTCCCTTCTATTTCCCATAAAGTTATGGGATCAGATGCCATGAACTTAGTTTTTTTTTTAATGTTGAGTTTCAAGATTTTACTCTCAAGTTTCACTGCTTTTCACTCTCTTCTTTCACCCTCATCAAGAGGCTCTTTAGTTCCTCTTCATGGTCTGTCATTAGAGTGGTATCATCTGCCTATCTGAGGTTGTTGATTCCAGCTTGTGATTCATCCAGCCCAGGATTTTGCATGATATATTCTGCATATAAATTTAAATAAGCACAGTGAAAATATATAGACTTGATGTACTCCTTTCCCAATTTTGAACCAGTCAGTTTTTCTACTCCTATTTCTCCAAGAATTTTCCACAGCTTGTTGTGATCCACACAGTCAAAGGCTTTAGTGTAGTCAATTAAGCAGAAGTATATGTTTTTCTGGAACTCTCTCATTTTCTCCATGAACCAATGAATGTTGGCAATTTGATCTCTGCTTCCTCTGCCTTTTCTAAACCCTGCTTGTACATGTGAATGTTCTCAGTTCACGTACTGCTGAAGCCTAGCTTGAAGGATTTTGAACATAACCTTGCTAGTATGTGAAATGAGTGCAATTGTGCAGTAGTTTGAACATTCTTTGGCATTACCCTTCCTTGAGATTGCAATGAAAACTAACCTTTTCCAGTCCTGTGACCACTGCTGAGTTTTCTGTTTCCTAAGGCCCACTTGACTTCACACTCCAGGATGCCCAGCTCTAGGTGAATGACCACACCACTGTTGTTATCCAGGTCATTAAGATGATTTTTGTACAGTTCTTCTGTGTATTCTTGCCACCTCTTCTTAATCTGTTCTGCTTCTGTTAGGTCCTTACTGTTCATTATTAAACACATACTGATTAAATACCTACTATATGCTAGAACTATTTGCAGGTACCAGAGACAAATAACTTGTCCCCTAGAAAAGTAATTATTTGTCACAAGTTGGACCAAGCTAGAGAATATGGAGTGTGCACTGTTGTCTCAGTTAGTGTAATTCTTTCACTTCTATTGGAAAAACAATCTGAATTTCTCCCTAATGATGTCCTTAGTGATGTGTAAATTTTATTCTTTCCTTATTTAAAAGGGTAGTTTTTTTTTTTTTTTAATAATAGAAGCTACAATTTTTGAGCACATCTAATGCATTAAAAACATTACATTAGATACACTCTGTAGGGGTATATCTTATTTATTCACATGAAGGTGAAATAGAAAGTTCAATCACTTAAAATTCTGAATTTGAGATTCGAACCCTGCCCTGACTGCTCCAAGTCTGATTCCCCCCCACAGACTGCTTTTCAACAGACATGCTCAGAAGTGCTCCCATGTGAGTTCTGACTCCCTGAGAATACTCAGCTTGCCTTCCACCTCCCTTCCCGTTCTCCTTCGCCTGGCTCCACAAGAGACCTTGAAGAAGGTTAGGAGTTTGCAGGGGTTCCTCTTTCATAGTCAGAAGCTTGCTGTGAAACCTATCACAGCAGCTGAAAGATACAAGTAAATGTTTTCCAAATAAAAATCCCTCAGTGAATCAAAAAAAGAAAAGGTATAATTTTCCTTTGCTAAACGCAACATGCACACGTTATTTGAAACAGCTGGTTCAAGTGGAAATGAATGACTTCCCCAGGGTCCCAATCTGACAGTAAGTGCTTGCTGCTTACACGTGTGGAAGAGGGAACGGGGACAGATATTGTAACAGAGCAGAACAATTTCTTCGCCTCATCGGTTCATGAATATTTGAATGGAGAGGGTGTGATCTGGAGAGTTTTTTCATGGCTTTGCTTTTTTACTTTCCCTCCAGCATCCCTCTCATTCAGCGAGCATCCATCATATACCTACTACAGTCCAGACATATTTCTAGGCACTGTGGCCATAAAGATCAATATGACACATTCCTCCGCTTCAAGAAACATTCTTTTTTCATTATTCCCCAAATGATTGGACAAATGTATTAAACAATGGAGGAGAGATGTCCTTGCTGATAAAGTGAGGGTAAAGAAATAGACCCTTCAGTTGCCCACTCTATTACTGTACTCTCTGCTACATGCATAGACAATTGGGAACTTTGGGAGAGAAACATTGATCTTATACAGTACTTTTCTAACTTACTATGCTATCCGATTCAATGAATATTTTTTAGCATTTATATGAGATGTAAAATTCTCCATTCTAATGCTTTTTCTACCAAAGGCTTTTATTCTCTTGCATCACCGGCTGTCTTTTACTAAACAAGAACATTTATGCACCTCAGCTAAGAAATATTTACTGAAAAATACATTCAAAAGCTTTGCATCAGGCAGGATGCTGGTAAGCAAGAGCTCTTTATAGATACCAAGTGTGGTAGTTACTGCTCTTCTTAACCTACTTTCTATAGTCTTTCTTAGAGAGAGTGAATTACATGAGGAAGCAGAAATCTGATCTGTTTATTCATACGAAGTTGTCAAGAAGTCAAGGTCATGCTTTTTAAGTTCTGTGGGTTGGAGCCAGTGATAACTTCATTCTATTTAACTAGAAAAAGTGGAGGTATGTCTTTAAAGGAACTAAGGGCAGGGGGAACAACAACTCGTCAATTCCAAAAAAAGAGGATTATTATAGGGGGTGAAGAAAGATTGATGTAGGAACATCCCACTTGTTGAAGTCTGTGTAAAGAGCCAGTGTGATTTACTGATAGACAGGAGTCTAGAAATTCAGAACAAAATGATCCAGAGAAAATAGCATGAAGGGATAATCACGTCCAATGTGACATGTAATTAAGAGAGGGAATACTTTCTCAGTTCAAAACTTTGGGTGATGATAAATTCCCAGTGAGCTGGATTTGTGATTCTCAGTAGACTTTAATACATGGAGATTTCTTCATTATCATCAGAGGGCTGAGAAATTTGTAATTTCTAAGACAATAGTATGATACCAACAGAAAGACTAGAATCTTGGATGGAAAAATCCAAGTCTACTTTCCATCACTATTTACCAAATATGATGCTGCCTAAAGAGTATGCCTTTTTCTTTCTTTCTTTCTTTTTAAAGAAAAGTTATGAATTGGGGGATGTTTTGGTGGAAACACTCCCTGTGTAGGCATATTCTACCATGGAGTAATGAGTTGATGATTAGGAAGAATGGCCATGATGAGAAGGCCCCAGTCCCCTGTTGAAGAGTGGCAGATGGCAAAGTTTCAAGTCAGTCTGAAGTCTAAGGGCTGAAGATTAATGTGAGAATAGAGAGTTATTCCATTGTCTGCCTTGATCTCTGGGACAATACCCATTTACAGTCCAGCTCCAGAGAAGGGAGAATTATGGTAAGAATACAGAAGAGATTCTATAATTATCAACGTGAAAGAATTGCAGACCACTTTGCCTCCTAAGAATTGGAACAGAAGTCAGAAGAGTTGCAAGGGCTCTCTGTATGTGCATTATCACCTTTTTATCCAACTTCCTACAGAAGAGATTCTATAATTATCAACGTGAAAGAATTGCAGACCACTTTGCCTCCTAAGAATTGGAACAGAAGTCAGAAGAGTTGCAAGGGCTCTCTGTATGTGCATTATCACCCTTTTATCCAACTTCCTTGACTAACTTACTGTTTTTTCTCTCTCAAAACCCGAGATGACCACTCCTCCTCAAAACTGTAAGTAAGCAGAGATAACTTGCAATTCATTCAGTTCCAAACACTTATAAAAATGTCAGTCACTGCACAACTGTTACTGTAAATCACTGAGTTGCATTTAAATTTCTCTGAAACTGGACATTATGAATAGAGAATTGCAACAAGGGAAGTGGAAGTAGGCAAATAATCCAGCTGTAGGGTCAATAAGAGAGCATTTTACACACTCTTAGATTTGAATTGATCCCTGGGACTTGACAATCAATCTGTAAATGGTGAGTAACAGGTAGGTAAATATGAACTTCAAATTCTTTGAGATGGTTTTCCACAATTCAGAAATGAATCAGTGACTCGGAAGTCCTAAGAGGAAGACAGTGTTGGTCAGTAGCTTGATTAAAACTGGTGCAGGAGGAAATGTAAAATGCTGATGAAGGTACCCCTAGCATCTCGGTATGTAGTGAGATGTGTGCTGTAGATGGGTAAAGTCCAGGGTAACACTATCTAGGGAATTTCATAATTCCTTAGGCTACCTCAGTCTTTTCTTGGTCCACGTACAAAAACAGATAGCGATCTTATACATAGTGCCATTCTTTATATTGAGACACCAGAAATCCCTGATTACTATGCCCAATATCTCAAATGTATTGTGGAGGCCATAACAACTCAAGTGCAGACCTAGAATCTGATCACTGGTTTCTTCAATTAGGTCATACAGTCAAGTGGACAAGTGATCCCCAAATTGTGGCATCCAAGCCAGTGGCTTGACCATCATTTTGGGGATTGCTAGAAATGAAAATTATGATTTTTGTCCCGATTTAGTGAATCAAAATGTCTAGCTAGGAGAGGGGACAGAGATCAGAATTTGTGAATATTTTAAAGCTTGAAATGCATTGGTATGAAGATAGTTTTCTTAGTGTTCCATTCTTCATTCAACAAGATTCTACTTTGTGCTACACTCTTTTCTAAAAACTGGACTTTCAGTGATAAACAAGACAGGGCAAAACTTATGAAACTGAGCGAATTTCAGCAGTGAAGAAAAATATTAAACAATAATTTATTCAATTAGCGATTTCAGTATAGTTGTGGTCAATGTGTTAAAAACAGACACAGGAAAATTCTGAGGTATTTGAAAACATGCTGGGGGAAGCAATGACGTCACTGGTAATATCTCAGCATTGTGATATTATATATGAAAAACAAGAATGTAAAATAAAAGGCACAAAAAATGCTTAATTGGATGTGGTGTCACCCAGGGGATCACCTTTCACTGACAGCAAACCGGAGAAGGGGAGGCCTGTGTGGAATATGGTACTATTGGCATCCAGCCATTTCTTATACTTTGGCTCCCCTCTTTTTAAATAGAATTAAGCAATTCAATAAAACCAATATCAGGATCTTTTCTAACTCAGTCTCCAAGGGATGATTTAACTTGGTGGTGTTAGTGCAATGGTTTTTAAATGGACTTGGTATTTGTTAATCACAGCAGACATATCAGGATGCTGAAGCTTGAAGGTTAGAACAGGACATAAGCAAAGGTACAATGGGAATAAAGGATTCCATCACTGAACAAGGTGCAGTTCCTTCTTCCATGGTCCCCACTGAATGCTTCACAATTCTATCCTGTGAGAGAACTATTTAGATGAGATAGATAAAGAATAATGAACTAAAATAATGTACTTGAAATGTACTTGCCAAGTACATTTTAAAAGCTTTTATTTTTTTTTAAATTCTATGAAACTTTTACTTATTCAATTGGAATTGAGAGATGAACAACTTATTTTTGCATTTTGATACTTTCCTTAATTTTGAGCAGGGAGACAGGATATGATTTCCTCAGTGCTGAAACCTCTTATTCCTCTAGCTACCAAAAAGCTTTCTCTCTTCCTTTGTTCTCTTATATTTAAGTCAACACTTCATTTTCTGGTGGTGGTTGTGTTCTATTTGATTCAACGCTTTGTAGTTCTAGTAAAATGGCAATTGTGTCCTGCAGTGCCTGATCCATATCCAATTCCTGATAAAGTTTTATTTGGCAGATGAATTAATGAATAAATGTGTGTTGCTTTAACCACTATCTACTGGCCTTCTAGAAAGAGTTGGAGGGATGAAGAAGAAGGAGTCTTTACAGAGCTGCATTCAAACTTGGATTATGAGATGGGATTGTGATGAATCCAAGGGACTTGATACATTTCATTAACTTTAGATGTTCTTTATGCCATCTTATTTTTCCTCATAGCAGTTAAACAATTTTAATTTATTTTTGACATGATGAATCTTTGTTTCCTCCACCAAAATATTGACTCCATGACAATAGAAATGATTTGCTTTAAATCTTTTTTTCACAAATGCAGCAACTCCTACAATAGTACTCCGAACTTAAAAAGATGCTCAAGTAAATATTAGTTGAATGATGTCTTATCTTGAAGGTGAGCCTGAGGCAAGGATTTAAGCACAAGTATTTTATTGGAGAGGTGAAGGAAGCAACTGCAGAGGAGTAGAGAATTTGGAAAAGGGAAGAAAATGCAGTTAAAAGAGGATATCCAGTTAATGGAGGAGTCTCAATGAACCCCAACGAGCCTCCGCTGGGAATGAACTCACTTTGCTTCGTTGAGGCTAGGTAGGGGTGGAGGCCCAGCTCCCCACAGCACCCCTCTGACACAGAGGTGGGGAGTTGTGTGCGACAAGAAGTGAAGTGTTAAGTGGCCCTGCCTCCCACTGTTTTGGTCATTCCCATGTATGGATGTGAGAGTTGAACTATAAAGAAAGCTGAGCACAGAAGAATTGATGCCTTTGAACTGTGGTGTTGGAGAAGACTCTTGAGAGTCCCTTGGACTGCAAGGAGATCCAACCAGTCCATCCTAAAGGAGATCAGTCCTGGGTGTTCATTGGAAGGACTGATGCTGAAGCTGAAACTCCAATACTTTGGCCACCTCATGTGAAGAGCTGATTCATTGGAAAAGATCCTGATGCTGGGAATGATTGAGGGCAGGAGGAGGGGACAACAGAGGATGAGATGGTTGGATGGCATCACTGACACAATGAACATGGGTTTGGGTGGACTCCGGGAGTTGATGGTGGACAGGAAGGCCTGGCGTGCTGCGGTTCCTGGGGTCACAAAGAGTCGAACATGACTGAGTGACTGAACTGAACTGAATTGATTGGTGCCAGGTGGGTTTGTAGACTTTTGGCTTTCTACCAGATCCCATTGACACCAGAGGTGGCGGAAAGTAGGGTGCTGATTTCCTCTGATTTTCACCACTGAGTGAAATCTCATTGCTAGCAGATGGAGGTGGAGACTCAGCTAGCCACTGGATTTGTAGCTGGGCAGAACCCTATGGGGTCTTTTTAGGACCATGTCCTTTGCCTGCCTCTTGTCCATTAAAAAAAATTTTAGCCAAAGAATAAATTTAATCAGAGAAGAAAATGCAGAAGCAAAGGAAAGCAGTCAAACAAGACAAAATAATAGCTCAGTCATTAAACAAAATCAAGGATCTTTAGTTCCTTCTCAAGGACTACAGATAATATCCTGAGCCAAATCCTTTGTGCTGGTTTGCAGATACTTAAAGTCCCACCAGATAGAAAAAGCTAGCTGCACAGTGACCAGACTGGAACATGACATAGGCTGGTACATCTTGCACAATTTTAAGAATTGGCCTCAAGGAAATGGGAACCAATTGAGCCTTGAACTGCAGATCAACTGTACTTAAAACAATCAAGAAAACACGGATCACACAACCACCAGACCAATTTCAAGATGAGTCTTGAATCTGACCTGCTGTTCTGAACGTAGCCCCCTCCCTCTGACTCTGTATCCCTGAAACTCCCTTTTAAAAGCTCTTGCCCTCTGATTGGCAGTGGGAATTTGGTTCGCTGGGACATGTTCTTCTCCCCACATTACTGGTCTCTGAAATAAGCCAACTTTCCCTTCTTATCAACACTGGTCTCTTGAGTATTGGCTTTCAACTGACGGTCGGCCTAACCTGAGTTTCGTAACAGATCCTGTTGAAATTTTTCTTACAGCCTGCCTCTGCTGAGTGGAAGATGGAAGAGCAACTCCCAGCTCAGACTTACATCCACTACCTTGGCTGGCTGGGGGAACTAACCACCCCCTACTTGAACTGAGCTGGAATGAAGGATTAGCAAGTTACTTAGGCACTCTCCTCGTAAGGTAGGAGCTCAGACCATGTCTGCTTCTGTGGGTTGGTGGGGTGGGTAGACTGCAAGCAACTCAGTCAACCCTCCTGAAACCATGGGGAAGGGGGCGGCAGGTTTTCTATGAGTGCTTCCTTGATTAGGATCAGTATTGCCAAAAAGGTTTCTTGTTGTCTTAAGCCATGACTTCTCCAGTCACTTGGCTAAAAATTATAGACTTTCTCAATTCTTCTTTTAGCCTGTTGAATGTCCAGGACTGAGAGTTTACACAACGCTCTGTCTGGAATGTGTGGGAGCAAATAAGGAAACAGGGAATTGCACACTGTCTCTTTTCACATCCCCAATATTCTAGGCAACCCACTGACTTTCCACCTTTCTTGTGCTTGCTTGTTGTGTTGTGTCTGGATTTTGTTTAGCTTTAAAGAGGAGAATCCAGAAGGAATGGGTTACTCCATTTTGGCTGGAACCAGAAACCCCTTCAAATTATTATTAAAGACCTATTGCTTATGGAAAACTTCAAGCATATGTTCTGGTGGGTTCAGTGTGTATTTTAATTGTGCTATTTGTTTTCCTCCATAGTTAGAGAGTGAGTTGAGTGGGGAAAAAATTCTATTTCAAGTGGTGTCACTAGTGGATGTTATTATACATGTTTCATTTATAATCTTCCTAGTTGTGATTATTTTATAAGGGAAAATAAACAAAAAATACTATAGCATGTTTCACATGGTAAGTTTTTTTTTTTTGTTTGTTTGTTTTTTAAAGGGGCTTCCCTGATGGCTCAGACAAGAAAGAATCTGCCTGGAATGAGGGAGACCTGGGTTCGATCCCTGGGTTGGTAAGATCCTCTGGAGAAGGGAATGACAACCCACTCCAGTATTTTTGCCTGGAGAATTCCATGGACAGAGGAGACCAGCGGGCTACAGTCCATGAGGTCGCAAAGAGTCAGACATGACTGAACAACTAACATTTAACATTTTTTCTCAGTCACTTGAAGGTGCCATGTACTATATTTTTCAGCCTCGTTTACTTTTAGAAATTAATCTCACACTCAAAATCCAAAATCATTTTCTATTCCCAGCTGCAGTGACCTAAAAAGTCTGCCTTAAGTATGACTCCACAGACATATTTATATTTAATCAAGCCTCCTTACTGACACTTCTGGCTAGAGCTACTGATTCTGCTGCTGACAAGGACAAGAAGGACTTTGAGTAGAATGTTATGATGTCTAGTTAGTTCAGGGCAGGAGTTTTTCCTTCGAACATCACACAGAGGTCATATGATGTGATCTATTTATACTACCACAATTTTCAATAATATTGTATACAAAACAGAGATCCAAGCATGAGGAAATATTAGAAGCAAGAAAAACAACCAGCAACATTGAAGAAAATGCAGTCAGATTAGTCTTGTGAATAAAACACCCACTCAGTGCAGAGGGTATTTAGTTTGTTTGGGTTCAAATCCTCACATTCCCACTTATTGCACATGTGAATTTTGGCAAATTATTAACACATCAACATCTGCGACTCACTTTCCTTATCTGAAAAATGGTCATAATAATAGTACCTATTGCAGAGGTGGATATAAAATTAAAAGATATAGTAAATGTGAAATACAAAGTCCAGTGCTTGACAAGACATTTGTGCTTAAAAACTGACGACTATTTTTCACTAATCATTGGGGCGATCAGCTACTAAATTTTTGTCAACTTAAAAGGTTTAAATCTATGAACATTTATAGATTATCAGGAACGCCAAGATGCGTAAGCATAGTGTCTGATATAAAAAATTACCATCTGTTAGAAATGAAGGAGAGAGATTATGCCTTTAATTAATAGTGTGAACACTATATGCCACTTGGTAATAGTCATTGTTGTTCCCAATTTGCAATGAGGGTCAGAAAAATTGAGGAAAGTGACCAAGATCACAGTTAAATTTCCAGATTCAAACACATGTGTATTTGAAGTTACAAATTATAGGAAATTCTTATAACATTAAAACAATTGATAACCAAAGAAAAAACAAGTGTTACCTAATAGGTGGAAGGTGATTCCAAATACCATGTCCAAATGTCAGTTGTACCTTGTTTATGGCCAAGGACTTGCCTGGGTGATATTCTAAGTCTCAGGAATGGGAGCATTTTATCAACACAGTCTCCTCATCTGTAAAATGAGGTGACGAGAGTAGATATCTCTAAAGCCCCTTTCCCGCTCTAACTGTTCTCAAGCCTATGAATGTTTATGTCCTGAAACTCCATCTCTATATTAGTAAGCACAATATTGGGTGTGGCTTGATAAACTGGAATAACATTTAGTGGATGGGCTTACAGTCAACTGTGAAGATTGATGTCATTCAATAAATTATTTACTAAACTTTTATGACATAAAGTAAGAAAGTGCTAGACAGTTAGCAGTTAGGGGTGAAATAGGGGAAAGAAAAGGGCAGGACAGATCTGAAATCCTTGGAGATGCCATAAGATTTGATGCTCATTCACTGACTGGCTAAAACACCATGATATAACCAACATTTAATACACATTATCTTATTCAATCCTTAGCAAAGCCCAGTGGAGTTGGAATATTTGATCCCCACTTTTATGTTGATGTTGGATCCTCAGAGAGGTTAAGTAATCAGAGCTACAAGGTCAAGAAGTTAGTTTGCAGAGATGCTGGAATTAAAATTCAAGTCTACATGCAGCAGTGTCCATGGTCTTCCTGCTGTTTTATAAAGACTCAAAGTTTTCTTTGCATACAACGCACTTTGACTCTCATCCATTTATGTAAATGACAGTATGGGTCATTACTGATGCAATCATTATTTATACTGTGTATTGACATTAACCTTTCTGAACACTGAAATGAAAGTGCTATTTTTTCATTCACTGATGGAGCTGGTCCTATTAAACATTGTAACCTCTCATTGTAATTTTCTTAGAAAGTGTTTTCAGGGGATGGAAAGGAAAAGAGATTGACATTTGTGAGTACTTACTCTGAGCCAAGCACTTAACAGTTATTATCTTATTTAAATATTATAATAACTTTGGAGAAGAATATTATTTTCCCTTTCTACCAGATAAAGAACTTGAAGCTCAGATTAAGAAAAAAGCCACAGGTTCCTGAGATTCAAAATTCCCTGTTTTATGGTACTCCGTAGTTTTCCATGGCCAGTTCCCAAATCAGGCTCTGGTTTATCTGTTCCTTTGAACTTTCAGCTGGAATGTTGTTTTTATTTTAGGGCATCTCCAAAAGCTCATAAATATACATTGACATCAGTGATTACAATATACAGTGTCCAGGCAATGATTAAGTCATTTTCAAGATTCACACCATAGGTGTCTGACTTATGCTTTTAAAGAGCATAATAATATATAAATCCAGTAATTCCTGATTACTGTAAGCTCTCAGCATGCATTTGATTATTGAGTGACTCTAATTTTTATTAATGAATAACAGCCAGCATTTGCTGAGTACTTATGCGTGGCCACCATGTTGAATCCATTTGACAGTAAATAGTGCCAGATTCTTCATTTTTTCCCTTAAATGATTTTCCCCCTAAGGATACTTACCTTCAGCCATTTAAAATTTTCCTGAGTTGAAGAATACATATCCTTTGACACACATACCTAAATCTTTGTAATTTTGAGAAAGAGCATGATTTGCTATGCCATAGATATGCCATAAGCTAAATGGATAGTTCAGGGGCATACATTTGTCTGGAGACAAACTCTTGCTCTAAACAACAGTTTAAAATGTTTCAGTGAGACCCTACTGAAAGTGATATGTTATGCAAGCGGTTTCTTTGTAGTCATCTATAGAAACAGCTCAGCTACTTAGACATAAATGAGTGGTGAAACCAAGGTGAAGAGTTCCCCAAATCCCTATGCTGAGTTGTTCGTTCTGTCCTTTGTACTCCCACAGCACTTTTTTCTTACTTCTGAAAAGCATTCACAAACTTGTATTTATTAGTTTACATAGAAGTCATCTGCGACGTTCAATTATTACCTTCAAGGTCATGGACCAAGTCTTACTCCTCATTATATCTCTAGTACCTAGAAAAGTGCCATAGACATAACCAGAGCTCAACAGATATTTCTTGAGTAAGCAATTGAATGAAAGAATAGGGGTCTCTGTTTTCTTCAAATATATTAGGATTTCTGGGAACTGATGCTGTTTGTTACCTGGATTCCCCTTCAACTTTTTGCCCTAGCTCCCAGAAATCTTATCAGCAGCCTTCAACTTTCAGCACCTTCAGGAACTTTCTCAGCTGCAAAGAGCTACTTAGCTCAAAGGTCATACCCTTTCCCAAGCTGGGTCATGGCAATGATGAATTAACATGGGACTATTAAGGTGTGACCACCTCAGCCAAACACGGAAAAATTTTGAGGTGCTATTCAAACTCCAAAGGTCTTGAGGTTTGTGGAAGAGTGCCATTGGACCTACATACCAAAATAACTTTTCCCTCTGCCCAATGCTACTTCTTCTCACTTTCATGAGTGCTGAAACTAAGGATACTCCTTAATAAACATACTGCAAGCTAATCAGCGTCTTGGAGTCTATTTTCCAAGGCATTCAACCAGCAACAAGTTTTAAAAACACATTTAGGGCTTCCCTGGTGGCTCAGAGGTAAAGAACCCACCTGCCAATGCAGCAGATCCCTGCCTGGAAGAGCCCATATACCATGAAGCAACTAAGTCCATGTGTCACAAGTATTGAGCCTGTATTTTAGAACCCAGGAACCACAACTATTGAACCCACATGCTGCAACTACTGAAGCCCTCACGGCCTAGAACCTGTGCTCAACAACAAGAGAAGCCAACACAACGTCCACACACTGCAACTAGAGCATAGTCCCCGCTCACTACAACTAGAGAAAAACCCCCATAGCAATGAGGACCCAGCACAGCCAAAAAATTAATTGATTAAATTAAAAAACCCACATTTAGACCAAAGTTGTGAGAATCTGCTTTAGGGTCTTACCTCCATCCTTACTCTTCCAATGGGAATCTATGCTGATTTATAGATCACACATAAGGAACTAAGTAATTTCACCTACATGATCTTATATAATTTTTACTTTAACTCTGAAAGCTGGGGACTTTTGTTTTCATTCTAAACTTTATATTTATGTAACTCAGAGTCTCACAAAAATGGCCACCATCTTAAAGCTCATCTGAAGCTAGTAGTTAAATTTTTCTTATCCCCAAGTAATGTGATAAAGGTCAGAGCTAAACTGAAAGTATGAGAGATTTTATTTTATCCTTCACACATGCCAGGAGTCCAAGGACTTGCTTAATATGTCACTTTTAATAGGTGCTCATTGAAATGTTCCAGAGAAGTAACCTTCTCCATTTCACTGCCTTCTATATTTTCCTTGAAAAATAAAATAAAAGATTGGAGAGGAGAGATCTACATTTGTAACATAAATTCTCATCCTTTTTTTTCAGTAATCTTAGGTTGTGCTCCCTAGAAGTAGAGTTTGAAGTGAGAACAGCTTATTATCAGTTCAGTCGCTCAGTCATGTCCAACTCTTTGCGACCCCATGAACCGCAGCACGCCAGGCCTCCCTGTCCATCACCAATTCCTGGAGTCCACCCAAACCCATGTCCATTGAGTCGGTGATGCCATCCAACCATCTCATCCTCTGTCTTCCCCTTCTCCTCCTGTCCTCACTCTTTCCCAGCATCAGGGTCTTTTCCAATGAGTCAGCTCTTCGCATCAGGTGGCCAAAGTATTGGAGCTTCAGCTTCAGCATCAGTCCTTCCAATGAACACTCAGGACTGATCTCCTTTAGGATGGACTAATTGGATCTCCTTGCAGTCCAAGGCACTCTCAAGAGTCTTCTCCAACACAACAGTTCAAAATGAGGAGAAGGGGAGTGAATAAATCAGGATGGAGAGATGAAAAATACTAATCCAGACTATGTTTACAGCTGAAGACTAGTTTTAGTCTGACTTCAGGGTCTGGACAATTAATGCACCATAGTTAGTCCCTCTTTGAGTCAAGAGGGCAGCATTTTGTACCACTATGTAACCAGACAGAGAGACTGCTTCTCCAAGGTATAACCAACCAGTTACCAACTGGTAGACAGAGAAAGAAACACCTATGTGCCGTTAACAGTGAATTCATAGCAGCTGGGAGCGGGGGATGGGGGGTGGGAATGAGTGCACTAGCCCAGAAAAGTGGACCAGTGAGGGGGGCCAGAGGACACATCACATCTGGTATTTTTAACAGCCTACAACCTACTTTCCCAGCATCAGGGTCTTTTCCAATGAGTCGGCTCTTTCATCAGGTGGAAAAGACCCTGATGCTGGGAAAGATTGAAGGCAAAAGGAGAAGAGGGTGGCAGAGGATGAGATGGCTGGATAGCATCACCAAATCAATGAGCATAAACTTGAGCAAATTCTGGGAGATAGTGGAGGACAGGGATGCCTGGCATGCTGCAGTCCATGGGGTAGCAGAATCAGACACAACTTAGTAACTGAACAAAACAACAACCTACTTTATTCAATGAGCATTTATTGAGCATCGACCAAGTCCTGGGTTTATTCTAGATACTAGAAATACAGAAATGAATAAGCAAACAAAAAATCATGTCTTTTGAGACCTAATATTCTAGGAGAGAGAGACAAGTAATAAACAAGTAAATGATTTATTTAATATGTCAGGTTGTTAAGGAATATGGAGAAAAATAGAGAAGGCGGTGCTGCAATTCTAGATTCTGAGATTATCCTTAGTCAAGGAAAGCTTCATCAAGAAGATAATGTTGAAACACGGGTCCACCTAGAGGAGGTGAGTAAACAAGTAGACAAATATTCTGAGGAAGAATCTTCTAGCAGAAAGAATTGCACGTGCAAAGTCCTCAAGGTGGGAGTGCTGGTCATTCACAAAAAGAACAAGGATGCCAGCATGACTGGAATAGAAAGATCAACGGGGAGAGTAAATGAGATGGGATCTTAGAGAAGTAGCAAGGTCAGTAGGATCTTACAGGTCACTGGAAGAACGTTTTACTTTGAATGAGGTAGAAAACCATTGGCAGGATTCTCAGAAGAGTGACATCATCTGCCTCCCATCTTGAAAGGAATACTTTACCTGCAGTTTTAAGAAAAGCGGGTGGACAGAGAGTGAAGAAACATACCAATCAGAAGGCTGTTACATCATCTAGGAGGGAGTGGTCTATGGCTAAGATCAGGATTAGAGCAGTGCAGAGCAGTGAGTTATTTTTTTTCAGATTCTCAATACATTTGGAAAATACAGCCAACGTGACTTGTTGATAGATTGAATATGTGGAATGGAGAGAGAAAAAAAAAAAGAGTTGAATAAGATTCTAAACTGCAACACTCATAGTGATTGATCAGCAGCATTGGTCTTGTTTTCAGACTGATGGTCAAGTTTATTGAATACGTTTCATTAAGCATCACCTTTACTTAGCTTTAAGAAAGGATGCAGGGTAAGAGTCAATGTAGAATTCATGACAATGGTATTGCAGACATCTACTGACTCATATAGCAATTTCTGAAACCCTTAAATCACTTTGCACTCTGCATGCACAAGTTCTTAAGAGAAGTTGAGTGGGACAGGTTGATGTCAGCTCAGGGAAACCATCAGCTCTGTGGCCCCTTCAACTTTCATATTTTGTGCTCATTTTCTGCTGCAGGTGTATCTCTTAAATATCGGTTAGTCATTACTTGATAAACAGTTTCAATAATGAGGTACAGGTGCTTGGTCCTATATATAATAACCTTGGCCAGAAACTCACTCTGTTTGGATCTGCTATACTCCTATAAGTTTCATGTGTTACTGTAGAGGGGGAAGATTTGATCAAGATTTGAATCATCAATTGTCCCTGATAATAAAAATGGCACTAATCAACCACTGGCACTTTCCTCCCATGAAAGATTTGGCCTCAACACCCAGAAGGAAGGTGTTGCCATCCCATGGGAACAGTGGCTTTGGAAGAATATTAGGAGGAAGAATATTAGGAATTCAGTTTTGCACACATTAAACTTCAGATGTATTTTATATATCCAAGTGGAGAAGATGAGTAGGAAATTTGAAACAAGAATCTGAATCCCCTTAGAGAAGGTTGGTATTAACATATATATTTGCGGGTTAACACCAGATAAGTGGGTTTCCTCGGTGACTCAGATGGTAAAGAATCTGCGTGCAATGCAGGAGACGAAGGTTTGATCCCTGGGTCAGGAAGATTCCTTAGAGAAGGGAATGATAACACACTCCAGTATTCTTGCCTGGATATTTAAAGCCATGAGTTTAGAGGAGAACAATGAGATTCAAAGAGCTTTATATAGATATCTATTTATATAGATAAAGTCTTAGAGTATTAGAATATTTTGGTTGTTGAAGCAATAAAAGAAGATGAGCAAAGAACACTGAGATCAAAAGCTCACTAAAATAAGACAGAAATCAAGATTCTCCCATGCTCTATAAACCAAGGGAGGAAAGATTGAAAAATTAAGGACACAGCAATCAGCTGCAAATTCTGATAACCAGATGACTGGAATCAGGACTTAGCTTTAGTCACAAGAAGGACAGTGCCGACCTTTACAAATGCAGTTTTGTGAAGTGGTGTAGAAAAACTGATTAGAGGTGATTTAAGAGAGAATAAAAGAAAAAAGGAATTAGAAACAGTAGGTAGAGATAAGCAGGATCAGAGAATTATAGCAATAGATGAAGAGATAGGAATCAAATGAAAATTCTTTAATAATTATTTTATTTACTTTATTTGGTGGCACTGGATCTTAGTTGCCACATGTGGGATCTAGTTTCTTGACCAGGGATCAAAACTGGGCCACAGAGCCAACCACTAGACCACCAGGGAAGTTTCTAAAATGAGGTTTTTGTTGTTGTTGCATTTCAGATGACAGATATTGCAGGCTTGGGAGAACAATCTGCTAGATAAGGAAACTGAATAGTGAAGGAGAGAAGGAGAATTACTGGGATGATGTTCTTAAATGGGTTGGAGAGGATGGGATCAATGCACAGGTGGAGATGCTGACCCAGTTAGGTATGCACACAGTTCTTGCACATTAACAGGAGGAGAGGAAGAAATACATGGGCAAAGATGCCAGTTAGTGGGTGGAGAGTCTTTTCTCAGTATCTATTTTCTCAGTGAAATAAGAACACAAGGCAGGTGTCTGAGATGGAGGAGAGAAGAGGTGCTGAATGTTTAAGGGAAGAAGAGAAGAGGTGAATGAGGTTCGTGGGAGAGTGAATGGACAAAGAGATGCAGTTACGCTTGCTCGGCAGAAGAAAGTCCACGGAGAACAGTGGCCAAGGGTTTACAGTGAGACAGAGAAGGGTGGTTGTGTTTTTCTCCAGCTATGTTCAGTTGTGATGTTTAGTCCAGCTATGGGAAGAGTTAGAGATAATCAAGATTAGAAATTTGTCAGGTGAGTATATAAAGTGAGACATGAAGCAAGATAATTGAGGGCGTGTGCAAAGTGATTGCAGTGATGGTCCATGACAGCCAAACTGTTCAAGGATCAAAACAAGGACACAAGAGGTAGGGGCAATGAAGGTCATTAAAAATGAGACAAAAATCAGAAGACTGAGGGTCCTGGTAAAGCAGAAAATTTCTTAGTCAAGTGCTTCAAGGAGCAACTTAGAAAGGTAAGAGGCAATGATCTAATTGTTGGATGACTACAATTTAGGCTACAGAGAGACTGCCTTTACAGGTCATATCCTGACCTAGGATATGACTTTGGCAATAAGTGCTTAATGTAGTGGAAAACATGTTTATTGAATCAGAGAAAGTTAAGAATTTATAGCCCAATATAATAGAATGGCTGCAATGCAGGAGACCTGGATTCAATTCCTGGGTCAGGAAGATCCCCTGGAGAAGGAAATGGCACCCCACTCCAGTATTCTTGCCTGAACAATCCCATGGACAGAGGATCCTGGCAGGCTACAGTCCATGGGGTCACAAGTGTCAGATACGACTTAGCGACTAAACCACCACCACCTAATGGAATGCTCATCCTGATGGACATTAAAATCACTAGCAGTTATGATGAGATATTGTTGGAGACTGAAACAGTGAACAAAGAGCTAGAATATTCAAAGAGTTAAAGACTGACCCCAGAGACTGGAGGTGAGGACACGGCTGGGTAGTAGGACTGTGTGTAAAGGCGGGACGAAGAATTGTCTGGAAACAGCAGTTGGGAGCAGAGGTTATATACTGCTGTTCCAGCCCAGAGGTGGGCTTCAGGGTATGCTGTGTCACATGGGAGCAAGCACATTACAGATTTAGTGATCCAGAGACCACCCCATTCATAAGCAATTCCAAATTCTGGCAGAAAGAGGCATATTTGTCTGGTTTATGTTTGGTGATCACTCTTGATCCACAGAATTGTCACCAGGAGGCAGTCACAGAGGATTAACGTGGTTGCCAGGGGCTTCTTCTGTTACCTTATAAACAGAGACCAAACACCGAAGCATATTTCCTAGCTTCTTTCTATCACGGAAGAGGTGCCTCCTAAAAGATCATTAACCTTTCCATTATAGCCCCTCCCCTTTTTCTTTTCCTTTTCAAACTTCAGAACAAGCAATTTTCTATCTAGGAAGAACCGTGTCAACGGTCAGGCAGTGGTCCAAACAGTTGAGTTCCAGTTGAACATCACAACACACTATTTGGAATGACACCACTATCCCACAACTAGAAACTTCTCAGCTTGAAATGAGCTCAGAAAGACGCTGCAGCAACTTACCTGGCACTGCCCCTGTTTATTGTTGTGCAAGCAGCCCCGCTTGGCACAGGACATCTTGATTTGTGTTAACATCCTAATGCACTAATCTTCCTAATACCCCTTATATTTATGTATGACATAAATCAAATCCTTCTCAGAACTTAGCTGTTGCTGCCTTTTTTTCTCCTACTCTCCTGCTGGGTGTATTTATGTTATGCTGTGTTGTGTTGCTACCCTCACTGCAAATTTATTTGAGCTCCGACTTTTACTGCTGATTTAGCAAACATTTTATATTCTGCAATGAACTGTAAACATTTTTTTTTTCTGACAGATCCATTATGACAAGTGTTATAAACTCTTCACTGCAGACTGTATCTCTTCTATTGAGCTGCTCTTTATATCAATTTTACTATGCACAGAAAATGATGCTGGTAATACTGCACCTGTCTGAGCTCAGCCAGGACAGTCAGTGAGTCCTGAGTATATAGACTGCATCTATATACTTAGTTTTATTACATCTGTTTCTCATTTATACAGTAGTTAGAGGGAATCAAGTTTTAGGAGTAGTCAAATGAGCTGAAACGACCTGTGAGCTCCCATTTCTTTCCATTTAAAAGTTTGTATATAAACATACACAATGTTTTTAAGTAGCTTATAAATTTTTCCATTTCCCATCAGGTCTAAAATGGCATAAGGTATCTACATTAAACTCAAGTTACACCTGAGAATACACATTGATCCCAAAAAAGAACCTTCATTCTGCCAAGTCATGCCCATAATTTGCTTAGCTTCTGTGATGGTGGTGGGAGTGTCTTTGATTTACCAGTAGCTTTCAATGTATACGAATATCAGAATTCTATCCTCCCAAAGATGAGGAGGAAATAAGGAAGGGAACTCGAGTGTTGGGGGCTGAAATGTGTTCTCTCAAATGTCATGTGTTGAAGTCTTAATTCCCCAGTATCTCTGAATGCCACTCTACTTAGAGGTAGGATCTTTAAGGAGGTAATGAAGTTAAAAAGAGATCATTATAGTCAGTCCTAATCTAATAGGAGGAGAAAACTAGAACACATACCTAAACACAGAGAGAAGACACTTGGAGACACAGGGAGAAGACATCCATCTCAAGTCACAGAGATTGGGCCCAGAGGAAACCAACCCTACTGACACTTTGATCTTAGACTTCTGGCCTCCAGAACTGTGAGAAAATAAATCTCTGCTGTTTAATCCACCCAATCTGTGGTACATTGCTATGGTAGCCCTAGAAAATTAATATACCATATTCGATATCTCTAATCTTCATGGAAATTTTCACACATTATTTTATCTAACTTCCACTATAATCCTGAGATATATCTAAACCTTCATTTTAAGGATTAAGAAGCAACCTCAGAAAGATTAGTCAATTTACTCTAAGTCACCCAGCTAGATGTTAAAAAGCTGTGGGTAAAATCCACATTGTGTGTGCCTGAATGCTCACTCAGTCATGTCCGACGCTTTGTGACCCCATGGATTGTAGCCTGCCAGGCTCTTCTGTCCAGGGAATTTTCTGGGCAAGAATACTGGAGTGGGTTGCCAAGTAATCCTCCAGGGGATCTTCCTGACCCAGCAATCAAACCCGTGTCTTCTGCATTGCAGGCGGATTCTTTACCACTGAGCCACCAGAAAACCCACTTTGTTCTGACTCAAATCCATGTTCTTTTCCCTTTACATGTTGCCACTGTGTGTAGCTCTCCAGTTAATGTTCATCAATAAGACTGAAAGGAATGCCATATCTGGGCTATATGCAAATCTTCAGAGAAGTTTTCCACCTGTAGTTGTCTCCTATTCTTGCTGAATAAGTGAAATTTTCAAGTCTAAGAACAACTCATTTACACCAGACCAAATTACTGACATTCATGGAATTCCCTCTAAGAAAGAAGAGTAATCAGTATTTTATTTGAAAACGGAGTTTTGGTTCACAATACTACATACCTTGAGAATACTTCAAGAGGTTCAGTTTTCATTCATTAAATTAAAATTGAACAAATAGCTGTTGATGGTTTCCTGCATTTTGGCCACGATGTGTGCACAGAAGATGAAAAGTGGATACGACAGACTTAGTCCCTGCCCTCACACAGATTTCATTATAATAGTCACACTGAGTTTGGTGGGTGTGCCTGTTTGGTTCGCTTTTGTTTTCTCTTCTGTCTAAACGGAAAGCCCCGAGGTCATGAACTGTGTGTTGTTTGCCTTGGTGGATCCAGTGCCTGGCAGAGTGCCTGGCACATATTAAGAGCTCAATAAATATTTTTAAATTAAATTGGGATTCCAAATTTGTAGCTGATGAAGATGAATGAATATCCTGCTACTTGACAGGAGTTCAAGTGACATTCTGAAAACTGCTGATGGCAGCTCTCAGCCTTTGTGCACCACACAAAAATACCAACTGTTCAAATGGTCCATAAAGCTGCACTCATATGAAAAGGTAATCTTAAACCGCAGATCACTAATTGTTGGCTTCTCTCTACTGCTTCTTCCACTCCTATTTTTATACCATAATGTGGTTTCTACAGTGTTTTTACTTTGGTTTAAGAACAAGAACTATAGAAATGATGAAACATACTAAATATAAGCTGATTCATCTTTGTGCCATAACCTAGATATAACCACTGTTACATTTTTTTAAAATTACCCTTCTAGTTTCCTAAGCCTATAGTTATCCTAAATATACTCTTTTACATGCGGGCATCAGACCACACAGGGAATTCTACAACATGCTGTGCGGTGCCTGGTCGCTCAGTCATGTCCGATTCTTTGCAAGCCCACGGACCGTAGCCTGCCAGGCTCCTCTGTTCGTGGGGGTTCTCCAGGTAAGAATGCTGGTGTAGGTTGCCATGCCCTCCTACAGGGGATCTTTCCAACCCAGGGATCGAACCCAGGTCTCCCGCATTGCAGGTGGATTCTTTACCATCTGAGCCATCAGGGAAGCCCAAGAATACTGGAGTGGGTAGCCTATTCCTTCTCCAGGGGATCTTCCCGACCCAGGAATCAAACCCAGGACTCCTGCCTTGCCAGCAGATTATCTACCAGTTGAGCTACCAGGGAAGCCCATACTACAACATGCCTCTTTCACAAAATCTTTATTGAAAATATTCATATCATTAAACATTCAAGCATGATTTGATGGACTTAAACGGACTTAATGGATTTAATGAACAGTACTTCGTTTTCACTCATTTACTCAGTGCATACCTACGGTTTACCAGACACTGTGGTAAATACCAGAGCTACAAAGGTTATAAGGCATAAGACCTACTCTTAAAGGTTGTGTTATGACCTTTGAATGTTTTCTCTTCATTGTATGAAGTTAGTGTTAGTCACTCAGTCTTGTCTGACTCTTTGACTGACTCTTTGTCCAGACCCCATGGACTGTAGCCTGCCAGGCTCTTCTGTCCATGGATTTCTCCAGGCAAGGGTACTGGAGTGGGTTGCCATTTTCTACTCCAGGGGATCTTCCCAACCCAGGGATTGAACCTGGGTCTCCAGCAGAGAAAGGCAGATTCTTTACCATCTAAGCCACCAGGGAAGCCCTGAAGTTATGTTATCTAAAGTATGAAATTATGTTATCCAAAGTATGAAGTTATCCAGGATAAACTTCTTTCTTAGCCTGTACTAATTTTTTCAGTATTATTTATTGACCATAACTTATTTGTTAGTTCTCACTCTTTCAATCCATTTTTTTCATTCAATAATATTTATTGAGTATCTAAAGTAAATGAATATTTGAATTTAGACTTTAAAGTATGAAAGTCTCTATTCTAAGCAACAGGAAGATATCAGTGAACAAGACTATTCACATTTCTGTCCTCACAGGGTTCATTTTTTAGTGGGGGTATAGAAACAAATAAACAGGACAGCAAATATAGCCTGTGATAAGGGCATAGAGAAAAATAAATCAGATTTGAGGGGATATAAAACTGTGGGTAGAAGATACAGCTTATACAGGATAGCCAGGGCAGACTTTAGACATAAGGAAGCAGTTCAGCTGTGACCTTAATGTTGTGAGAGAACAAAGTACTTCAGAGGTTTGAGGAAAGAGTTTTGAGTCAGAGGAAACAGTAAGTGCAAAAGCCCTGAGGCAGGAATATAGACTTGCTGATTGGAGGAACATTGAGGAGGGCTGTGTGCTGTGCCTGGAGTGAGTCTGGTGGGGGACAGAAGGGAATAAGGTCAGACAGGGGTCAAGGAGGGCTTCCCAGGTGGTGCTAGTGGTAAAGAACCTGCCTACCAATGCAGAAGATGTAATAGGTGAGGGTTCGATCCCTGGGCTGGGAAGATCCCCGAGAAGAGGGCATGGCAACGCAGCCCAGTATTCTTGCCTGGAGCATCCCCATGGACAGAGCAGCCTGCTGGGTTACAGTCCACGGGTTGCCAAGAGTCGGAAATGACTGTCGCGACTAGCACGCATGCACACGCGGGGATCAAGGAGTGGTGACGCAGTAGCTAGGTAAAATGGTAGAGGGACCTTCTGGAAGTTCTTTTCTAGATACTTTTATTTTCTCAGTGAAATAGGAATTAAAGCCATCATTTGAAAGTGGGGAGAAAAAGAAATAAGAAAACGAGTCTTGGGGCGGGGGTGGGGGGTTGGGGGAGAGGAGCTTTCCTGATAGCTCAGAGAGGAAAGAATCCGACTGCAATGCAGGAGAAACAGGAGATTGAGTTCGATTCCTGGGTTGGAAAGATTCCCCCGGAGGAGGGTATTGCCTGGAGAACCCCAGGTACTGAGGATCCTCGCAGGCTACATTCCAGGGGTCGCAAAGAGTCGGAGGGCTGAGTGAGTATGGACGATGCAGGAATGTTGGAGAAGGAGTCTGATTGAATGACTGGGGAAAGGAATAGGCCTGTAGAGAAGCACGAAGATCTCCCTTTGCAGCTGTGAATCTGTTATCACTTCCTCAGTGGAGCTGTCCTCCTGGTTTCTGCCACGATCAACTGATTCTCCCTGTTTTGTACATAGGACTTTATGCATTACTTGTTTACAGGCCTTATCACCTGTTACTGCAACTAGTCTTACCTGCCTTCCTCACTGAAGAGGCTGTGACATTTCAGTGGCAAGGATAATGCTGGATTCACCATAGTAACCACAGCACAATTTTAAACACCCAGTAAATAACTAATGAATCTCTGTGGAATGAATGTGTGTGATGAATGAATGTTCTTAATGACCTATTTTATTCCATTTTTTGTTAAGGGTCTCAGCAACCAAGACCAAGCATAAATACTAAGATTTACCATCATTGGAAAAAATCTTGGCCTTTTTTAGAATTATCTAAAATGACACAGTTTTGTCAGCGGCAGCTTTTTTATACTTCCAAAAAAGTAGTATGCATGTGACAATGTAGCACAAAAAAAAAAAAAAACATGAACCTAGGAGAGGTTTAAGAACTTTAAATCACCGGTTTTGATTTAATCTGTATAATCAAGGACATGGGCGAAAAATAAATTATTTCCCAAATGGCAAATGCTGGGAGTTGGAAGTAGCTGCAAGTTTAGAGGAATTATAAAGTCTTACATGGATTGAGAATGAAGGAGTAGCATCATTGGTTAGGGACATATACATTGGTTGTGGCATTTATGGATGACGGCAGGCCTGCTGTGAAATATCAAACATGGATTAAGGTATTATTAGTCGTTTGCTAAACCTAAGACAGCGCTTGCTACCTTTCAGTTGCTTACTTATTCGATACTGTTTACCGAGAACGTCTGCGTTTCTTGTGCTTTGTCCTGAGACGACATTGATGAGTGACTCTAGATTCTTCATATCTGTGGCACAGAAGCACGTGAGCCTAATTATCATCCAATCTGAGGGGAACCTCTTAGAGGAAGTTTACAGTGCAGCAGGAACACAGGCAGTGTGTGTGCAAGTAAATAAAAATCGGGTGAAACAAAGAGCATTTGTCTAAATAAGTAACTTCTTAGCTGTGGTGTTGTATATAAAAGCTTGGAAGTCTCCACTCCATCTTAACAAATGAAAAGCTGAACAGACTGAAAATCAACAACTCTTCTGGGATCTTTAAGAGAGGGAGGGACTTCCCTGGAAGTCCAGGATTGAGTCATGAGTTCAATCCCTGGTCAGGGAACTAATAAGATCCCTTATGCTGCATGGTGTGACCGAAAAAAAAAAAAAAAAAAAGAGTGAAAGAGAGGGAAGGATACAGGGAAAATATCTGCCCCCTGAAACTGGAGAGACAGGTGACTACGGCAAGTCATGGCTTCCTGGAGCACAGACTTAGGAGCAGAGACTACCATGAGAAACCAGAATTGAAATTGATGAACTGGTTGGTGGAGGCTCCGTGGCAGACAACTAAGAGAGTTAAAATGCAGGGGACACAGTCATGGGGACTGTGAGGTGGTGAGATTTACCTTCAGGAGTTCAACCATATTCTCACAGTAAATATCTGAGAAAAATTCCTTCAGGCTTCTGGCAGGAGGAGGGAAAAGGACACATTTTGCAATATGCAATATGAACAGAGAAAATACTGTGTTCTTTTAACAAGGCTTATTCCAGGGAAAAGCTAGTTAACCGGAGACTAATCCGCTGGGGTATTACCAAAGCCTAGTTTACCTGAGGGAAGGGAAGCTCCAGCTGCTCCAGCCTTCCTGTTCCACCCATGTGGGGAGAAAAACACTGAAACTCTTGTGAAATTCACTGCCCAGAGTCATAAGGTCCCTTAAAGGCTGAGTCCTAATCATAGGAATACAGAATGCTCCACCCGCCCCCCACGCCCCGCCACATCTTACCAACACGTTACTAAAGGGCTATGTGTGGAAACTCCTTTTACCCTGCTCTTCAAGAAAAAAAAATTGCAAGGCATACCAAAGTAGGCAACTTCTGAGAAAGAAAATAAAGAATAAAGAGAAGTTAACCAATAAAAAGGTAGAGGCATGGTTCAAACACAGATAAGAATGCTTTAGGGAGAGGGCAGACTGTATTCAAAAACCCCAAGGTAGGAAGGAGCACAGTAAGTTTGAGGAAAACAAAGAAGGACACTGAGTCTAGAGTTAGAAGCAAGGGGAAGAACAGTGAAAAATAAGCAGAGATAAGCAAGTTCCATATTATAATTCTTCAAATTGGATTAATAACATCAGAACTGATTTTAAGAACACTGGAAAGGCTTCAAAGGGTTTTAATAAGAAGAAAAACAAAATTAATTATGCAAGTTAAAATTACCATCCTGCCTACCTTAGGCAGGGTGAATTGTCAAGAATCGGGTTTGGGGATAGAAAAGTAGACGTTACAAATATCAGAAAAGAGATAACGGTGGCCTAAAATGAGATAATATCAAGGAAGAGGTAAATGGAGTCGAGTAGGATTTATTTAACAAAATCAACAAGACTTGATACATGATTAGAAGTTGGTATTACAAGAGGAGGACACATGACCTTTAGGCTACTTATTTGACCAACGAGATGAATTAAAATAACATCAATTGAAATAGGAGAATGAGAAGCAGAGCTGAAGAAGATAGATTAAAACTTGACTTTTACAGACTGAATTTCTGGAGTTTGTGGAACATTTAATGGGAGATGCCCTTCAGGCAGTTAGATATATATGTTTAAAGCTTATAACCACATATAGTAATTAAAATCATATATGATGATAAGATAATCCAAGGAAAGAATATAGAATGAAATGAACAACTGACATTGTTTCGGACATCTACCTGATTCTCCAAGTTCCACTGATGTTTTTGATTGTGGGGGAAAAGAAAAGTTCTAATCTGAATTGCCACTGTATTCCAAACCCATGACTCCTTCCTGGCCCATGGCCTCTGTATTCCTCCCCATATCTAGTGCATTCTTAGCTCTGCTCATTATCAACAAACTTCAGCATTTTTTTTTTTTAATTCATATGCAATCCCCACGCTCCTACAGCAAACCACAACATCTGTGCTGGCATCCAATATCTTTTCTCTGAATTTATTTATTATTTATTTTTGGCTGCTCTGGGTCTCTGTTGCTGTATATGGGCTTTCTCTAGTTGAGGTGATCTGGGACTACTCTTCACTGAGATGCAGGAACTTATTGCAATGGCTTCTCTTGCTGCAGAGCTTGGGCCCTAGGTGCACAGGCTTCAGTAGTTGCAGCACTTGGGCTCAGCAGTTGCACCAGACTTAGCTGCTTCGTAGCATGTGGGATCTTTCCAGACCAGGGATTGAACTGCTATCCCCTGCACGGGTAGGTGGATTCTTAACCACTGGATCACCAGGGAAGTCCTGGTATCCAGTATCTTCAACGGACCCTTGAATTAGGGTGACTAGCCGTGGAAAATGGGTGGACACTTTCAGAGAAGAGATTTGACTCGCAGAGTTTCTGGTAATTTCTTAGCCCTAACGTAACTGTTTGTACCATGGGCAACAAGATCCTCTTCACTATTGAATGTTGTATGTAGTTTTAAAAATTTCATTTCTGACCTCTTATCAACACGCATTAGCGTTGAGAATTCTTATCAACTGGAAACAATCTCTTCCTTTAATTTTATGCCAACACATACTTTACAATTCATTGTGGCCTCTCTCGATATTCATTAATATCATTATGGTTTTCGTCCTTTCTACTTAAATATAGATCAAAATCATTCAAGGTTATTTACAAAATTTACTTTTCTCTTTTTCCATTTTATTTCAAAGTCATCTTATCAGTTTGTATGATTTCCTTCTCTTTCATCACCAGCCTTTGGTCATGTACCAAGCCCTGTTGATTTTTCCAAGGAAACCCTGACTCATCCCCATTTCTTTATCTTCCTCTTCCTTGACATGATCTCACTCTAGCCATCACCTTATCTTGTCTTCTCACTGCAGTACCTGCTAGGTATGTCAGTGAGGCATAGGAAACAAGTCACTCCCGAATCCATATATAGTCAATTTAAAACAGCTACATTTTAGTCCTTTCTTTTTCAAATGCATTACTTAATTAATGAGTTAATATAATTCAAAATAAGTTAAATTTTTAGACTTTTAAATTGCCAATTGTTTTATATTTTCAAGGGAAACTATTTTACTAACAATATGTATCACACAAACAGCTCAGAAGTGCATTATGAGTAATTATATCTCAAGACAATTTCTACTCTGGCATAAACAGTCTCTTGCTGCATTAAAGCCCCTTAGGAAATGATACTATTGTAATATCAATTCCATTTCATAACACTCTAGTAGATGTCATTGAGATTATAGCCAACACTCTTCTTGTTAAACAGTAAGTCATATTAATGTGTGTATAAAGCATGTTTTGACAAGGCAGTATAATATTATTATTATTTATTATGTCCAAGGCACCTCTCAGCCTGTAGGAAATTAGCTTTAATATCACATTATAGCTCCTCTAGCTTCTGCTTTAATGGGCTTCAGACAACAGCCTGTTTCCACTCCTTCAAGATGGCTTAGAGTCTAACTGCTCCTGCTGAGCTGGTCTCTATGAACTGTGAGGTTTTTAATCTGATTTCTGCTCAGCCCCAAGCATTTAATTTGTAGTTTAGGGATTAGTACAGGTCTGCTATGCAGATCGACAAGGGTAAAAACTGTTAAGCTTTGTCGATACACATTGCAGGAAGTTGAGTAGGGAAGAGCAAACCAGTGCACTGGGGGACAGTGTAAAGACCTGAGCGACTGAGTCTGAGCTTGATCTCTTCCTGCACTGCCCTGAGGCACGGCCCCCTGCTCTCTTCACAGAGGAACCGAAAGTGGGGAGTTAGTGCAAGGACAGCTTGATTTCCTGCAGCTCAGGAAAAGAACAGGGCAATTCAAACCAAAAGAAAACAACTAGAGAACCAATCAACCAACCAGACGCCTAATAGTTACCCAAGTGTGGAAGCTGGCAACTTTATCATCTTAAAATGAACACACATGCACAACTGTTGCTGGTTCTTATCTTTTGATGAAGAAAGAAAGGTCAAATCACCTACCCTGGGGATAGCGGCACCAACCCAACACGACAGCCATTGTATTCACGATGCTCCACCTAATATCCCTTCCTACATCTCCCAGTTATTTAAATCCTACACACCACTGGCTCAAACTACATACATCTATACTTATACCTTCTCAGGGCTTCCTTGGCTAGTCTAAAATTATACCACACTCATTTCTCATTTATTTCACATTTACATATGTTAGGTAAATTTTATGTAAATTTAATTTTGTTATTATTATACCAACACACATGAGACTAATTCAAAACAAACGATATGGTATGTGACACTGATTATAACTACACTGCATCACTTCATTATTTTGAATTATCTCACATACGTTGGTTCTTCCTCCACATTTGGGTTATAATTTCATAAAGAGTAAATACCTTCTCCAAGGTTCAGGTATTCTGGATCTTGGCCCTCATTTTGATGCCAACTTGCTTTGAGACTTGGTCAAGGCTGTCACAAAATTAGATGGAAAATTCATATAATTATATGAAAAGGTTTGTTCCTATTACTTGGAACCTCCATTTCTTACCTTCATAAAGATAATGTTGGAGTAGATGGATTTTTTTTTACAACACATTTTTGTTTGCTTTTTTTTTCTCGTATTTTCCACAGTAGTTCCTATAATGCTGGATGTATTGTAATTATTCAATAAACGAATTTCATTGAGGTGGCTGGCTGGCTGGATATATGGCTCACTGAATGGCTATCTGGATGGATGGGTGAATGGATGGATAAATAAGTGCAATGTGCTTAGTCACTCAGTCACGTACGACTCTCTGTGACCCCATGGACTGTAGCCCACCAGGCTCCTCTGTCCATGAGATTTTCCAAGCAAGAATAATGGAGTGGGTTGCCATGCCTTCCTCCAGGGGATCGTCCCAACCCAGGGATCAAACCCAGGTCTCCCACATTTCAGGCAGATTCTTTACTGTCTAAGTAACCAGGAAAGCCTAATAAGTGGAATAGGAGAGGCATATATTTATGAAGTGGCTGTCTGGAAGAATTCTATTTCCCTTTGGTATCTAGTAGAAGGCATAGACTGATTTATAACTTGAGTGCTTGCTTTACCCAACATAGAATTATTATGAGTAGAACTCTGAGACTCTTCTCTCCTGGAGACATCACAGGACAGAAACTATCTGCCTAAGAAATTAACTTCTCTCTGATCAATTTCCCTGGAGTACTAATCCCCAAGTGTTTCAATGTACTGCCCAATACTGAAAAATCTTTGGATCCTTAGCTAGGGAATAGAAAAAGAACTATTCTGAGCCATTTATTTTTTTCAAAAGGAAAAAGGTGCCCACTTTTCCCCATTCAACTATTGTAATGAAAATGTCTCAGACATCATCAGAGTCGATTGAAACTCATAACCCGCAAGGTCATTTTTCACCTTGTTTCTGGCTGGTCTATTTTTCACTTTGCCTTAGCCTTTTGATAAGTCACATAAAAGAAAGGGTGAGAGAATGTCTCTGATGTCAAAGGCTGCTTCTCTCTCTCTCTGGAGCACATCATGTCATGTAGGCAGGTGAGAAATAACCCTATTACTATTGCTTCCAAGAACTAAGAATGACCAAGACTTTCCAAAGGAGCTATTTGCCCTGAACAAGAACATTCCACAGACGGACAGTGCCTACTTGCCCTGTTTATGTTCAAAGGCACATATGCCTTTTAGTCACATTGCCTGATAGAGAAGAAATAACCAGGTAACCTTAAACAGTTGCTAATTCCTAGACAATATAGTCATTTATATTTTATCAACTGCTTGAAGAACCACAGCTTAATTTTTGAGGAACTAATTAAGCCTACATTGGTACTTTCTATACATACTGGCTGCATTCTTAACTTTTCATACTGAATGGAGTAGCATAAGGTAACACCAATTGGGATCACCTAATCATTTCTAGATGACTTCATATCCCTTTTCTTAACAGCAATCTCATTTTTCTCTTAATAAGACAGATAAGACAAGATACCTTGTAACTTCCCGTTCTTCCTGTTTACCCACTGACAAGACAAGCTGAACAGGACCAATTAGAATACCAAGTTTTCCAATTTAACAGAATCTGTTCCATTCTAGAGCAGTGTTGGGTTCTGTGGTGGAAGCATTCTTACTTTGAGCATTAAGATGTCTGCACTAATAAGAATCAGAGTCATAGATTCTAAAAGCTAGTATGTCACCAGTAGGAGTTCAGATTAATGATACATGGAATGACATCTAATTATGTCCTTTGGTTCCTAGACACATGTACACATACTAGACTGTACACATCTTATATCACACCATCCTCACATTATAAGGCACTATCTCCAAGCTAGAGCTTACGTGAGATTCCCTTAATATTCTATCATTCTAAAAGTCTAGCTCCTTGAGTGATGAGGATATGGTAACTTTAGTGATTTCTATAGATATCATTGCTTCATTATTTCTCTGAAAATTGAGTTCACTTTGCATGGCAAATACAATAAGGCATTCAGTAAGTTTCAGATAGCATTTCAGGCAAAAAAGAATGATGATCTAGAAGAAGCAAATATCAATTCAGGTATATTTCAAGTTAGGATAAATTAACATTTCCTACCTGATAAATAGGAGTTCACTAAAATCAAACTCTTTCTGTGTGGCTTCTTTAGTTTGTTAAGTCATAATATTTGGGGGCCAAAGTTTAACTGCAATTGCTTACAAGTTTGAACAGTAGCAAAAGGGAAATCAGCCTTGTGAATGGAAGCTCATGTTATTGAATCCATGCAAACTTTACTTGTTCACAAGCCCTTTGAGAAATCTCAGAATTGCTGAGGAAAGAAGCTATTATCTGGAAGACTCTTCTTAATTGCCTTTTTCACTGGAAGGGTACTTCAGTTCAGTTCAGTCGCTCAGTCATGTCGGACTTTTTGCAACCCCATGAATCACAGCATGCCAGGTCTGCCTGTCCATCATCAACTCCCAGAGTTCACCCAAATTCATGTCCATTGAGTCAGTGATGCCATCCAGCCATCTCATCCTCTGTCATCCCCTTCTCCTCCTGCCCCCAATCCCTCCCAGCATCAGGGTCTTTTCCAATGAGTAAACTCTTCACATCAGGTGGCCAAAGTATTGGAGTTTCAGCTTCAGCATCAGTCCTTCCAATGAACACCCAGGACTCATCTCCTTTAGGATGGACTGGTTGGATCTCCATGCAGTCCAAGGGACTCTCAAGAGCCTCCAACACCACAGTTCAAAAAGCATCAATTTTTCGGCACTCAGCTTTCTTCACAGTCCAACTCTCACATCCATACATGACCACTGGAAAAACCATAGTGTTGACTAGATGGACCTTTGTTGGCAAAGTAATGTCTCTGCTTTTTAATATGCTATCTAGGTTGGTTATCACTTTCCTTCCAAGGAGTAAGCATCTTTTAATTTCATGGCTAAAATCACCATCTGCAGTGAAGGGTACTTAGTAAACATTTATTTGAAAAACAGATATTATCGTATACTGGACCTATTTCAAGAGATTCATCCATGTAAGTCTTCCACAGGTATCTTTGCCATGAACTCTAGCTTCTTCGTGGGCTTTCCAGGTGGCGCTAGTGATAAAGAACCCACCTGCCAATGCAGGAGACATAAGAGATCCAGGTTCAATCCCTGGGTTGGGAAGATCTCCTGGAGAAGAGCATGGCAACTCAGTCCAGTATTCTTGCCTGGAGAATCCCATGGACAGAGAAGCCTGGCGAGCTATGGTCCATGGGGTCACACAGAGCCAGATACGGCTAAAGCGACTTAGCAAAGCACTAGCTTCTTCCAAGTTCTTTATTGTTTATCCAAATCATTATCTCACCGTTTATACATTACTAGAGGTATTTTCCTTTCCCACTATCTTTCAATACCTGATTAGACTTAGAATGGATTAGCAGTCAATTTCCATTGGATGCCAATTTATCATGCAGATCTATATCTAACTGCTCTGGATTTTTTCCTCCTTTGATAACTAGTCCCAGGTAACTCCCCATAAGGCTATAATTACATAAGAGAAATGGCACTAAACCAGGAGTAGCCCATAGAGATGACGTGCAATCCTATATTTTAAATATCATCTTGATTTGGATCTATCATTTTCACAAGAGTTGTAAAAGTTAATAAAAACAACCAATGTGAAGAATCTATGGATCAAAAAATAAACATCTTATGATTGGCAGCTTGAGCTGCATGGTCATTGTTATCTCATAATTAGGCTTTAATTCTGTCTTAAGTTTCTTGCAGGAGAGAAAAGCTGTTGTGCTAAATGACGGGAAGTTAAATTTAGATGATGGTAATGTTTTATCCCTGAATCATAAAGGTTTCCACTGGGAAGCCGCTACTGGAGCATGCCACAGATACAACATATTTCCACCTTCCCCAGACATTTCAGGCACTCCTGCGCCTCTCTATTCCTAAGGCCAACAAGCAGTACTGCTGCTGCTTGCTCATTTACCTACTGGAATATCTTTCCACATTCTAGGTTTCTGTCCTCAAATTTGGAAGCATTTCAGGTCATCTGGCAGATACATCCGAGCAGCATACCAAAATGTGCTATATTTTGGTATCAAAACTGAAAGATGCATACCAATCATTGGGTATAATTCTTAATACAGGTTTCTAGACTTTTCATGCAACATCTGAACATGTCCCAGTTATTGGACCTACAGAAAGCTCACTGAGGTGACATGTATCTATAGTGAAGCTTATCTCTAACCTTATAGTGTATATATGTCACCCTGAAATATCTAGGATACCAGCTACTTCCTGTTAAGATCCTATCAACGTGAAGCCAACACTGAAGTCACCCTCTGCAGCGTTGTATGGGTTGATGAGATGCTCTAGGTATCAGCACGCTAAAGAGAAGAGCTGACTCATTAGAAAAGATTCAGATGTCGGGAATTAAAGGCAGGAGGAGAAGGCAATGACAGAGGATGAGATGGCTGGATAGCATCACCGACTTAATAAAAAAGAGTTTGAGCAAGCTCCAGGAGATGGTGAAGAACAGGGAAGCCTGCTGTGCTGCAGTTCATGGGGTTGCAAAAAGTCAGACATAACTTAGTGACTCAGCAACAACAAAAGTGTGATATTATTACAAAGCCAAAAAATGACATGCTCCTGGTGCATTTTAGCAAAGGCATACTGTCTTTTTAGCCAAATAACTACAGAATAGTGTTTTCAGTTTATCAGGATCAAGGGAAAATATCAGATCAATAGCTGCATCAAGATGCCAATGGCTGTTTGAATTTCTCAAACAAGATTATGTCTGGAACAGTAGTTTTAATCAGTTATCTTTGCAGAATGGAGGCAGCTATGGAGATGCTCCAGTTAGGGACGCCTTCAAAAAAATTCGCTGCACAGCTGCACGGGGTGTGCTTCCAGCTGGTAGCACCTTCGGGTTTCATCTTCACTGAACTGAGATTATATTCTACTCTTCGCAGGGCGGCCCCAGTCAGTGATTTACCAAGATGATGGGTGGCAAAATTGGACCATTTTTGCCCAATATGGAACTTCTCTAATGAACAGTTTTGCCCTGGAGCTTCCTGTTGGGTTGGTAAGGATTTTGTCAGATCTGTATTATGGCTCTATGGATTCCTGTTCAAAGTCCCGCTTCCCCCTCTTTTCTTTTCACAGATGTTACAAATCAGTAAACCTTAGCACTCTTAACTCCATCTCAGCCTCTGCTTCCTAAAGAATCTAATCTGCAACATGAAGTCTGCATTAATGTCCTGTGTTTTTTTTTCCCCTAGAAACTGTCTATCCTCTGCACCCAAGCTAGAAACTTAAAGAGGATTATTATTATTTTTAATAGAAATCATCATTTCCTCATTTTAACTTTTTCTTTGGTGGTGGTGGCACAAACTGTCAGGATTTTCAGAGGTGAGATACTGGTTCAAATGTACTATTTTGGTAGGAAAGTGTAGCACTAGCGCTCCTTCCTTGACATTCCTGAGATAATAATTGTCACTCCACAGATTACAGCACCTCTCCCGATGCTGATAGATTCTGAGCCTGTACCAGATAGTAGATTCTATTCCTGTATTCAGGAACTTGGAAAGAGACAACAGGGTTACAATGGTTCAGTTTTAAGTATCCCCCTGCCCTGATTTCTGCATTGGCTAGTTCCTTTATTTTTTTTTTCTTTCTGTTTTTATTTGGTTTTTATCTTCAATGTTACAGGATTCTCTCAAATGTTTGGTGACCTTCAGCACTCTGCTCCTGTTTAAGACTGAAACAGACAGAAGCTGGATTATTCATGTTTTCCATGTATCCTGGGCTTCAGGATGGTCTTGTTTCATAGGAAAGATACCTAGTTATCTATTTCTCTAGGTGTTTGCTTTTGAACTAGTCAATTTACTAGAGAAGAAATATCTGTTTTTCTGCCTGAAAATTTTAAGCCTCGCTGCCAGTATTCTGGAAGCTGAAGGGGAGGGGTGCTAATAATCTCACTTTTCACGTAACTTTCTTAATTTAATTATGACAGCAGAGCTCGCAGCTCTGCCCAGTGCCACTAAAATCAGAGTTTCCCTGGCTCATCATTTTCCAGTTTCCTTCTTGGGTGGGGAAGAAGATATGAATGTCTAAATGATTTTTTCCATGGGCCTCCAAGCAATCTTATGGCTTTCAACTACACCTCCAGCCTATTTTCAGAGGTATTTTCTACCGTGACTTCTTGATGCATTTTTGTGTGGTTCCACAGTGGTAATCCCTTGGCTGTGGGACTTCTCTCACACTGGGTTAAGGTTCCTTGTTATCTGGTATGCTAAGTCAGTTTCTGGGCTCCAAAATCACTGCAGATGGTGATTGCAGCCATGAAATTAAAAGATACTTACTCTTTGGAAGGAAAGTTATAACCAACCTAGACAGCATATTAAAAAGAAGAGACATTACTTTGCCTACAAAGGTCTGTCTAGTCAAGGCTATGGTTTTTCCAGTGGTCATGTACGGATGTGAGACTTGAACTATAAAGAAAGCTAAGCACAGAAGAATTGATGCTTTTGAAGTGTGGTGTTGGAGAAGACTGTTGAGAGTCCCTTGGACTGCAAGGAGATCCAACCAGTCCATCCTAAAGGAGATCAGTCCTGGGTGTTCATTGGAAGGACTGATGTTGAAGCTGAAACTCCAATACTTTGGCCACCTGATGGGAAGAGCTGACTCATTGGAAAGGACCCTGATGCTGGGAAAGATTGAGGGCAGGAGGAGAAGGGGATGACAGAGGATGAGATAGTTGGATGGCATCACTGACTCGATGGACATGAGTTTGGGTGAACTCTGGGAGTTGATGATGGACAGGGAGGCCTGGTATGCTGCGGTTCATGGGGTCGCAAAGAGTCAGACATGACTGAGCGATTGAACTGAACTGAACTGAAGTCAGTTACTAATCACCAGACATTATTCCTGTCATTTCCTCTCCTTTTAAAAATGCTTGTCCTTGTGGGTTAGAGCTTTCTGCTTTCTGTAAGTTTTCAGAGTGTAAAATAAGTTCATGATGAATAAGTGTCCAACAATATAGTATCCAATCCACTGTGCGAAGTAGAAATGTCCCCTGTTTATATCTGTTCTCAGTCCAGACATAAAGTTCCCTTCCCAAGCATCAAACTGGCCAACCCTAAGTGTATTCTTGAGCCCTAGCTATTGGAATTACCAGAAAACAAATCAGGGCAGACATGAAACAGGCTTCTCTCACCAAGATTGATGCAACAGTAGCTTTAAACATCTAGGCTTTCAAATGCCAAGTAGGCAAAGAGTGTTGGGTGGGGAGGGGGTTGTATCTATTACACAGTCGGTGCTCCAATACTCTTAACCTACTCCATCCCATGCAAGTTTGTCATCAGAGAGCAGTTTCTTCCTGAGCTTTCTCTCCATTAAACTATACCTGCTCAATATTCAGTCCTCAGGAAACTGACCTTTAAAAAGTATAATTAATTAATAATGATGATGATAATGAAAATTACAATGACAACAAGAAGTGGGTTTTTATCATCAGACCTTGAACAATTCCTTTTGGTCTTGCTAATAAATAATACTAGGAAAGTGTCTCATTCTCAAATTAATTTGAAAAACTCTCAGTAAATAAATGTAAACAGGCTTGTTTCTGGTAGGACTCCTTAAGCTTTATTAATATATGAGTGTATTAACATGGAAATGAAAGAATATTACAACAAATGACAGAATACTAGTGCTGAAAATGATATCAAGAGCTATTTAGCCTAAAGCACAAAATTTCCAGTGATATAATTCAGGTCTACCGTAAAAAATTGAGTTACCCTAGCAAACTCGGCAGATTTTTGAAAATGTTAGATCAGGTATTCAGGCTTTTTAAAATTTATGTTTCCTGCTTGGCTTACCAGAAGATACTGTAGTAAAGAATCCGCCTGCCAAAGCAGGAGATGCAAGAGACTGTGAGTTTGATCCCTGCATTAGGAAGATCTTTTAGAGTAGGAAATGGTTACCCACTCCACTATTCTTGCCTGGAGAATTCAATGGACAGAGGAGCCTGGAGGGCTATAGTCCACGGGGTCGTAAAGACTCAGAGGACATGATTGAGCAAGCATGAATTTGCATTCCTTCTTGCCTTCCAGGAGCTAATTAAGGGATTATATGTGCATTGCTGAAGGTGGATATATTTTCATAATAGTGAGTGCATTTTTCCTAATATTTAGGAAATTAAGATAGATGATCAATTAAGACATGGGTTATGGTTCTGGAATGAGACCATTTTGAGTTAATTTAGGTTAAACTGCTTAATACCTAGTGACTCTGGACAAGTCATTTTTCCTCTTAAATGCAAATTTTCTCCTCTGTAAAATAAAAATAAAACCTATTTCATAAGTTTGCTATTAGGTTGACATGAAGTAAACTTACCTAGGACATGATGATCATTTAATAAATTATATATTTCTCACTAGAATTATTTTGGTTACTAGTATTCATGAAACAATGATAAATAGTTCAAGCCAGATTATATAATAAAGCATTTTATTTGGAGGTCCAGTGAATTAATCAGGCTCTATGCCCACATTGAAATAACTTATCAATGTCTAAGACATCAATTTATCTTTATAGCTAAGCTTCTTGATAAGGGACGGACATATGGTCTGCATTTTATATACCCTTATTTGCTTTTCAACCAGCCTCAAACAGCTCTTAACTGTATCATTCTCCCAAAAGAATATTTGCTGTCAACCTTCATGTTGGCAAATCAGGTAGACACTTTGTTTTTCTCTTGCCATCTCCCTTGATTTTTTAGCAGAATGCAACACAGCTGACCCATTCTTTGTGTCATGTTTTGGATTTTTTTCCCTCACCCTATCCCCAGTCCTAAGCAGTGTCTGTTAGAATGCTGTGGTGTTTAGGAGCCAACTGGGGTTAGTAAGGAGAGATTGGACTTGGAATAAAACAGACTTAGGTTCACATCTACCTACTTCTTCATTTGACAGTTACTACTCATCTACCTAGTGCCAGGCACTGTGGTCAGCACCCAGAGCTTTGCCCTCAGCCTCTTTCTCATTTTCTCATTCTACAGGCCAAATGATCTTATTCATTCTAACACAGGGGTCTCCAACCTCCAGGCCCAAATTGGTACCTCCTGTCAGATCAATGGCAGCATTAGATTAGATATAAAGTGCACAATAAATGCAATATGCTTGAATCATTCTGAAACCATCTCTCCACCCCTGGTTCTTGGAAAAATCATCTTCCACGAAACTGGTGAAAATGAAAGTCGCTCAGTCATGTCCTACTCTTTGAGACCCCATGGACTATACAGTTCATGGAATTCTCCAGGCCAGAATACTGGAGTGGGTAGTCTTTCCCTTTCTCCAGGGGCTCTTCCCAACCCAGGGATCGAACCCAGGTCTCCTGCATTGCAGATGGAGTCTTTACCAGCTGAGCCCAAAAAGGTTGGGAACCACTGTTCTAATGGCCACAACTCTGAAAGCTACACCTCCAGCCCAGACTGCTTCCTGAGTTTCTAACCCCTATACCTAACTGCTTCCTGGACATCTCCATTTGGATATGTTATTGATAACCTCAACATCAAACTGTTCAAAAATAAATTAATCATCTGTAAACACACTGTGAATCTGCTCCTCTTCTGGTGTTTCCAGTTTTAGGGAATGGCATCAGCAATCTCCCAGGAACTGAATATAAACACCTGGGAGTTTTCCCTGTGTCCACCTCCTTCTCTCCCCACACATCAATCCAATACAGCACCAAATTCTATCTTTTCTCTCATCTTAGAGCCTTTCAAATTTGCCAGCTGCATTCATGTATTGATTTATCATGCATTTATTCAGTAATTCTTTCTGCCAGAACCTGTCCTGGATTCTGAAAAAATAAAGATAAACGTGTGCTTCTCAAACTGTCAGGGCCATTTTTTTTTTCTTTTCTTTTCTATTTCCAGTTGGTCATGGGTATTCTTTTGTAAAATACAGTGAAAATCAATCCATGGACAAATAAAATGAAAAAGGACATACAAAATTCAGGCCCCAGTTTTTCATTATTAGATTGAATAAACATAAAATTACTCACCAAACTGCTGTAAAATTACTAAATGCTTCTCTCAATTTCTGTACCTATCATTTTACAGACTGATAAATTTTACAAATTGGTGTATCACCCATAGACCATACTTTGAGTAACACTGAAGAAAGAGAACCTGATTGTTTTTTAACTAAAAAAAAAAAAAAACTACACAAGTTATACCATTAATTTGTGCTTAAACTGAGGAATCAAACTGTAGAAAAATATGTAAATAGAAAAAATAAGATCCCTGTTTTCCTCATTCCCTAGCCTGAGTTTCCCCTATTCCCTCATCTCATCCTGAAATTTCCCATATATTTTTGAGCATATTTATTTCTATAGGAAATAAAAATGAATGAAATCAAATAGGGTGTATTCTTTTGTAATTTGCTTTTCTATTAAACTAAACATAATTTGAGGATGTCTTTCTTTATAAATACATGGACTTCTTTCTTTTAAACTGCTTAATAATAATAATAAGTGAAAAAAATAACAATAAGTGGATCATATGAAATTGCTTATATTCAATTGTTTTTGATTTTCAAAATGCCAAATTTAAATGGTTCAGTGTCATATTTTATTGTAAGGCCACACCATAATTGACTTGAGCAATCCTCCATTGATGGACATTAAGGTTGATCCCACTGTTTTATGTGTAACATCTTTACAGACTTTAATGGGAGTGACCAAGGAAATATTATTTCTCCTCAAACTTTACAGTTTTTTTAGAAACATTAATAGAATAGATTTTTTTTAAAAGGTGTGTCATGCCTAGGTTGATTTTTAGCCATAAAGAATCTGGATCTTATTACTATCAAAAAGATAGCATCAATAATTTGAAATTCTAAAGTACATTTTTATAACAAACTAATAATTATATATGTATAAATGCAAATGACTTCAAATAGCAGGGGAAAGTATTTATAAAATTTGTTGCTGTCAGCTCATATAGATGAAATACTAAAAATATCTCTGCAGGCAGCAAAATTACTGGTAAATAACCAGCAATAAAGGTTATCTGTAGTAAAAGCTTTAATATTCATTTTCCACCAATGAAATGCTCTAAAGGAAATATCTGAAATAATGTCAAAATCTGATATTTTCCATTTAAAAACAGCAGCTAGAAGAATATGTTTATTACATTAACAAAATGGAATAGAAGAAATTAATAAAGTATATGTCTTCCTGATTATGAAACCTAGATCTCAGGCACTTTAGAAACACATGGCTAATCAGAACTTAGTTGTTACTGTTATAACTTTTTCCTTTACTTCATAGTGATATATTGTATTTTCCTCTCCATAGAACAAGGCAAAAATGTGAGCTTTTAGTGAAAGTAACTGAAAGCTAAGCAAACTTCATGACTGTTTCACCTTATTTTCTTTTCCTTTTCCCCCCCTTTTTGGAAACTGAATAAGTAATGGAATGTGAGAGTCTAAGAGAAAAGGATTGTTGAATCCATTTGGAACCTGAGTGGATAGGTTCCATTTAGGAACTCTACTGGTAGGTGAATTTTAAGTCACACTGAGAGACATTTAAAGAAACTTCAGTTTTTCCTATTTATGCTATAGATAACTAATAAAGAGAGGCCGTTTTGAAATTGTTAAGTGTGTGCTGAAAGTCTTTGGTCCTTATTGTTTACAATCTGAGCCCAGTCAGGTGTGAACCTCAGGGGTAGAGAAGATCCTCTCAATAGCTTGTCATCATTCAAGCTATTTAAGACATTTAAGGCTGATTTTTTTTTTTTTTAATATTATAGCTAACTTTCTTACTCATGTTTCTAATGATCAGAAGACAGTTGGTTTATGAAAGCTTGGTTAAGTAAAGAAACTTAGTAACTACATTGTTATCCAGAGTGGTCAAAATTATTTTAAGTGCAAGAAAATCAATTGATTCAGGCAAATAAAGGAGTTTATGAAATTGTTCTGTATTTAGGATATTATTGCTTAATCATATATGAGGACAGGAAGGGATAGTGAGAGTCACGGTCTGAGTGAGTGGGTCTCTTGCCTAGATTAAACAGTAAACGCAGGGGCAGACCCTCTACCTTTTACCCTCACTGACTGGGAAGAAACAAGCTTCAATAGTGGGTGAGGACCCTCAGGGAGGACCATGCCATGCTGCAAGGAACCACAGCGTCCTCTAGAGGCTGAGTTCAGTTCACTGCAGTTGCTCAGTCATGTCAGACTCTCTGTGACCCCATGGACTGCAGTACTCCAGGCTTCCCCGTCCATCACCAACTCCTGGAGTTTACTCAAACTCATGTCCATTGAGTCAGAGATGCCATCCAGCCATCTCATCCTCTGTTGTCCTCTTCTTCTCCCGCCTTCAATCTTTCCCAGCATCAGGGTCTTTTCCAATGAGTCAGCTCTTCCCATCAGCTGGCCAAAGTATTGGAGCTTCAGATTCAGCCATCAATCATTCCACTGAATATTCAGGATTGATTTCCTTTAGGATGGACTGGTTGGATCTCCTTACTGTCCAAGGCACTCTCAAGAGCCTTCTCCAATACCACACTTCAAAAGCATCAATTCTTTGGCACTCAGCTTTCTTTATAGTCCAACTCTCACATTCATACATGACTAGCAGAAAAACCAGAGCTTTGACTAGATGAACCATTGTTGGCAAAGTAATGTCTCTGCTTTTTAATATGCTGTCTAGGTTGGTCATAACTTTTCTTCCAAGGAGCAAACGTCTTTTACTTTCATGGCTGTAGTCACCATCTGCAGAGATTTTGGAGCCCCCCAAAAAATAAAATCTGTCACTGTTTCCACTGTTCCCCCACCTATTTGCCATGAAATGATGGGACCAGATGCCATGATCTTAGTTTTCTGAATGCTGAGTTTTAAGCCAACTTTTTCATACTCCTCTTTCACGTTCATCAAGAGGCTCTTTAGTTCTTCACTTTCTGCCATAAGGGTGGTGTCATCTGCATAGCTGAGGTTATTGATATTTCTCCCGGCAATCTTGATTCCAGTTTGTGCTTCTTCCAGCCCAGTGTTTCTCATGCTGTACTCTGTATATAAGTTAAATAAGCAGGGTGACAATATACAGCCTTGACATTCTCCTTCCCCGATTTGGAACTAGTCTGCAGTTCCATGTCCAGTTCTAATTGTTACTTCCTGACCTGCATACAGGTTTCTCAAGAGGCAGGTCAGGTGGTCTGGTATTCCCATCTCTTTCAGAATTTTCCAGTTTGTTTTGAACCACACAGTCAAAGGCTTTGGCATAGTCAATAAAGCAGAAGTAGATGTTTTCCTGGAACTCTCTTACTTTTTTGATGATCCAATGGATGTTGGCAATTTGATCTCTGGTTCCTCTGCCTTTTCTAAAGTCAGCTTGAATATCTGGAAGTTGATGGCTCACGTACTGTTGAAGCCAGGCTTGGAGAATTTTGAGCATTACTTTGCTAGCGTGTGAAATGAGTGCAATTGTGTGGTAGTTTGAGCATTCCTTGGCATTGGCTTTCTTTGGGATTGGAATGAAAACTGACCTTTTCCAGTCCTGTGGACACTGCTGAGTTTTCCAAAGTTGCTGGTATTTTGACTGCAGCACTTTCACAGCATCATCTTTTAGAATTTGAAATAGCTCAACTGGAACTCCGTCACCTCTACTAGCTTTGTTTGTACTGATGCTTCCTAAGGCCCACTTGACTTCACATTTCAGGAAGTCTGGCTCTAGGTGAGTGATTACACCATTGTGATTATCTGGGTCATGAAGATCTTTTTTGTATAGTTCTTCTGTGTATTCTTGCCACCTCTTATTAATATCTTCTGCTTCTCTAAGGTCCTTGCTATTTCTATCCTTTATTGTACCCATCTTTGCATGAAATGTTCCCTTGGTTTCTCTAATTTTAAGAGATCTCTAGTCTTTCCAATTCTATTGTTTTCCTGTATTTCTTTGTATTGATCACTGAGGAAGGCTTTCTTATCTCTCCTTGCTATTCTTTGGAACTCTGTATTCAAGTGGGTATGTGTTTCCTTTTCTTCTTTGCCTTTTGCTTCTCTTCTAGAGGCTGAAGATGGCTTGTAAAAGCTGTGAGCAGCCTCTGGCCACTACCCAGTACGAAGCCAGGGCCCTCAGTCTTACAGTCCTAATGAAGTGAATTCTGCTAAAAATCTGAGTGGGTTTAGAAGTGGATCCATTGCCGGATGAACCTCTAGGTTAGAACCAAGTCCTGAACACAACTGTAATTACTGCCTTATGTTGGACTTCCCTGGTGGGTCAATGTGTAAAGAATCTGCCTGTCAATGCAAGAGACACAGATTTGATCCCTGGGTGAGGAAGATCCACTGAAGAAATAGCTACCCACTCCAGTATCCTTGCCTGGTAAATTTCATGGACTGAGGAGTCTGAAGCGCTACAGTCCATGAGTTACAATAGAGCTGGACACAATTCATTGGCTCAACAATAACAGGGACCTGGACACTTGACACTTGACCCACAGAAACGGTGAGATAAGAAACATGTGTTTTAAGCTGTACATTTATATTAACTTATTATAGAGCAATAGAACACTTCTAAGTTTACTTAAAGAAAAATATTATGGGAAAATAATCTAGGTCATGGACTTATAGGGTTTAACAGGTGGCTCCGTGGTAAAGAATCTGCTTCCCAATGCATGAATTATGGGTGGAATTATGGCAGAAATTAAGAAAAAGGGACACTTAAGTTTGAGAAACACTGATTTAATGCAACCCCTAATTTTACATAGGGCTTCCCTGATGACTCAGATGGTAAAGAATCTGCCTGCAATACAGGAGACCTGGGTTCAAACCCTGGATCAGGGAAGATCCCCTGGAGATGGAACTGGCTACCCATTCCAGTTTTCTTGCCTGGAGAATTTCATGGACAGAGAAGCCTAATAAGTCCATGGGGGTCACAAAGAGCTGGACATGACTGAGCAACTAACACCACACACACACACAATTTTATATAGTCATAAAATAGCTGAGGTCTGTGAAAGTGGTTACCTGTCATGACATATGAATACCTAGCAGCAGAGTTAGAAATGAAAGGAAAAGTGTGCCATCTTTGACTGTCAGCTTTCTGTGGGGAGGACTATTAACTATCTTTTATAGGACCCAGAAGCATTACACTTATGATCATCATTTGTTGTTTTTTTTTATTTTTTTCAGTCAAAAACGGTACATCCCATACTTGAAGTTTAGATTATTCAAGGAATTCATGAGGCAATAAATATTTAATATATTTCAGACTTTAGGATTAGGACTGGAGGAAAGCAAGAACAGTGCTCATTGGTTCCTTTATTTCTAGTTAGAAAGAAAAACAATTCTAGGAAGACCATACCTGGAACTTCACTTGGGGCATAGCTCTATGTTTATCTTTACATTTTTCCTAGGCCTAGAATAAATACAATGAAGGTAGGAGTGACAGAAGGTGACAGAGATGGGGTTAAAACAAAAGAAATAAAAGTCAATTATATTTGATATAAAGCTGATTCTAATGAGCTGGACAAATTTACTCAGAATCTCAATTTCACTTACTCTTACATTAGAAGGGAAAGAGGAATGAGAAATAGGAAGCTTCCATCCCTCCTTCCAGCCTTAGAACCTTTATCTATCAGGAAGATACACAGGGGAATATTTTCTCTCTCTTAGTTTTGAACCTTAAATTATTGAAACAGCACCAGATGCACAAACAAGAGGCCTTAAGACCTACAATCTATCAACATGTTGCAATAACCACATCAGCTCTAAATGAATCATGGTGACATTGAGATTTTTCTACCATTTAATGGGAGCATCTAGAAGTCTCTGGTGATTGGGTAAAGAATAAGTCACATTGCTGACCATAAGCTGAGATGAGTCTTCAAAGTACCTTGAGTCTGATCCAAAATATTTTTTTGATCAGAATGCTTGATCCTTTCTTTTTGTTGACACCACATAAAGGCTGATTTCCAAAATTTACATATTATGCAGGACTTTAAGTTTAGACCACATCCCTGAAGGACTCATGTTTGAGACTCTACCTGAGAAGATTCTGGTAGTCATGGGTTCTCATGGCATGATTTTTCTTCCTGTTTAGAGTTTCATTGTTTAGCACTTCATATCACTTTTCTAGCTAAAAGTCCTTGCTTATTTCTAGGTTTATGATTTGAATGATCCCTCTGGCTATGCATTTGTTTTCTTTAGTTGCATTTTTCCATTTTCTCTAAATTGTAAACATAAATGATTTGACCCATCATCCAAGTCCTGTTAGCTTAGTGACATCCACGCTTCCACACAAACATACGCCTACATAGGCAGCATGCATATATTATCATCTGGTGAAGAAATACAGGGAGACAGAGAGGAAGGAAGAAGAGCAAGGGGAAGAGGGAGGGAGGAGGGAAGGATGGGAAAATAGGAAGGAGTATTGAAGAGAGAAGAGGGCGGCAGGGAAAGAGAAAGGATAAGAGGGAAAGTGACGTTAGATGGGGCAGATGTCGCTGCTGATCACAGTGATCTTGTATTCTCCTCTTCCTCAGTGTACACAGAAGGACTTGACTTACCCATTCTCAAAATTAAAGTGTGCCTGTGGTTTAACATGACCAATGACATGTGAACCAAGCTAAAGCTGGACACTTCAAAGCCACTGCTCAGTGGTTCCTGATTTCTTCTCCAACCACTGTCAGTGTGCTTATAGTTATAAGATTTAAAGAAACTGGAATTCTGCTGAGAGCTTCTCAGAGCTACTGTAGACTTTGAATAAAGGACAAATAAGCTGTTATTGTGTTAAACCACTGAGATCTTCGGACTTTTCCCCACCAGATTAGTTCTTCCCAGGCAGCACTGGTGGTAGAGAACCCTTCTGCCAATGCAGGAGACTTATGAGATGTGGGTTCAATTCTTGGATGAGGAAGACACCCTGGAGGAGGGCATGGCAACCCACTCCAGTGTTCTTGCATGGAGAATCCCATAAACAGAGGAGCCAGGCAGGCTAGAGTTCATAGGATCACAAAGAGCTGGACACAACTTAAGTGACAACACAGAGACAGGTCTACCATAATTGGTACATGGATAAAAGAGAAGAGAGAGAGGAGAAAATTTAAGAATGAAAGAGACAAATGGTAGGGTAAGAGGAGAAAATCATTCTAACTTGGTTAAATGTATGTATTAATCAGAAGTCCATTTTAATCACTTTTACTATGCATTAATGCAACAAATGAAGTTTGGGGCATAAAACAATAACTATTATACTTATAAATTCTGCTGATGAAGAGTTTGAAAATAACTCAGAAGATGACTTATCAATTGACATGATCTTACAGATCCTCATTTAATCATAAAGAAAATCTTGGAAGATAGATATTTTTCCAGGTGTTTATATATGAAACAGATTTTGAGATATGTTACATAAGTAAGTGACAAGATTGTATAGAATTTCAGACCAGCTGTTTGTTAAAATACCCTTTTATTATAATATATTAAATGTATAACCCTCAGCTAGTGCCTACCTCTTAAGCAATTTATTCTAATTTCTATAAAGATGTCACCTCCCTAAAGTCCAATCCATCATTTTATTTCTTTTAACAATCCCTATGGTTAAATATCATATAATACTTAGAACATTTTGAACCTCTCTTATGCCATACCAATTTAAACTTCTAGGGGAATTCATCTCTATAACCTCTCTGTTTTATTCTGCTTTGTTTGTGGTTAGCACATTATTTTAACTAGTAATAGCAATAAATACAGTTTGCTTTCATAATTTCATAATTACAAGGTCAGAGCTCTTTAGAAACAGGAAAGATTCCTACTCATTATGAAGGAAAAGTTTTCTTATAATTGCCCATAAACTACTTTCTCTTTGTTTAAGCAGGCATATTCCGATATTTATGTCTTGTCTAAAGCACTGGTTTTTGAACAAGACCCTGTGCAGCCTCAGGAGGCCCCTAGAAGTATCACAGGGGCTTTGAAAGGAAATGAGAAGCAGGACAAGGAGGGCGCCACCGGGTCTCGAAGATTGCTTCAACCTGAGAAGTCTACACTTTTACGGTGAGAGGAAGGTAGGGCATGTCTACCAGAGAAGATTCTAAGAAGCATAACGAGAAGTAAGAAAACAAATGAAGAGGAACTATAGTAAGAATAAATGACTGATAATATAAAGGCGAGTATTTTAATTTTTAAAACAATCGTTTAAAACATAATGACAAGAGTCACAGCTAGAAAATCCATAGATGAAATAAAATGGGTTCTTAAAAAATTTCTTGATTAATCCAAAAGAATTCAAGGAAAGAGGAACAGAGTAGGGGAAATGACACAGCTAGAAAATACACTGCAAGATTTTATACTGAAAACCATTCTACTAAAAATCACATTGCATATAAATAAATTTTTTTAAATGAATAAAAGGCAGAGATTGTCAAATTGGATTTTAATAAAAAACAATTCTATGTTTTTAATAGATATATTATAAATAAAAATGAGAGATCAGTTAAAATATGGTTAAATACACACACACACACACACACACACACACACACTATACCTATACCTATAGTAAGCACAAGAGGAAACAGATGTGTTAGATGAGAAACCTCACCAGACAGAATGAATATATTTCATAATGATGAAAGCCCATTAGAAAGATAATTAAAAAGTTCTAAGCAACTGATAATACTATTTGAAAATACATAGAGAAAAACTGACAGAAAATTAAAGGCAAAAATTGACAAATCTGCAGTTTAATTGAGGATTTTAACATTTCTTTGTAAGTATTGGTAGCAGAACTACAGAAAAATTCAAAGTTATAAAATATTCCAAAAAATGCTATCAATCACCTTGATCTATAGAGCATTATAAACAAAAGCTGGAGTATATATTTTTTAAGTACACATAGAGTGGAAACAAAGGTACACTATATGATTGCTGATAAAATGGCCCAATAAATTTCATATAAGTAAAATTGTAGAATATTTCTGAAAACAATAGAATTATATTAGAAGTGAAGAGCAATACTCAGAAAGCCCACAAGTGTTTGAAAAATAAACAACACAATTGCACATAATTTTCATGTCAAGAAAAAAATCTAAAGGGGAAATCAGAAGCCAAAATCTCAACTAGAAGACAAAAAATTACAGCATATCAAAATTTAAGGAATGAAATAGAAACAGTGACTACAGACTAGTGTGTAGCTTTAGATTTTGATATTAGTAAAGAGGAAAGACTCAAAATTAATTCTCTAATTTCCAGATTTTAAAGGATCCATCCAGAAAAATCTGGAAAAGGAACTATGAAATTCTTCTAGAACTAATAAATGAATTTAGCCATGGAACAGAATACAAGATACCAAAAAAAAAAAAAAAGTCATATCCTTATAAACTGGTAAAACCAAATTTGGACTATGCAGAGTAACTACAATTCTCAAACATTTTTGGTGGGAGTATAAATAACACAAGCATTTCGAAAAACTAAAACTTACTTAAAAATTTCATGCACATGCACCCTATATTATATAACACTTCTACTCTTGAGTATTTACTAGAAGGACATAAAATATTGTGCACAAAATTTTAGTTATAATACCCAAAGACATGAAAAAAACCCATGATAGTGATATTGTGGATGCCTCTTGGAGTGAGGACTGACTGCAAGCAAATGAGAAGAAAACATCCTGGAGTTATGGAAATTCTCTATATCTTGATTGGTATATCTTATTATATGGATATATATGTATATACTTTTATCAATACATTTCATTTCACTCTCAATGTCAATGAATTTTATTGCATGTACATTTTACTTCAAATAAGAAAATAAAAGATCCAGTTCTTAGTCTCGTCCAACACAGATTGGCTGGAATCTCTAGTCTATGTCATTTCACTTTGGAATTCAAGCTGACAGAAGAGACACCATGTGCAATATTGCTGGTTTATTGCTAGAGTATTGCAAGTTTATCTTTTCTGTGAAAAGATTCACAGAAAATCTTTGATAACTCTTAAAGTTAACTCCATGAGATAAAACATATCATCTCAGTTCATATGTTATTAAGCATGTTAGGCAGAAGTGGGTTATGTAGAATTTTAAGCATCCTCCGCCAAGATACCCCCCTGTGAATCTCTGGGACTATAAGTAAAATCATATATAACACCCATAATTGTATTAAATTACATGGAAAAAAGAGATTTTCCATAGACTGTACAATCCTACTACATGCTTAGAAATAGGAGAACCAGAATACTTTTCAAGCATACTTGTGATAATTAAATCCTTTTATATAAAATATCTTCTCTAGATGACAACATCCTTATACTTTCTCTGTTTTTCTGGGTTAAGCATTACTTTCTCCTTGAAAATCCCTTTTGTTGTTCCTAACTGCAATTTAGTGTCACTATCCTCTCTTGAGGGAATTTGGTGTTCAAGTGCTTGGAAAGGGCAGTCAGCGCTTCTCAGCAGCAGCCAAATTAATGAAGCAGAGCTGAGACTCCCTAGGGCCATGCAAGTGAATGCAGAATTAGGACACTGGGGATAGTTTACAGAGGTCCACTTTTCATTCAGATAAGCCAAAGAGTTGATGAACTTTTCCTATAAACACAGATAGTAAATATTTTGGCTTTGGAGGTCATATGACCTTTGTTGTCACAATTTGACTCTGCCATTTAAGCTTGCAAGAAGCCATAGACAATATGTTAATAAGTGAGCATGGCTGTGTTTTAATAAAACTTTATTTATAACAGTGGACCATGGAGCAGATTTGGCCCTCAGCCATAGTTTACTGACTCTTGGATTAAGCATCAATTGCATAGACTCTGAGAGGCATATGAGCCAAAAGATTCATCTCCAAATACATCATCTGTAGAAGAAGAAACTGGGGTTATAGAAGGTAAAAATCACCCTAATCTAAGTTCACCCAAATAACAAGGGAATAAATCTGGACTAGAGCCAACTCAGTCCAGTGAGTTGCTATTTCACTATCTGGAATCAATAACGGCCCTGGTTTTAAAAAACAAACAAACAAACAAACAAACAAACAAAAAAACAGCTGCCTTAGTCTTATTTTTCTATTTCTTCTTTATGCCAGTTTTGAATGTTTAAATTCCTTTTCTTAACTACAGGAATAAATATTTTCATGATTTTTGGTATCTGAATGTAGGAATAAAAAAAAACCTCAAAACTTCTTTTTTCAAATGAAAACTAAGGTTTCAATTCTTTTAAGTTGCCTATTTCATGGGTGATTGCTTAAAACAGATCAAGAAGCAACAGTTAGAACTGGACATGGAACAACAGACTGGTTCCAAATAGGGAAAGGAGTACATCAAGGCTGTATATTGTCACCCTGCTTATTTAACTTCTATGCAGAGTACATCATGAGAAGTGCTGAACTGGATGAAGCACAAGATGGAATCAAGATTGCCTGGAGAAATATCAATAACCTCAGATATGCAGAAGACACCACCTTTATGGCAGAAAGTGAAGAAGAACTAAAGAGCCTCTTGATGAAAGTGAAAGAGGAATGTGAAAAAGTTGACTTAAAACTCAACATTCAGAAAACTAACATCATGGCATCCAGTCCCATCACTTCTGGCAAATAGATGGGGAAACAGTGACAGACTTCATTTTGGGGGGCTCCAAAATCATTGCAGATGGTGATTGCAGCCATGAAATTAAAAGATGATTACTCCTTGGAAGGAAAGTTATGACCAATGTAGACAGCATATTGAAAAGCAGAGACATTACTTTGCCAACAAAGATCCATCTAGTTAAAGCTATGGTTTTTCCAGTAGTTATGTATGGATATGAGAGTTGGACTATAAAGAAAACTGAACACCGAAGAATTGATGCTTTTGAACTGTGGTGTTGGAGAAGACTCGTGAGAGTCTCTTGGACAGCAAGGAGATCTAACCAGGTCATCCTAAAGGAAATCAATCCTGAATATTCATTGGACGGACTGATGCTGAAGCTGAAACTCCAATACTTTGGCCACCTGATGTGAAGAACTGACTCATTGGAAAAGACCCTGATGCTGGGAAAGATTGAGGGCAGGAGGAGAAGGGGATGACAGAGGATGAGATGGTTGGATGGCATCACTGACTCAATGGACATGAGTTTGAGTAAGCTCTGAGAGTTGGTGATGGACAGGGAAACCTGGTGTGCTGCAATCCATGGGGTCGCAAAGAGTCAGACATGACTGAGTGACTGAACTGGACTGAACTGAATTAGATAAAGTGTTGAAGATTCATACATATGAAGCTGTGAGCAAAACTATTGCACACTTTTTTGTCCTTCCTGAACTCCAATTACACATATATTGGACTGCTTGTCATTTTTCAAATGGTTATTTATATTGTTTTTTAAATGTTTTAGTTAGTTAATACTTATTGATCTATTTTCAAGTTTATTGATTTTTCTAAGTGCAGTGTCCATTCATTTACTAAGTTTATCTAGTGTTTATTGTTTTCTTTTATGCTTTGTTTTTCTTTCTTTTTCATTTTAGGTATTGTACTTTTGATTCTAGAATTTTGACTCAATTATTTTTATAGATTCTCTTTCTTTGTGGAAAATCCATATCCATTTACCTATTCACTCTACCTTTTCATCTAAGTCTTTAAACATATTTAAAATCATTATTATAGATTCTTGCCTGCTAAATCTAATATCTGTTACATATTTTGCATTTCTATTGTCAATGGGGTATTTTAAGTAGAATAATGGTGGAGTTTGAAGTACACTACCATTTTGATCAGTTTTTCTCAGAAATGGCGGGTCTTTTTTATATCTGGCAATGAAGATAAAGTGTCATGTTAATCTGCAGCTGAACTTCAGCTTTAATAAAATAGTTTGTACTTTTGGTTAGTCCAACCCACCAACCAGTGTGTTACTGTGGTCCCTTTAAGTCCCTATGACTAAGCTCTCTTATTAGATTTGGCCCAAGGAGCGTTGGTTCACACTTTCTCCTTCAGAGTCAGCAGCAGGGGTCACTTTGTTCCAAGAACAGTGAGAGTACTCGAGACTGCAGATATTTTGTATTTTTCAGTCCTGTCGTCACTGTCATTTACTCAGATACATTGGGTGAAATTGTGAATTACAAGGCTTAATGATTGCTTTTACATTTGGGGGGGCTTGTGACTTTAAATCTCCTTACCTTCCCCACCATTACCAAGAGTTCACTCCTGTTAGGGGTTTCTTTTTAACTCTGCAAATTTTCTAGAAGGCATTCTCTTGCCCACGTCTAAGTGTGAAATTTCCCCCCAGGAAAGAGCCAGGACTCTCTCTTCACTTGTGAAAGAGTGTTTTCTTCTGAAATGAATTTTCCTGGACGCTTTTGAACACACCATTCTTTAGTAGTCTCAAATATAATTTTTATTAAAGTGTATTTTTGTTACTCAGCCGTTAAAAAGAATTCATTTGAATCAGTTCTAATGAGATGGATGAAACTGGAGCCCATTATACAGAGTGAGGTGAGCCAGAAAGATAAAGAACATTACAGCATACTAACACATATATACGGAATTTAGAAAGATGGTAACAATGGCCCTATATGCAGGGCAGAAGAAGAGACGCAGAAGTACAGAACAGACTTTTGAACTCTGTGGGAGAAGGGGAGGGTGGGATGTTTCGAAAGAACAGCATGTATATTTTCTGTGGTGAAACAGATCACCAGCCCAGGTGGGAGGCATGAGTCAAGTGCTCGGGCCTGTTGGGCTGGGAAGATCCAGAGGAATCGGGTGCAGAGGGTGGTGGGATGGGAGACCGGGATGGGGAATTCGTGTAACTCTATGGCTGATTCACATCAATGTATAACAAAACCCACTGAAAAATAAAAAAATTAAAAAAAAAAAAAGAAAAAAAGAAAAAAAAAAAGTGTATTTTTGTGTTTTAATATCCTTTTACACTGTAACTTGAGATAAAGGTCTCTTTATCGACTTGCACATGATTCTCTTGACTGCCTGCTTTTGCTGTGAGTTAATAGTTCAGATTAGTCTCCAGTCTGATGCATTTACTAACAACTTACAAGCATCTGACTAATCTCACCCCAGTTTGTTTCTTAGTTAGTCGTAATCAGTATGCTACACAACTAGAGAATTGGATTTTCTTTGGTTCTTAGATCCTTAAAGTTCTGAGGGTGCACGTCTTTGCTCCTCCTTTCCTTACCGGTTACTATTTGACATCTATACTAAGGTACATTCTTTAAATCAGAGCCTGATGTTGACATTTGTGTACATGTGATTTACGGTGAGAAATGTCTCAAGAGAAATTAGTTAGGGTGAGAGAACTGGGATAGTAATGCTGAAGGGGCATAGCCAGAATGTGGGTTCAGATGAAGTTTAAATTCGACATGATCCCTCAGGGATTTGAAGTCTAAACTGCATCAGAGGCTATCTCTTGAGGCAAGGGAAGTAGAGGGCCATATAGCCCCCAAAAGTCTCTAGGCTGGTCAGTGTTCATCTCTAAAGGACAGCCTTCAAGGAAAGAATGCAGATGTGAGCTATCAGTCTAAGAACTTTCAGCAGCTAGAGGATGGATGCCATGTCACAGTTGAAGGGAATATTAGGGAACTCGGTGGGCAAAAATAGCATTCCACTGTTTCTAATTCTCCTTAAATTACACATTGCTCCTACATTAGATCCCCCTGGGAATGACCCAGGAACAGAAACAGCCTCACAGTAGAGGGGCTATTAAAAGATCTGGCATGCTAAAAATTAATTACCTAAGACAGAAGTCATCCATCCCTACCTTCTCACAGGTGAAATTTTATGACATGAAAAAAATTAAAAAAAAGAACAGAAGCATCATTCTATTGCAGGCAGAAATTCAAGTGGTGTTCTACCTGCAAACAATAGTTGGTGAACCCAAAGAGAGGTCAGAACATAGGTCCCATGTTTCATTAAGCAACTTTACCTATTTAATTATCTGGGATCAAAAAGAATCAAATTATTGGCCCATTTGGGATGACTTGGGTTAAACTAATGTGTCAAGTATCTTTATGGATTGTGACTGCTGCTTCCAATTTTTAGAACTCTCACTTTTAAAGGAAGAGACCACCTTGGAAGACTATTCAAAAATAAATCTTTTTTTTCTTTCATAATAGACCTTTATTTTACTTTCCTAAACATGTCTATGTGTAGTCTAATAGCAATTTCTTGTCAAACATTAATCACATGAAGACTGAGGGTTCAGGAGACAACCCATCAAGCAGTTTCCCTCTTTAAAGTCTGTGGCCTAGTTCTGATGGAAGATAAGGTTATAGAATGGATTTTCTGTCTGGGAATATGGGTACATAGTCTTTATAATTAGAACACTATGTAATAAACTGTTCTGTCCATTGTGTATAATTCTGTTCAGGATAAAATAACAAGTATTTTTCTTAACTGTTCTTGTGTAAATCAGTGTGTGGGCTGATTTTGGATAATTTATTAATGCATTTTCTTAGGTATGTTTTGTGAGACTATATGAAATATCTCACAGGAAAAAGCAAAAGAATTCCATGGTTAGTAATTGTCCCTCTACGTTACCATATTAAAGGCAAACACATGTTCTATAGTAAAGAAATTTTCTTACTTTTGATTATTTTAGCATTGGTCAAAAGACAATTTTTGTTAGTGCTATATTTATTTCCTAATTCTTTTGCTATTTCAAACAAACTGAAACACAATTGGAAATTGTTCCTTTAGAGTCTTAAGGACTTCCAGTATAAGGAATCTAGGTGAAATTAAAATTTGGAATTTCTTACCTCATTTTTCTTTTCTTTTCCCTCAACATTCTTTGCATTCCTACTTAGTTTCTTGGGTACTGGAATGAACACTCAATTTGACTTTAAAGCTCTGAGTTCAAAAAACAGATCTGCTATTGATTTTACAATGAGATCAAACCAGTCAATCTTAAAGGAAATCAGTCCTGAATATTCATTGGAAGGACTGATGCCAAAGGTGAAGCTCCAGTACTTTGGCCACCTGATGCGAAGAGCTGATTCATTAGAAAAGACCCTGATGCTGGGAAAGATTGAAGGCAGGAGGAGAAGGGGACAGGACAAGAGAAGATGAGATGGTTGGATGGCATTACCGATTCGATGTACATGAGTTTGAGCAGGCTCTGAGAATTGGTGATGGACAAGGAAGCCTGGCATGCTATAGTCCATGGGGTCACAGAGAGTCAGACATGACTGAGGACTGAACTGAACTGGATTGACTAGCCATGTAACTTCGACAAGTTAACCTTCAGATTTCTGTGCTACAAAAAAGAAACAATAATGTCTCCATCTACCTCATGGTGTTAATATGATGAAAAATGAGAGATATATTAATTAGTAAGTGCTCATTTGTTGGTATTGATCTTTTTGGACACTAAAATACTATGCAAATTTAGAACAATTGTTAAATGTATGTAATTAGTATGTACATATATATATATATATATATATATATAGTTGTCCTATGGTATGGGGGATACATGGGAGATTGGTTCAAGAATGCACTGGGGATATTAAAATCCATGGGGGCCCAATTCCCTTATATAAATGAGCTAGTACAGTTGCCCTCCATATCCACAGGATTCATGGGGGCATCGTTAAATTTAAGTTTGCTAGTCATTGAAAAAGTAAATATGGAAAATATTTGACTTCCATTGCTTTAGAGCCTAAAGATTTTTATCTAAGCATTACCCAAGATAAATGCTTTCAATTTTTAACACGGTATTTAAGACAGGATCTACCTTTTAAAAATGTTTTACTCTGTTCCCTTTTTTCATAGCATTTGCATATTTTAAGTTGTTTATTAGATTTGTAAAACTTATTACTAATTCTCCAGCCTATAGCTTGAAATCTCCCTGAAGGAAAGACCACAATTTCTTTAATTGCTATATTTTGTCTTTTGACCAGCACACTTTGCTCTCAATAACTAAATGTCAAATAAAATGATGGAAAAGTCTTTCTCTAACAAATATCTGATTAGCATAAATTCTTATAATGATTATCATAAGCCAATGAGTATGAGTGAACTGAAACAAAATAATATTGAGTGAAAAGCACCAGACTAAAACAAAATGCTGCTGTCTGACTCCATTTCTACACAGTTTACAAATAAGCAAACTTTCAATATTAGAAACCAGGATATTGCTAATTCTTGGGGAAAATAGTTTTTGGAAGGGAACTATTTTACTGGATGGGAACATTACGGGGCTTCTGGGATGCTGGAATGTTCTGTTTCTTGAACTGGTGCTGACTATACAAGTATCTTCAAATTTGTGTAAAATATAATGAAATCTGATGTGTGCACTTATCTATATGTATGCTTTCTACATGCATCCTTTATAGAAATGTGTTCAGAAATAATACATAATCACCTGGAGTAAAAATAGATCATTCGATAGTTTTTTTTTCCTAATGGAAACTACTAAGTGAATATTCTGTCAAAAGTCTTAAAAACACTTTGTTCCTCTCTTCAGCTTAGTTTTTATGAGACATTCGCAGGAGGAAGAGTCACATCACCAATGATCATCAAATCACAGATTCTACAGAACAGACATGCACTTGAGCATGACAGACTTCACAGCAGACTTATTTTCTATTTTCCCAATACTCACTCTTTCCTCACATTCCTATTGTGCTACTAGATTTAAATGGGATTTCTCTGTTCTCTCATCTAGATGCCATGAATTATATCATATCTTCCTTTCTACACGATCTTATGCCCAAAAGGTGATGAACAAATCCCCAGATACAGGAGTAATGGAAATATCCAGTAGGTGTAATGAAAAGACTTGTCTATCATTCTTTTTCAAATTTTCCTCTTGTAGCTGAGAATCATGCTGGTTGATTCAGAGACTGAGTGTTGTTATATATATATATATATATATATATATATTTTTTTTTTTTTTTTTCCAATCTCTGATCAAGCCACAATCTTGGATCCTCTTCTCCACTGGAAAACATCCATATCATTGGCCTTCAAACCACTGAAAAAAATCTGCCCAGAATCACTCCTAAAGAGAGATGTCCTATAAAAGCATTCTGAACTCAATCCCATGATGAAGAGTTTGTTACTTCCACATGGACAAGTTGGAAAATCTATAGCTTGGATGTGTGTCCTGAATGAAGAATGCACATAACACAAAATCACAAAATGAATGCCAAGACTGTATTTACAAGCTAGCCAGAAACACTGGCATCAGCAACACAACTGTGGGTGTCTAGTCTTCCTACTTTCATATTTGCAATTCTTTTTGAATTATGCTATACCACACTCATCAGATGCTGTTTACCAAAGCAAGTTTTATTTGACATCTGCCCACGCTTCCCCTACAGACCTTACAAATGATAAAGAGAGACAACTGATGAGAGCTGTATTTTCAAACCATGCCATCCTTTGAAAGACAAAAGAGTAGGTTAAGAAGCTGATGGAGATTTGGCTATTTCCCTGGAGTTTTAAACCAATAACACATCATGAAAACTTAAGATTAAAGACTCAGGTTTCCATCTTTGTTCTAATACTTTTCACATATCATGTACCCATTGTAAATGTTAGTTTCCTTATTTGTGAAGTGACAATAATAGTAAAAATTATTATTATCATGTAAAATTTTATGTGGATTTTTAAAGAAACAAATAAATTAGATTAATTAAAAGCATGTTGAAGACACAGTACAAATAAATATTGAATTATGTAATATTTAGTATACTCCAAACTCTAACAGAAGGGAATATGAAGCACCTCCTCAGGCTATTTTTTGCATTTTCTCCCAAAATATTCATTGTTCTCTACTTTTTATAGAACAACTTCATTACATTTTTCCATTTTTTGTTTTAATCTAGTCACATAGTTGAGAGCAGAGTTATAGAAATATTACTAGCACTCAATTTAAAAAAAAAAGTATTGAATGACATCATTCTGAACAAACCTGACCCTAATTCCACACACAAACACACACAGATTTGATTCTCTTGAAGTATAAATTGTATTTGTCCTTTTTATTAACTGACATATATTTGTATATCACAATATTCAAAAAGTAGTTTCACCAAATAGTATTACTAAAATTTTTAGTTTTCTCTGTGAAAACTTAGAAATATATTTATCTTTATTTATCTTATTTTTAAATACATAAAAGTTTTATAAATTGACAGAGAAAAGGGTCCAATGGGAAAACTTTCCCAAAAGTGAGATTTAGACATATCCCTCAAAATGTGGATGATAGCTCAGAACACAAAATAAACATTACCTTTTGTCTTGTTACAAAATATTGTCTTGTTACAAAATATTCAAAATATTGTCTTGTTACAAATATTGTCTTGTTACAAATATTCAAAAAATGGTACATAAATTATAAACAAAGTCTTTGCTATAACAATAAAATTTATAGAATATCAAAAAGCACACACTTACTTCAGGCACAAACAAGCACTGAATTTAAGGTCATATACCATTTTAGGGTAACCAGCTGCTCTGGTTTACAAGCTTACTCACAGTAGTCAGGAGACAAAATGCTAGATTTACAAAGATGGAGGGCTGCATAGATCTGGGAACCAGTTAAATCTACAATCTCACATAAAATTTAAACAAAAAAAGGCAAATCTTCCCTTCAAAGAGAGATGGAGGAAAATAATTGACTTAGTTTTGGCTCTGTATAAAGAGTAAAATATATAAATCTAGTTTTCCTTGAGATTTAATATCTACAAGAAAGGTTAGGATTCAGGCCCAAATTAAGGCTACTTTTGTAAATTAAAAAGAGGGAAAGCAAAAAATTAGATTTTCCCCCCAATGGGTGTCCAATTTGAGGTAGACAAAGTTGACTTTAAACATGGACATCACCAAATGGCCAATACAGAAATAAAATTGATTACATTCTTTGTAGCTGAAGATGGAGAATCTATATACAGTCCACAAAAACAAGACCTAGAGCTGACTGTGGCTCAGATCATCAGCTTCTCATAGCAAAATTCAGCCTTAGGTTAAAGAAAGTGGGGAAAACCACTAGGCTAACCCGATACAATTTAAATCAAATTCCCTATGAATATGCATTGGAGATAACAAATCGATTCAAGGGATTAGAACTTGTAAACGGAATGTCTGAAGAACTATGGGTGGAGGTCCGTAATACTCTACAGGAGGCAGCAAACAAAACCATCCCAAAGAAAAAGAAAAGCAGAAGGCAAAGTGGTTATCTGAAGAGGCCTCACTAAAGGCCTCTAGCTAAAGAAAGAAGAGAAGCAAAAAGCAAGGGAGAAAGGGGAAGACTAAACACAAGTAAACACAGATTCCCAAAGGACAGCGCAGGGGGACAGGAAGGTCTTCTTCAATGAACAGTGCATAAAACTAGAAGAAAACAGCAGAAAGGGGAAGACAAGAGATCTCTTCAGGAAAATTGGAGATGTCAAGAGAGCAGCTTGCCCAAGGATGGGCACAATAAAGGACATAAACAGTTGAGACTCGTAGACACTGAAGAGATCAAGAAGAGATGGAAAGCATACACAGAGGAACTATACAGAAAAGATCCAAATGAACCAGATTACTGCAATGGTGTGGTCAGCCACCCAGAGCCAGACAATCTAGAAAGTGAAGTCAAGTGGGCCTTAGGAAGCACAATTAGATTCCTCTTAATTTTAGATTCTACATTTATTACATATAGCTTTATTAATATAATATGAAAAATCACATCCTGACTCAGTGGTTCAATGTGAAATTCAGAAAATGGTAATGAAAGATTTTAACAAAACCTAGACTATCTTGGGTATGGTGACAACTTTTTAAACACTAAACCAAAGGCATAATTCATGAAAGAAATAATTGATAAGATAGACTTAATTAGAATCAGAAATTTCTGTTCTGTAAAAGACAGTATCAAGAGAATTAGAAGATCAATAAAAGACTCGAAGAAAATATCTGCAAAAGACACATCTGATAAAGAGAGTTACTTGAAACACACAAAGAACCCTTTATCCCAGTGTATGCTTGCATGCTAAATTCTTTCAGTCGTCTCAGACTCTTTGCAACCCGTGGACTGTAGCCCACCAGGCGCTCTATCTGTGGGATTCTCCAGGCAAGAATATTGGAGTGGGTTGCCATGCCTTCTTTAAGGGATCTTTCCGACCCAGGGATCAAACTCGCATCTCTTAAGACTCCTGCATTGGCAGGCGGGTTCTTTACCACTAGTGCCATTTGAGAAGCCCCTTAATCCCAGTTTGTTGTTGTTCAGTAGCTCAGTCGTGTTGGACTCTGTGACCCCACCAACTGCAGCACAACAGGCTTTCCTGTCCTTCACTGTCTCCCTGAGCTTGCTCAAACTCATGTCCATTGAGTCGATGATGCCATCCAACCATTACATCCTCTGTTGCCGCCTTGTCCTCTTGCCCTCAATCTTTCCCAGCATCAGGGTCTTTTCCAACGAGTTGCTTCTTCTGTCCTGCCAAATCGATGGGCAAGAGATGACAGCCATCAGCAATTTCTGACCTCCAAATGTAAATGAGGGCTCCCAAAAGGGAACACAATGCCTGCAATCCAGCAGATGTCACTACCCCTCATGGTGATTGCGAAGAGCTGGGGTATCCAAGAAGCAGCCATCTGCCACATCTGCCACCTTTTACGATCAACAAGGGATTAAGGATGTAAACAATCAAGAAACAGGTTTTGACCCCAGACAGCTGAGGTGCATATGAAAGGAATGAATTCAGTGAGTCCAGAGGCTTGCATCTTCCCATACATAATACAGTGTTAGTGGTTCAGTCGTGTCCAACTCTTTGTGACCCCCACGGACTGTAGCCCACCAGGCTCCTCTGCCCATGGGATTCTCCAGGCAAGAACACTGGAGTGGACAGCCATTCCCTTCTCCAGGAGGTCTTCTCAACCCAGGGGTCAAACCCATGTCTCCTGCATTTACAGGTGGACATTTTACCACCGAGCCATCTGAGAACTAAGATAGGTGGCCATTGAAATGAGAGGGGATGAGTGGACATAACCATGTAGAAAATTTGCAAAACTTTTTTGCAGAGTGCCTACTTTTATGGAATGAGGGCTAAGGCAGTTCAAACCAATTTTCTTTAAATATCAAAGTCCTGTGTAACCTTTGATACTCTAGTTGCTATGTAACTAGAGGGCAAAATAAGAAGTAGGAGCAAATGACCTCTACGGCCTCCTCAAACTCTGAAATGCTATGATTCTAAGAGAAGCATATGATTGTTTAGTAATATATCAAAGTCTTGCCAGTGTCACTGTGGTTGGGGCCAATTACTACATTTATTTATGGTTTGGGAACTTCATTTAGGGCTTGAGGTACAAGACTAAAATAACTCAAGTTCAAAGAAATAACAGTGACATTGACATTTCACAGGATCAGCAAGTCTTTCCGGGAGTTACAGAATGGCAACATTTATAAGCCACAGTTGCTGCTACTCAAGAGGAGTAAGAGATTAGTAGAGAAAACTGTCCCTAAAGCCTCATTATAGAGTAAATCAAACCTGACCTACTGGCCCAATGTTGCTGTCACGTCAGGAGAGGCTAAGCCACTAAAAATGGCAAATGCAGTCAACCCCTTATTGCCTCTTTGGGGGAAACAGAGGGGAAAAAAGCTGAATCTAGGCATTCTGCAAGCTCTTCTTAAAAGTGGGAGGCCTTATGCAAAACAGAAAAAGAGACACAGAAATACAGAACAGACTTTTGAACTCTGGGGGAGAACGTGAGGGTGGGATGTTTTGAAAGAACAGCATGTATATTATCTATGGTGAAACGGACCACCAGCCCAGGTGGGATACATGAGTCAGGTGCTCGGGCCTGGTGCACTGGGAGGACCCTGAGGAGTCGGGTGGGGAGGGAGGTGGGAGGGGGGATCGGGATGGGGAATACATGTGGCTATATGGCTGATTCATGTCAATGTATGACAAAACCCACTGAAATGTTGTAAAGTGATTGGCCTCCAACTAATAAAATAATATTAAAAAAAAAAAAAAAAAAGTGGGAGGCCATAGATGCTGCCAGCTTTTGGACTGGATTACCCAAGACACTTCCAAGTTAATTATCAAAGAGAAAAATCAATGCTTGCTTTTCAACTCTGGATGAAACTTTGAGAGTCTGCCATAAAAATCACAGCTTAGCTTCCTTAACCACAGAAGATCAGTGATAACCAAATATCATCACTGTCAAGCTTGTTAACTCTTTATACACTGACGTTTTTAGATAGCAGAGAGAGGTGATATGTTAACCATGATGGTAATCTGAATAGTAGAGGAACTTCTGAGTTCTAATACTTTGACTTACCAATAGTACCCTAATGAACAACATTCTGTAATTTTAAAAAGGACTGACTAGGTTGAGCAAGATTATAAGAAGTCTATGAAAAGGAAAATGTATATGTGTCAATACAATCATGTCTGAACTCTGGAGAAATGACAATAATTGAAAATCAACAGGTGTTATACATTAAGCTAGAATATTTCACTCTGGAAAAGGTAAGTGTTAGTTGTTTAGTCATGTCCTACTCTTTGCGATCCCATGGACTGTATTGTCCATGGAATTCTCTAGGCAAGAATACTGGAGTGGGTTGATATTTCCTTGTCCAGGGGATATTTCCAACCCAGGGATCAAGTCCAGGTCTCCCACTTTGCAGGCAGATTCTTTACCATCTGAGTTACAAGGGGAAAGGTAAGCACCTCATTAATAGATTCAACACCAAAGTTATGGAACTAGAATTCAAACCCATCTCTTATCTCTGCATTCAAATCTCTATAATATTACTTGGTAGAACAAAATGCTTAAGGCCAAGATTTAGGATTCAAAGTCTAATTTTAGCTCTGCCACTAACTAGCTGGGTGACATTCAGCAAGTTACTTCGCCTCTCTGATTGCACTTTTCTCATCCATAAAATGAAGGTGATCAGCTTTGTGACCTTCCTTTCAGATGATAAACTTTAGGATTAATTTGCTACCTTTTCATTACTTCTACATTATGATATAGAATTTCATTTTGAATAATCAGAGGAGGTACTTTTATGTGTCTAGAGACCTAAAGTGTACACAACCATTCATCTATATCTTGCAGAAACATTCCTATCTCTCTTTATCCAACTTTAAAAGCCCCATTGGACTCATTTAATTTGAAGGAGTGTTCTCACTGAGCTCTGTGTGAAAAGAGACTGCTGTCATATGAATATTTACCCATCCGCATTAAACTAGACATGAAAATATTCCAACTATTCTACTCATTCTATTAATATTTCCATCTAATAGATATGGAAGACTCACCAACTCATGATCTCTTTCTCAGCTGGTCTTTGAAGAAAGAACTGGAAACAATGTGTACATACATTTCACTTACCAATTGCATTACTGGATGTTTCAAGATCACTCTGACCCTCAACAGAGCAAGATACTTTATAATAAAAGATTTCTGTGTGGCAGAGGCTACTGCAATTTTTCAAGATACCAAGGATTTATTAGATAGAATCTTCTTAATTACAAAATGTGGCATACCAATTTCTGATGGCCTCAAAAAAGAGTGAGGATGTATGTATGTTTTAGCTCATATATATGAGAAGTTACAGGGTATTCAATTTGACTTTGTACAAATTATTCTCTTTTTGCCCCGTTTCTTATGTACTATCCACTTTTCTTTAGTCTTCCCTATGACACTGGAGGCTGATTTCTCTTAATTGCCTCACTAACTCTGCTAGCTCTCTTCCAGTTGGGTGATGACCGGGGAATTACTGGCCTGAGATGAGAAGGCTGGATGTGAAAAATAGCAGAACACTTCTTTTCTTCTCACTCTATCCTTCAGGGCTGAGTTTCCATCTTTCCACTTCTAATATCCCCTATAAAGCACTTCTCCACTAGTCCAACTTTACTGAGCTAAAATAACACTATTTCTTTTTTTTTTTTTTTCCAGTGGGTTTTGTCATACATTGATAAAATAACACTATTTCTTCTCCTTGTCTCTTTATATCCAGAGTTGAAAACAAGTTCATTTTTGTCTAGATTTGAGTGCCACATCTTTCCTTGGGTTTTTTTTTTTTTTTTTTTTTTTTACCCCCTTAACTTTGCTCAATCCTCTGAAAATAATTGTTTCATTAAAGTACTTTCATATAAACATCTAGAGTGAATTCTACTTTCTCCTGGACCTGATTGATATAGGCTAAGGACTGCCTGAGATGGAACTCAAACCATGCTATTAAATCCTAAGCTTTCTCTATTTCTCAGCTTCATGCGTCTCCATTTTGGTTCATATTTAGGCTCCATGTGGTAGCAAGAAAGTTGCCAGTAATTCTAGACTTATAGTCTTCCATGTTGGAATTTGGGGAAAACAGTTTTGTTTTGCTTTTACTCAAACACTGGAAGGGATATCTTGACATAGTGGTCACCAGCCCAAGTTGGATTACATGGCCAAAGCTGAAACAAACTTTGTGGCCAGAGTAATGAGATGCCATAAGTAGTCAGGCAACGATCACAAATGCCATCCCTCCACAGTCCCAGGAACATGACAAGGAGTCAACACCATTTGAAATCCTTGGACTGCGAGTGGGAGTGAAGTGATTCCCAAGGGTGATGTCTGTGTGCTCTTGCAAAAGTTGGAGAGGCGGGTGCTGGTGGTCACAAATCAAGAATGCTCACAGGAAATGAATTCACTTCACTGGCATGAAGACTGAGCCTTAGAAAAATGTTTATATCATCCTCTATTGTAGCTCATTTTACTCCTTCTCACGCAGACCCCAGGCTCATCTTCATATCCCTTCCTATCTGTACAGCTCTCTGTACAACTGGGATGCCATAATTGGATCAGTATTTCCACTGATGAAATATTTTCATAACCTCATTCTTATATGATGTTTGGAAAATTCTTTCAACTTTCACTTGCTTTCGCATTGAATGCTTATTATAGTTAACATTCTTGGAATCAGGTCCGAAGACCTTAACATGGCCCAGAAAATTCTTCTATCCGTTTCCTTCCTCCCTATATGATCTCATTTCATATCATGACATCCTTATTTCTCTACACTGCAGCTTCATTGATCTACTTAAGTTTCTGGAATACAGGTTGCTTTCTCCTCAGAGATTTTACATTTGCTGCCACCTATTCCTGGGATACTCTTTCCCACACTTTCACGGGCTGAGTCCTTTCATGGGCTACTCCCATTCAGGTCTCAGCTCAGATGTCATCCCTTAACCGAGATTATCTTATGACCCGCTTATTTTAAATCTATTATGCCATTTTATGGTCCTTTCATAAAATTTATCTTTATTCAAAATTATTGTATTAATTTGTTATTTTTCTCCCTCTCCCCAGATTATATACTGCTTCTGTCTAACACATGGTAGGAACTCAGTAAATATCAACTGAATGAATAAGCATGGTATTAAAGTGACCCAAAGTAATCATCTCTTTTTACTAAAAAGGAATGATAGAATTTCAGATGCTAGAGGGAAAGCCATTAGGAAAATTTCTCCTGATGCATTGCAAATGTTATAAATGTTTCTAGATTCAGTATTGAAATGTGCAAATAAATAAAAATTTTAGAAATGGAAATAGATATAAATATACTTAATGGGGTATAAAGTTTGTTGGTCAGGTTTTTTTTTTTTTTCTTTCTGATTAAGAAATTGAATAGTAGAAGCGCACAATTGTTGATGCCAATTTTGAAAACTACTGTTACTCTGAATACTTAATACACATAGTTTTTGGTGAATTGGGATATGGCTCAGGAAAGGGCCACACAATGATTATGGCAGACCACCTATCTCCAGATGAAGACATTTGTAGTGTAAACTTTTATTCCACCCCGCCCTACTCCCACATGCAGTACTAAGGACATGTACAGTCAGATATAAAACAGAGGTTGATGATTATTATGGCATGAATAATAGTATACATGAGGACAGAGGGCTGAGATGAATATGGTATTTTGGTGTCATGTTGCTCTATCAATGTTACATTTTCAATTGAAAATACACAATAGAAAATGTAGAGTCAGTGTAACACTGTGCTTAGACTGAGGTTAGGCTGTATGGAATTCTGGCACCTCTACTTTCTGCTTGACATTGGGAAATTTTCTTTGCTCACTTGAGCCTCAGCTTTCTCATGGTGCAAATGGCGATAATGTTATTTACATGGTAGAATGATATCATGCATAAAGTATACATTTTAGTGTGATTATGAGGAACTAAGGTTTAACTTATTTAAAGATAGCACAGTGTCTAATACAGATTGAAAACTCCCAGTAAATGTTGCCTTCTACTAATAATATTACCAGTACTGCATGCGTTACTCTAGGAATTCAAGGAAGTTATTAATATCTATTTTAAGAGTTTGGTGTTAAGCAAGACAAAATTTCTCCATCTTCAGGATTCCGACCCCCAAAAATCATGATCCAAAAAATGAAGATTTACTAATAAGTATAAATATTGCTGGCATTCATATTTGTATGTGTTATTGAGTTTATACATTTGAAATTTAGTTTCACTATTTGCAAATTAGAAAAGTAAGAAATATCAATTTATTAGGGTAATTAAGATGATTAAAGAAACAAGAGAAATGTAGGGGGAAGATGTAACAGATACTCAGAAAATGGTCATTATTCTTCTATGACTTTATGTCAATTTTTATTTTATATGAAGACTAACTTATTAGTAGTTTTGACAAACTGTATTAGCTCTAAAATATGTATGAGGAAACTGAGACTCAGAGAAACTAAAGTCTCACTGAGGCAGAAGCTAGAAAATACGACCTTGACCTCAAGTTATTCTCACGTCGATAGCCTCACTCTTCCCATCACACCATGTCACTTCTGATTTGTGGTTTTCATTGAAAGCCTCTGGCATAGTAAAGCTGATGAATCTATTATCTGTCCACGGCTTCACTAGCGGATAAAAGCAAAGACGTGCCTCTACAAGTGGCACTAACATAACTCAGACACGTTCCCTGAACTACAAACTGGGGAAGTCAGATTTAGACTGCAGAGAAAGAAATTCGGCAAAGGCCGAGAGCAAAGGAAGCTTCTAAGCAGTAGTCCTTGGTCCACCTCCCACTTTAAATGCACCTGTTTCAGGTCTTGAGCGTGTTTAAACATGATCTCTCTATTATATGGATATGCCAGGTCTTTGAATTCCTAGTTCAAAGAGCGGTGGCACAGTTCTGGAAGCCCTTGACATAAGATCAGGCTTTGTAGTATTAACTGGAGCTGAACTTAACCTGAAGAAGCTGTCAAATTTCACTAGTTCTCTGCAGTAAGAGTCATTCTCCTTATTCTCTTTATGGGGCTCCCATCCTTCTTAGCATAAGTTGCTTTTATATCCTTCTCTTCCATTTTCTGTAAGACATATTCTTTTCGACTGTCTCTTTCTGTCCTATTTTACAATGCCAAGCCTTTGCATGCTCTGTTTCCTGTGCCTGGAAAGTTCCTTCCTCTCAATTCCCAGTCCCTTTTATCCATTTTACACCTTCCAACAAGGTATCTAGTTACCCTTCAAAACACAGATTTTTCCTGCTTCTATGGAGTCTTCTCCCAGGTCCAGCCTCTCTTTCACAACAAAGTGCATTAGAATATGGTGCCTTGAACATACCCTTGCTTTTATATATACCAGCCCATATTGTTTTCAATTTGCTTAACAAGATGTATAGAGTCATACTGTCCCAGGAACTATCCCAAGCTCTTAAAGAGGGAACAAATCAAACACAGTCCCTGCCCTAATGGTTCTGCCAGAATAGTATATTTGTTTAACAATCTGTCTCACCTTAACTTACTGGGTCCCCTGAAAGCAAAGAATGTGTCTCATTCGTCATCAAACCTACAGTGCCCAGCACAATACCTGATAAACATTAGTTACTAATTAAATATTTGTTGTATCATGGAGTTTAATGAGTTGTGTTCTTCATTATCATATGAAGGTGAGCTTCAGAATTATACAAATCAGACTAAGATGTCACTTGAGCTTCTTCCCTGCAGATTCCTAAAGGACTGTTTTCTTACACTAGAGGCAACTGAAGCTGCCCTTCAGCACAATTTGTTGACTTTGACGAGTTATTCCCTCCAGTACTGAACCAGGCTTTGCTTAATGAGATGCCAGAGGTGAGATTATTGTAGACAATATTTAGTTACATGATCACTGGAAGGATATATGAGGGATATTACAAATAAGAGAAGCTATGTTATTATTATTTAAAAAAAAAAAAACAGGGATAAACCTCTGTTTCAGAAAGTACTTTGGCACAAGGCTTCCTTTTGCAAAAGGCAACTGGAATTGAGCAGGGAAATTTTTAAATTTTCTGATTGTCTTCAGAAGTCTACCAAGGCACTTTTATTTATGGTCATTATCTGAATTCCTTCTAATCCTGTCCTTTCTCTCTTTTTCTGTGAACATATCTTTGAACATATAAATATTATAACCTAGATAAATACAAATAGTCCTTGTTATTTACTCACTCAATCAACATTTACTGAGAACACACTAGATGCCAGAGCCTCTGACAGGCGTAGACGTTATATGGATAAATTAGACATAGTCACAAACTCATTAATATTTCAGGTGGGGGGTAAAATCCAGAGCAGAAAAAATATAATGTCAATGCAATAGATGCCACACTAAAGGTACAATCACATGCCTAGTAACGTCAGGGGAGGCGGCAATTCAGTTTTTCCCTTGAATTCAAGGAAACATCCAGAGGTGGTAACATTTAGCTGAGATTCAAAAAATGAGAAGAGTGGTACTATGGACTGAATGTTTGTGTCTCCCCTCTGTGCCTACCCCCCTCCCCAAATTTTTCATATATTGAAGTCCTATTAAAAGTTGAGGACTTTGGAAGGTAATTAGGCTTAGATTAAGATTCTATCCTCATGATAGGATCCATCTGCTAAAGAAAAAAAAAGACATGGAGAAATGACCTCTCCTCCTCTGTGTAAGCACACAGCAAGAAGGTGGTGGTATGTAATCTATGAGTAGGGCCCTCAAAAGATATAAAATATGCTGGCACCATGATCTTAGATGTCCAGCCTCCGTAACTGAGAAGTGAATGTGTGTTATTTAAGATGCCAGTCTATGGTATATGTTACTAGGCAGACTAAATCTTAGTTTGAGCAAATTGTGACTGAAAATGGTGCTAAGAATAGCATTCTACTGTAACAAATACCTAAATGTGCAGAAGCAGCTTTGGAATCAGGCAATAGGTAGAGACTAGAAGAGTTTCAAGATGTATGCTTAAAAAAAGCCTAGTTTGCCATGAGTAGAAATTTAAAAGCAATTCTGAATATAGTAAAGTTGCAGGATATAAAATTAACACACAGAAATCCCTTGCATTCCTATACACTAACAATGAGAAAACAGAAAGACAAATTAAGGAAACAATACCATTCACCATTGCAACAAAAAGAATGAAGTACTTAGGAGTATATCTACCTAAAGAAACAAAAGACTTATACATAGAAAACTATAAAACACTGATGAAAGAAATCAAAGAGGACACAAACAGATGGAGAAATATACCGTGTTCATGGATTGGAAGAATCAATATTGTCAAAATGACTATACTACCAAAAGCAATTTATAGATTCAATACAATCCCTATCAAGCTACCAACGGTATTTTTCACAGAACTAGAACAAATAATTTCACAATTTGTATGGAAATACAAAAAACCTCAAATAGCCAAAGTAATCTTGAGAAAGAAGAATGGAACTGGAGGAATCAACCTGCCTGACTTCAGGCTCTACTACAAAGCCACAGTCATCAAGACAGTATGGTACTGGCACAAAGACAGAAATATAGATCAATGGAACAGAAAAGAAAGCCCAGAGATAAATCCATGAACCTATGGACACCTTATCTTTGACAAAGGTGGCAAGGATATACAATGGAAAAAAGACAACCTCTTTAACAAGTGGTGCTGGGAAAACTGGTCAGCCACTTGGAGAAGAATGAAACTAGAACACTTTCTAACATCATACACAAAAATAAACTCAAAATGGATTAAAGATCTAAATGTAAGACCAGAAACTATAAAACTCCTAGAGGAGAACATAGGCAAAACACTCTCTGACATAAATCACAGCAGGATCCTCTATGATCCACCTCCCAGAATATTGGAAATAAAAGCAAAAATAAACAAATGGGACCTAATGAAACTTAAAAGCTTTTGAACAACAAAGGAAACTATAAGTAAGGTGAAAAGACAGCCCTCAGATTGGGAGAAAATAATAGCAAATGAAGCAACAGACAAAGAATTAATCTCAAAAATATATAAGCAACTCCTGCAGCTCAATTCCAGAAAAATAAATGACCCAATCAAAAAATGGGCCAAAGAACTAAACAGACATTTCTCCAAAGAAGACATACAGATGGCTAACAAACACATGAAAAGATGCTCAACATCATTCATTATCAGAGAAATGCAAATCAAAACCACAATGAGGTACCATTACATGCCAGTCAGGATGGCTGCTATCCAAAAGTCTACAAGCAATAAATGTTGGAGAGGGTGTGGAGAAAAGGGAACCCTCTTACACTGTTGGTGGGAATGCAAACTAGTACAGCCGCTATGGAGAACAGTGTGGAGATTTCTTAAAAAACTGGAAATAGAACTGCCATATGACCCAGCAATCCCACTTCTGGGCATACACACGGAGAAAACCAGATCTGAAAGAGACACGTGCACCCCAATGTTCATCGCAGCACTGTTTATAATAGCCAGGACATGGAAGCAACCTAGATGCCCATCAGCAGACGAATTGATAAGGAAGCAGTGGAACGTATACACCATGCAATATTACTCAGCCATTAAAAAGAATTCATTTGAATCAGTTCTAATGAGATGGATGAAACTGGAGCCCATTATACAGAGTGAAGTAAGCCAGAAAGATAAAGACCACTACAGTACACTAATGCACATATATGGAATTTAGAAAGATGGTAATGATAACTCTATATGCAAAACAGAAAAAGAGACACAGATGTACAGAACAGAATTCTGGACTCTGTGGGAGAAGGTGAGGGTGGGATGTTTTGAGAGAACAGCATCGAAACATGTATATTATAAAGGGCGAAACAGATCACCAGCCCAGGTTGGATGCATGAGACAATTGTTCAGGGCTGGTGCACTGAGAAGACCCAGAGGGATGGGATGGGGAGGGAGGTGGGAGGGGGGATTGGGATGGGGAACACATGTAAATCCATGGATGATTCATGTCAATGTATGACAGAAACCACTACAATATTGTAAAGTAATTAGCCTGCAACTAATAAAAATAAATGGAAAAAAAAATAAAAGCAATTCTGATGACAGATCAGCAAAAAGAAGAAGAGAACTGTAAAGTCAGTATCCATATTGGAGAATATATACATAATCATGAATAGAATATTGGTAGAAATAGGAATGGTAAAGGCCATTTTGATGAGGTCTCAGATGGAAAAGGGGAACATGTCATAGGCCAAGGAGAATAATATAATTGTCTTTATACAGTAGCAAAAAACTTGGCTAACTTGTGTTTGTATTTCAGGCTTTTGTAGAAGAAAGAACTTACAAGCAATGAAACTGGCTGTTTAGCTGAGATTTCTAAGCCAAGAATTGAAGCTGTGGCTTGGTTCTTCCTGACTTACAGTGAAATATGAGAGGGAGAAATAAATTGGGGAAGAAGTTACTAAGAGAAAAGAACCAGAAACAAAGGATTTTGGAAATTCTGCCTGTTCATATTGCCAAAAAATGAGAAGAACCTGTTCAAGAGAGAAAAATAAGAGTATGGCAAGACCGAGAATTTGATAAGGAGATGGTTGTAGATATGAACCATGGACCTAACTAGTCACTCCAACAGTAGTACTACCAGCTTGGGCTAAAGGGGGTGGAGACAGAGTGGAAGGAAGAAAGGCTATCCCACTTCTTGGATTTTATAGGAATGTATCATAGTTTCTGTTGCAGCTTCCCAGGTGGTGCAGTGGTCAAGAATCCATCTGCCAATGCAGGAGATGTGGGTTCAATCCCTGGGTCAGGAAGATCCCCTGGAGAAGGAAATGGCAACCCACTCCAATATTCTTGCCTGGAGAATCCCATGGACAGAGGAGCCTGGGGGGTTATCATCCATGGGGTCACAAAGAGTTGGACACAACTGAGCAAGCAGCATGCATGTGCTACATACTTTGCATAGTTTCTATTGCTTCAAACATGCAAAATTCTTTATGAATTTGTACAGACAACAGTGACCTGAAATTTGTCTATTCAGAAATCATCAGGGCTACATTCTCAGTTCCCAAAGGGACATGGGGGACATTTCCTCAGTTTCAACAGGCCAGTCAGGTTCTTTCCAAAGCCTCAGCTTGACTCTTCCTTTTTGACAAGCATTTGAGGTTTATTATCCATAACAATGGGAAAAATAGCTATAAAAATTGAAGACATGTTATGTTAGTGCAATAGCACAAAAGTAAGATTTTTTTCTCTTGAGTTAGTGATTATTAAGAATTAAAAGCACCAGCTTTTTCAAAGCTAAGTAGTTAGCACCACTGAAAAATCAGCTTCATTACTGAAGGTCCTATTGGAAAATTAAATTTGTTATTAAGACACTGGAATTCTTTCGGTTTCCCTGGTGGCTCGGACAGTAGAGAATCCACGTGCAATGCAGGAGATCCAGGATCAATCCCTGAGTTGGGAAGATCCCTTGGAGAAGGGAATGGTTACCCACTCTGGTATTCTTGACTGGAGAATTCCATGGACAGAGAAGCCTGGCAGCCTACAGTCCATGGGGTCGCAAAGCTCCCAGTCTTTTTCGTTTCACTAAACCAACATCTCCACCACCAGCCATAGGTTGCATTGTCAAAGTCAGTAAGCAGTAAAGTGCTGTCAAAGCCCTGGCCTTCCTAACTGCCCACTGTTGGGTGTTTTTGTTTGTTTGTTTGCTTGTTTTAAATATCGTCTTTACTCATTTTTCCCACTTCTCACTGCCCACCTCTGGTCTCATCAGTTGGCTCCATCAATCTGTTTTCTTGTTTATGAGGTTGCTTTGGAAGCTTGTTTTCACCTTGTTTGTTTGTTTTCACATATAAAACAGATTGTATGGTATTTGTCTTTCTCTGAGTGACTTGTTCTACTTAGGATAAAGCATTCAAGGTCCACACATGTTGTGGCAAATGGCAAGATCACCTCATTCTTTTCACGGCTAAATTATATTCCATTGTGCATATAAACCACAATTTCTTTATCCATTCATTCATCAGTGGACACAGGTTGTTTCTGTACTTTGGCTACTATAAAGAGTGCTGTATTAGATATGAGGGCATATATATCTTTTTGACTTAGTGTTTTTATTTTCTTTGGATAAATATCCAGAAGAGGAATCCCTGGATTATACGGTAGTTTTATATATATATATATATATATATATATATATATATATATATATATTTTCCCCCAAAACTGTCCATACTGTTTTCCATAGTGGTTGTACCAGTTTACATTTCTACTAACGCTGCACAAGGGTTCCCCTTTCTCCACACCCTCTCCAATATTTGCTATTTCCAGTTTATTTTGATTATGGCCATACAAATAGGTATGGGTGATATCTCATTGTAGCTTTAATTTGCATTCCTCTGGTGATAAATGATGTTTAACATCTTTTTGTGTACCTGTTGGCTACCTGAAGTCTGTATGACTTCTTTGGGAAAAAGTCTATTCAGACGCATCTGTTTTTAATGGGGTTGTTTGTGGGTTTTTGTGATTGGACTGTATGAGTTCTTTATTATTTTGAATATTAAATACACATCATTATATATTTACATTACAATATAGAGTGAAAGTCGCTCAGTCCTGTCCAATTCTTTGCAACCCCATGGTCTGTAGTCCACGGAATTCTCCAGGCCAAAATACTGGAGTGGGTAGCCTTTCTCTTCTCCAGGGGATCTTCCCAACCCAGGGATCAAACCCAGGTCTCTCACATTGCACACAGATTCTTTACCAGCTGAGCCACAAGGGAAGCCCAAGAATAATGGAGTGGGTAGTCTATCTCTTCTCCAGTGGATCTTCCTGACCCAGGAATCAAAACTTGGGTCTCCAGCATGGCAGGCAGATTCTTTACCAACTGAGCTATCAGGGAAGCCCATTACAATATTATGTATCTTAAAACATTAGTTATATATTTCACACATATTTTCTACCATTCAGTACATTGCCTTTGCATTGTGTTGATTGTTGCCTCAGCTGTGCAGAGGTTTTTAATTCCAGGTAGTACCACTTGTTTATCTTGGCTTTTGTATCCGTTGTTGTCAGTGTCAGATTTTTTAAGAAAAAGTATCACCAAGACCTACAACAGGGAACTTACTGCCCGTGTTCTCTTCTAGGAGCTTCAGAATTTCAGGTCTTATATCTGAGTTTTTAATTCATTTTGAGTTAATTTTTGTGTATGGTATAAATAAGGATCCAATTTCATTCCTTTGCATGTGGCTGTCTTGTTTTCCCAGCACCGTTTATTGTTGAAGAGACTGCCCTGACCCTTTGTATATTCTTGTCTCCTTTGTCATAAATTATTTGACCATATACATGTGGGCTTATTTTAGGGCTCTCTATTCTGTTCTGTTGGTCTATGTCTTTTTTAAAGCCAATACTATTTTAATTTCTGTAGCTATGCAATTTATTTTGAAATCAGAGAGATCGACACCTTCAGCTTTTTTCTTTCTCAAACCTGCTTTGGCTATTATGATCTTTTTATGGTTTCTGTCAACCTTCAGGATTGTTCTATTTCTGTGAAGAATACCACTGGAATTTTTATAGGGATTTCATTGAATCTGTAGATTGCATTTCTTCCTTTAGGTTTGTTAATGTTCGCTTTATATATTTAGGTGATCCTCTATTGTGTTGTTGTTGTTGTTCAGTTGCTCAGTGGTGTCCAGCCCTTTGTGACCCCACAGATTGCAGGACACAAGTCTTCCCTGTCCTTCACCATCTCCTGGAGCTTGCTCAAACTCATGTCCATTGAGTCAGTGATGTCATCCAGCTATCTCATCCTCTGCCACTCCCTTCTCCTCCTGCCTTCAATCTTTGCCAGCATCAGGTGACTTTTTTAAAAAGTCAGTTCTTCACATCAGGTGGCCAAGGTAATGGAGTTTCAGCTTCAGCATCAGTCCTTCCAATGAATATTCAGGTTTGATTTCCTTCAGGATTCACTGGTTTGATCTCCTTGCAGTCCAAGGGACTCTCAAGAGTCTTCTCCAACATCACAGTCCAAAAACATCAATTCTTCAGTGTTCAGTCTTCTTTATGGTCCAACTCTCACATCCATACATGACTACTGGAAAAACCATAGCTTTGACGATGGACCTTTATCAGTAAAGTATGCTGTCTAGTTGCTTTTTTTTGTTTGTTTGCTTGTTTTTGTCATAGTTTTTCTTCCAAGGAGCAAGTGTCTTTAAATTCCATGGCTGCAGTCACTATCTTCAGTGATTATGAAGTCCAAGAAAATAAAGTCTGTCACTGTTTCCATTGTTTCCCAATCTATGTGCCATGAAGTGATGGGACCAGATGCCATGATCTTAGTTTTCTGACTATTGAGTTTTAAGCCAGCTTTTTCACTCTCCTCTTTCACTTTCATCAAGAGGCTCTTTAGTTCCTCTTCACTTTCTGCCATAAGGATGGTGTCATCTGCATATCTGAGTTTATTGATATTTCTCGTGGCAATCGTGATTCCAGTTTGTGCTTCATCTAGCCTGCATTTCACATGATGTACTCTGCATAGAAGTTAAATAAGCAGGATGACAATATACAGCCTTGATGTACTCCTTTCCCAATTTGGAATCATGTCCAGTTCTAAGTGTTGCTTCTTGACTTGCCTATATTGGATGTATAAATACTAATGCAATATTCTCTTGTTGAATTTATCCCTTAGTCACTATGTAATGACCTTCTTTGTCTTTTAGTATAGTCTTTGTTTAAAAGTATTTTTTGTCTGATATAAGTATAGCTATCCCAGCTTTCTTTTGGTTTCCATTTCCATTTCTTCACTTTCAGTCTGTATGTGTCCTTATACCTAAAGATAGTCTCTTGTAGACGGTACATAGATGGCTCTTGCTTCTTTCATTTGTTTTTGTTTTGTTTTTCTATTTTAAAAAGTTATAATATATGAATTTTAGGTGATACATTTGACCTATAATGCCATGTAGTGTATCACCATGAATTTACTAGAAAATATAGAGGTTACTATATATGGGCCACCTGATACGAAGAGCTGACTCATTTGGAAAGACCCTGATGCTGGGAAAGATTGAGGGCAGGAGGAGAAGGGGACAACAGAGGATGAGATGGTTGGATGGCGTCACTGACTCAATGGACATGGGTTTGGGTGGACTCTAGGAGTTGGTGATGGACAGGGAGGCCTGGTGTGCTGTGGTTCATGGGGTCACAAAGAGTCGGACATGACTGAGCAACTGAACTGAACTGAACTGATATAGAATCACATGTAATTCATAAAGCTTTCTTGATTAAGAATATGGATCTTGATGTTCATTTCAGTAAACACTGATCTAGTAAGATATATACTAAGCTCCTATAATAAAGATACCTCAAACACAGTGACTTAGGCAGAATAAATATATATTCCTCTCTCAGTTCAGAAGTTGGCAGAGTTGACAGTAGGTGGGCAGTTTGGCCCCACAAGATCTTCTAGGAACCCAGTTGTCTTCCATCTTGTCATTCTACTAGTCACTAAGGGGGCTGTCTCATGTCTTCATGGCTGAGTCTATCTTCCTGGCACAACTTTCTCTTTAGACACAAAGAAAGGGGTAGAGAAGGAATGGAATACAAGCAGTTGTCATTTAATTCATGTCATTGAATTAAGCCCTTCACTTTCTCTCATGTTCCATGTAATTGACTTACATAATATTATTTGCAAGAGGAGTTTGGAAATGTGGCATTTATCTGAGTGATCATACGAACCGTCATGTGAACAAAGCCATGTGTGGTGGTTGAGGTGTTCTATTACTAAAAAGGAAGGAGCTACTGTATACTGAGAGAAAATTAATCTTTGCCACAGTGGCTTATAGTAGTATTTTACACAGAAAATAAGGCATGGCCTTTGCTGTTTGTGTAATATTCTTATTTAAAAGTTTAAATTTAGCTCAATCTGTTGTGATTATTATTGGGACCTGGGATTATTTTCCCAAGCTTGACATAAATTCTACTTACTTCGGCCATATTTTCTGACCATCCTAGGATTATCTATGATAGAGATTTAAACCCAAATATTTCATATAATTTCATACCATTTAACACAAATTAGAGGTATAAGAAACTTCCCTGTTAGTTCAGCTGGTAAAGAATCCACCTGCAATAAAGGAGATCTGGGTTCCATCTCTGGGTTGGGAAGATCCCCTAGAGAAGGGAATGGCAACCCACTCCAGTGTTCTTGCCTGGAAAATTTCATGGAGAGAGGAGCCTGATGGACTACAGTTCACGGGGTCACAAAGAGTTGGACGCGACTGAGCGACTAACAGTCTCACACCTTCAGAGGCATAAGAGAAAGTCAGGCAAAAAAAGAAAAACCTGATAAGCAAAAGAGAGAGATAACATGATACCCTTTATTTTTTTTTAATTAGAGGATAATTGCTTTACAATGTTGTGGTTGTCTCTGTCATAAATCATTGCAGGTCAGTCATAATTACATATAGATAGATAGATAGATAGATAGATAGATAGATAGATAGATAGATAGTCTCCCCGCCCCCTCCGATTCCACCCTTCTAGGTCAGGTCATCAGAGTGCCAGGCTGGGCCCCCTGTGATATTCAGCAGCTTCTCAGCTATTATACACATGATAGGATATATATGTCATTGTTACTTTCTCAATCTGTCCTACCCTCTGCTTCTCTTGATGTGTCCACCAGTCCATTCTCTACATTTGCATCTCATTTCTTCTCTGTAAATAGGTTCACAGGTACTATTTTTATAGATTCCATACACATGCGTTAATATATGATATTTGTTTTTTCTCTTTCTGACTTACTTTACTCTGTATAACAAGCTCAAGTTTCAACCACCTCACTACAACTGACTCCTATTTGTTCCTTTTTATGACTGAGTAATATTTCATTGCACATATGGTCCACAATTCCTTTATCCATGAAATAGTGTGAGCATGATACCCTTTAAAGGACGCTGTTTTGGAAGTGGTGACAATGAATGTGCAAACATCACCCAGTTACCAGAAGAATGACTGTGGGCAAGGTATTTCACCTCTCTGAGTCTCAATTTCCATGTTCCACACTACTTACAATACTTATCTTGAGGGCTGTCATAAAAATTTAGAGCAATATGAAAATAAACCCATGGAATCTCTACAAGCCCTGATAGAGTTTGGTGTTTTCCTTCACTGATGGGCATGATTTCTAGATGAGACTGCCTGATGCCTACTTTACATTTGGACAATTCTCCTAACTCTCCTGAGTTCTAGTTTTTCCAACTATAGAATGAAGATGACAACAGTACCAGACTCATAGTGTTGCTATGTTCGTAAACCGCCTATCAAGCTTTGGTTCATCCCAAGTGTCCAATAAATATTATTGCCATGATTTTTTCTCTGCTGGAATTTGTAGCTAAGGTCACTAGACAGGTTCTTCCTTCAGCTCCATGTGACACCCTAGCTCTCTAAAAATTGGCTGTATTTCTGAAGAAAAAGTGAAGATGTAGAGAACATCTGTTTTCCATTTAGGAAGCCTTTGGGCTGGATGTCTTATGAAATAAACTGCATGATTGTCATTATCTATCTGAAGCCTTCTTTTCACGGTGAAGCGGTTTATACTTAGAGTAGAAAATTACAACTTCCAAGGCTGTCTCCCCAGGGGAAATCCAATGTTTGTTTTTTTTAATTTGGGGTCTCTCATAAATGATCCCTACCAAATGAGGAAATCCGATTAAAGTCATGGAAACTTTTCGATAGACAGTGACAGAAAAACTGTGGTACATGCCACAGCCATTTTTATTGTCTCATCTTCTTTTGACCCATCAATTCAATAAGACTATTTAGTTGCCTTTTTTATCACAATTTAGCACAAAAATGTTAGTAAATTTCTGACTGCAAATAATTGCGCATTTGGGGAGAACAAGGTCAGGTCATAAGAATAACCACCAGGAGACACCATTTAGCTCCAGGAACATTCAGAGTTGACATCTTCCAATCTCATAAGACTCACCCTTTTCTATAGCAGACATGCTTTCAGGATACAACCTAAAAGCACATTTCCATTAAGCCCTGAGACATAGTAATCTTTTTTGAGTAATGCTACCTGGGCCTTCCCTGCTGATTCCCATGTCAATTCTAGAAGTCATAATGGAACCAGTTAAAGTAACTATTTAAGAAAAGAGAATTTAATTTGCCACCTTATAGCCTTCTTGGTGCTTCATCAGCTGAATAGATAGTCATATAGGTGACTTCTATAGCCTATGGAAGGAAAAAGCATCTAAAATAAGCTAATGTTCAAAGTAATAGGTACCCTTGAAGACTGGTTTAAGACCACTGAATCACAAGCATTTGTTGTAGGGGAGCGGAAAACATAATAAAAGTGTTCTCCTTAACATAGGGATTTAGAACTCAGAAATCAGTTCTTTTCACATTCTGATTTTGCGTGTTTCTTCATCACTAGAGTCAAGTTAAACAGTTCTGGTAGGAATACTACATAGAGATGTTGCTTACTTCTTTTTGCATCACACAAGGAGGGGTGTATAGTAAGGTGTTCCCATTGTTAATGATGCCAAGATTGATAAATTGGTTAATATGTCTAGTGAATCATTTCATGGAAAGGTATATTTATTCCTTAGCGGTATCAGGTTAACTATGGGAAGATACTTTAAGACCATATGAATAGCCTGATTCCTGAAAGCAGTTTAGTTAATAAGTTTAACAATATTTGATAATCCTTATCTAAATCAATTATTACCTTGGTTATTGGAAAATGGTGATTTTGGAATTTTAACATTCCTTGCTTCAGCTGAGCTCTGGCTCTTGTCATCTTTACACATATTGGGCATCTTCTAACTTAACTTTGGTTGTTAGCAGCTCATAGCAAAATTTTAGCTGAGTTCTAATGATTTTTCAAAAACTTACATCACAGTACTAAAATTTCCAACCCTTCTTGCAACTCACTTTACTTTGTAACAGCACTCTGGCTTCTTCTTATTTTATTATGATTTATCCCATGTCTTTCCATTTTGCCTCAAAATCTTCTTGGAAGGGGTTTGCTATAAAGAAATGCATACTTCCAGAAACTGAGTAACACCTTTCTATTCCTGAATGGCCAGATAAGGAGAGAAGAGGTGTCCTTTATACTTGTGTTTTTGTGCTTTGAGATATTCTAAAACCATATTAAGAAACTGCTATCCAGTTTTTAGAAAATGTCTTCTGTTTATCCAAAGAGGAGTGTAAGATTAAAGAAACTAAAAATCGCTGCAGAAACATACATTACACTGATTTCTCATCATTGAGACTTGGCCCTGAAATTCGTCAATTTTATATATAAACCAAGTCCTGGCTTTATGATTTGTTTAGAAACATTACATCTAAAAGATTAGAAGTGTTATTTCTTCTCAGTCGATTGTGAGGAAAGGGACAGTGTACATATTTTAAAATATAATTCAGTAGCTATATTCTTCCTTAATTACTCAATGTATTGCTTGTAAAGTAGAAGGAAAAGTGAGTAAGCTCTCATCACTCATCTACAGGTCTGTGAATCTTTTCTCAAAATCAGTTTGCCATTTTTTCCTGCAAAATATATTCAATGCCCGGAAGATGGTCCCATGTTAATGTGTCATTTTGTTCGATGTTAAGCCAAATTGCCTCACACTCCAAGAATGATTTTGTGAAGCACTGGAGTGGATCTTTCCAGCTGTGCTCCTTTAATATAGGGCAACAAGTTCCCTGGACGATGTCTGAGGGAACCCATCACCAACTGGCCAGCCACAGTTATTATTCTCCAATCTAGAAGTCTGATCTATTGATCAAATGGTTCAGTGGTTTACAGGACAATGTTAATAGGAATAACCATTTTGACCATCCTGACTAGTTTTATCTTCACTCTTTAATCAAAGCATTGATCACTTCAATTTAGAACAGCCTGTCTGTAACAGCGAGATATTGAACGACTGGCAGCTGTCACTCTGCCAAGCTGAACTGCTGGGGCAAAAATGTGGGAGGCACTTCAGATATTTGGTTCATAAATGTCATCTCACTCACCTGACAGGTAACCCTGAATGGCTTTGGCAAGGCAGCCGCAGCCCCCTCACACAGCTTCCACAGTCTCTCACCACAGATATTCAGGGTCAATTACTCTGTGAAAGACCTGGGAACACGTTGCTTCCTAGAAAATGCTAATGGCTCAAGAAGCTGGCACATTGAGGCAATGAATTGAATCCCCATTTCAAATGGACATTCTGAATTTCAAAAAATTCAGAAATGATTAATCTAAGACTTGCTCAACAATAGAATGATGGAAATGAAAATAATACGAAGCTGCATGTTGGTCATTGCCAACTCTTAGTTCTCTGTGCCCTCACCTCCCTGAAAAGTATACAACCTTCAGAAAAGTTGTTCTAACGAAGAAAGCTACGCTGGATTCTTTTAGAAAAAAAAAATTTTGCATGCCAACTTGATGTGGTAGAAACAACTAGAAGTTAGGATTCAAAAAACTTAATATCTTGGTTGAACTGATACCCTCATGTGTAAAATCACTTAACAGTTTCCATCATACCTATTTCTGTGATGACTGTGCAAATGAAATATATAAGATACATCGCATAGAGTCAAGGTGAATCATGACATTGGTAATTTTATGTAAAACAACACATGAAATATAACCCATCAGTGTCTCCCTCAGCAACCACCAGGTTTCTAATTACTATTCATTCCTTCCATGCTCATCCATTCAACATATACTGAGTACCTATATGTGTTAAGTGTTGTGGTAAGGACAAGATAAATGCAATCGTAGTTCTCAAAAACAATTCATTTCTTCGTGAGTGGCACAGACAAGTTCAAGATGACCTCCATGTGGTAGAGCTGTGGGTAATGGAAACTTTATTTCAAGAGTTGACTTCAACTTTCTTTATCAATTCCAGTATATTATGAATTGTCTTCATGAAAATACCCAATTCTCATTTAGGAACTTAGAAGTCATACATTAAAATCCAAGTCTTATTCTTCTACTTTGTTATTGCTGTTATTTAGTCACTAAGTAGTGTGTGACTCTTTTGCAACACCATGGACTGTAGCCCACCAGGCTCCTCGGTCCAGGCTCCTCTTCCCAGGCAAGAATTCTGGAGTGATTTGCCATTTCCTTCTGCAGGGGATCTTCTCAAGCCAGGAATTGAGCCTGCATCTCCTGCATTGTACGATTTTTTACCACTGAGTCACCTGGGAAGTCCATTCTTCAGCTAGTCTTCAGTAATTATATTACATGACCTTGAAATAGTTATCTAGCATCTTTTTGTATCACTTCTTCATCTGTAATATGAGGTAATAATAGTACTGACTTTATTGATTCATTGGGAAAATTTAAGGTCATAGACTCTAGAACAGTGTGTGACATTTAAATCCTAAAAAAATGGTAGCTATTATAATAAAGTCATTGATACATGCATGTAAGAACTATTTATTGAGAGTCTTTTGTACTGAAATTAATTAGGTTATGGGAAAATAATGGGACAAAGACAGTCTTAGGCTATAGAACTTTCATTAGGAGAAAAAACATAACAGGACTTTGGCAGATCATTTAGTCCAATTGTTTTATTTTATAGAAAATAAAACAGAGTCCCAGAAAGCCACAAATAAGACAGAAAGCTAATAGTTACAGAAATGTTACCATACACATGCCTGATACTTTTATAAGTGCTTTAGATATTTTGTCATGTTTAATTAGCAGAACTGGTTTACAGGATATTTACTATGAACATCTACATTTTACTAGTAGGAAAACAGAAGAATAGAGATTTTAAAGTCAATTGCCTAAGGTCACACAACTAACAAACAGCAGAGATATCATTCAAATTAGGCAGTTTGATTCCAAGATTCAGGCTTTTAATCACTAGGTAATGCAGTCTTATAATGACTTATCTAAAGACCCCCATCAAGATGATAGTGACAAAGGAAGGGCTTTCAGATGTAGAGCAGTAGGAGGTCATCACACCTACCGCACTGTGTATTTTTTTTTCATTTATTTATATTTGTTGGAGGCTAACTACTTTACAATATTGTAGTGGTTTTTGCCACACATTGATACGAATCAGCCATGGATTTACATGTATTCCCCATCCTGAACCCTCCTCCCACCTCCCTCCCCATCCCATCCCTCTGGGTCATCCTAGTGCACCAGCCCTGAGCACTTGTCTCATGCATCAAACCTGGACTGGCAATCTGTTTCACAATTGATAATATACACGCTTCAATACTATTCTCTCAGATCATCCCACCCTCGCCTTCTCCCACAGAGTCCAAAAGTCTGTTCTATATATCTGTGTCTCTTTTTCTGTCTTGCATATAGGGTTATTGTTGCCATCTTTCTAAATTCCATACAGATGCGTTAGTATACTGTATTGGTGTTTTTCTTTCTGGCTTACTTCACTCTGTATAATGGGCACTGTGTATTAAAATGTCTGTTAAAGAGAAAGTAACTTCAATTCCAATCTCCACTAGATTGTTGGTTTGGGGAGGTTTCTTTGGCTTTGATTTATTTGTTTGTGTTTCAATCACCATTCAAAACAGTCAACTAAGTCTCTGCATTAATAAACAAGCACCCCCCCCACACACACATGAACACAAAGGAATTCCTTTAAATCGGAAGCACCAGCCTTTCTTCAAGTAAGAGAAGAGACCATCTGAACTCAATTTTATCCATAATAATCTATTCAAAATACCTGAACTCTTTATCACATAGTCTTACAATGACAGTGCCTGTCATGTTTCCCGGGTTCACAGAAGAAATATTTCTTTTTTGCTATTGAAGTATTATCATTGCCTTAATTTGATGTCAGTCACCAGGGAGTTATTGTCCACAAAGACCTTCCAAGAGAAGAATGGATTAGAATCGTTCTTGTTCTGAAAAATCACGATGAACTGTTCTTAAATGTACTAGTCATTATAAATCAGGTAATGATGTAGTGACAAACAGCCCCCGTTTTCACTAGCTTATCACATTGCAAGTGTATTTATTTCTCACATATTATGCACTTAGGTTGTCTGGAGTTCCATTCCACTCAGGATCTAAGTTGGCGGAAATTTCATTATATTGTAGTTGTTCAATCTGGAATAGGGCCTCACTCAGGGAAGAGAGAATAGAAGGGTCACCTGCTGGCCCTTTGTACTTCTGCCTCAATATGAAATACGTAGACCCTGTGCCTAGTTTATTGGCTAAAACTAGCACTTTGTCCTGCCTAGTCACAAGGGGTTGTTGTTCAGTTGCTAACTTGTGTCTGACTCATTTGCATTCCCATGGACTGTAGCCCACCAGGTTCCTCTGTCCGTGACATTTCCCAGGCAGGAATACTGGAGCAGGTTGCCAGTTCCTTCTCCAGGGGATCCACCTGACTCAGAGATCAAACCCACATCTCTTGCATTGCAGGTGGATTCTTTACCACTGAGCCGCCTGAGGTTGGGAATGTGTAATATTACTCCAGAAGCACAGGAGGAAAAGGAACAAGATTTGGATAAGCACTAGCATTCTCTACCATGTTGCATCTGTACAGATCTCCTGCTGTACAGATAATGATATTAAACATTTCAAGGTAACGCAACAACTATTACTACTGCTTCTACTAGTAGTACTAGTACTGCTGCTGTTGCTACTACTTTTACTACTGTTACTACTACTGCTATACTACCATGTCATATTATCCAACAAGCACAGGCAGCAAATTCGATGTAATATCTAACTCCATAAAACCACCCTCTGAAATAAGTACTATTATTTCCAGTCCACAAGTAAGAAATCTGAAGTTCAGAAAGTTTAGCCTCTTGTTCAAGGTAAAGAAGTGATGGATATTTTGTTCACATATGGTTTGTCTTTACTTCAAAGCATTTGCTATTCTCACTATGAAATATGACCTTTCCGCAAATCTGGAAAACCAGCTAGAAATCTAAAGCAAAGTAGATGAGATAAAGCTTCCATATGCTAAGCAGAAGCAAGAAGCATCTCTCTCCCTTAAGGAACTTAACATTTTATTAGATAACTAAAAACATGTAAAAGTAACTTAAGCATATTTT